>NC_090659.1:63797749-64103061 GCF_013368605.1 Nyctibius grandis
GTAGAGCCTCAGTCTTCACTGGGGCTAACAAGATACTGCTGCAATACAAGCAAACAGATCTGGAGAATGAAATTGTTCTTGATTTCTGTTTAAAACATGCTAGTTGAATGTGTATGTTCTGTAAAGCAGTTTTCGGACAAGCTTGAAAGTAAAGGGTGGAGTGGAAACCCTGATGTGAGAAAAGCCAGCAGCTGATAGTTGAGGATGCTAAGCAAACCAGTGTAAATTTAGTTGTGCCCATATGGCTGCATTTTTATAGTATAAGTGGGTCTCCTATCACAACATAAAGGTGAATGAGTGGCTGTCTGGGTCAGACCATAAGGCTAGTCCAAACAGAATAGTCTGACAGGGGCTGGAGTTGAGTCCTGGGGAGAAAAGGCTCATCCAAAGGGTTGAGAGCATTAGTGTTCCAGGGGATGAACAGGCCTGAAGAGCACATGATAGATGTTTTGGGTGCATAAGTAAGCTCTCTTGAGTATAATTCATTTGGTGCATTTTTGACCTGTCCTTCAGAATGAGGGAAACCATACCTAGAGCTGCCTGTTTCTCCCCACTCCTTGAAGGAGTTAAAAATCACTAGCTCAGATGTCCATACCTGGTCAGAGGAATGTCACTCTTTATGTTATTGGAAGACTCCAATGACACATCTGGAATTTAACTCATTTAGTATCTTTACACATGTAATTGGTCATCTGTACTAAATTAAGAGATGATGCCAGACTCAACAGGGAATGATGCTGGTGTAACTGTTTCTGGCCAAGCAGACAGTGAAGGGGGGAGCCATCATCATGGAAGTGTTGTGGCTCAGCAGACTTGAGGAATATGTTTTGGTTTCGGGGTTTTTTTTGCCAGTTTTGTATTACACATCTTGGGAGAAAATACACATTTGAAACTGCCATGGATCTTCAGTTTGACTCACTACTCTGCAAAATGCATGTGATCACTGATGAAGTTGCTGATGCCTTTGGCTTAATGTGCTGATAGACTACTTTGTATACAAGCAGAAATTATAGACTGTGTATTATTTCCTGGTAGCTATGAGGTGGAGTTTGTATCTTCTGTTAAGAGCATAGTTAGTGTAAAGAGAATCTGAGTGTTTCTGTAAATATATAAAGGAGGATATTTGTGACTGATGGCATATTTGTTTTATTTGTTTAAGTTTACAAACGTGTTTTGTTGTTAAAGTTAAGATATGATTGGGCAGCAGGGAGGAGGGCTGTCTTCTTATGTCCCCTTGACTTTCAGCGTAGTTGGAGATGCACAACTGGAAAGGATGCCAGAATAAAAAGTACCGCAGGTAGGGCGTGAAAGGCAGGATGTGAGAAACAGAGCAAGGAGACTCTGTCACAGAGGTTTCAACAGGTTGAAAAAAGTATGGGTGATAGATGTATAGCCAGTTCTCCATGATGAGAGAGCTGGACTGGAGGCAAAGCAGGATGGAAAAACAGATCATGAAGTCACTGCAAAAATGCACTAGATAGGATGGGAGATTTCTTATAAAACTCTTATTTTTTTTTCACTTTCAGGTTATATATTTAAAAGCTGTTTGTTCTGGTTTGTGTTTTGATAAAATTTAGATTTAGAGATTGAAAGCCCTTTCAGTGTTTTTGAGGTATTTTTGGGCAGGTCTCCATCAAAACATGAACCAACTTTGAGCTCCTTCAAAACTGAGCAGATATTTGGAATCTTGTGAGACTCTATAGAATACTTTCAGTTTTTGTAGGTGAACAGTAGGTTTAGTTCATGGTGCCAGTGAGAGGCTGAGGTAGTCTCTGCTGACTGTGTTTCCACCATGTCATCAAAAGACTTCGAACTGGAGGATGTACTCCTTATTAGTGAGTAATCAAGTTGACCTGAACTGCTTCTGCTCATTTTGTCATAGATGCTACAAGTATAGTTCTGCTTAGTTTTTGGCTAGTAGCTGAATATCTGGACTAAATAGCCTTTCCAAGAGAGCCAGAGTAACCTAGGTGGGATAAATGGTTTGGTTTTGTTTGTTTTTTTTGTGGGTTGGTTTTTGTTTTTTTTTTTTTTTTTCTCTAGAAGCATTAGGTGGCGTAAAAGGAGTTTGCCACATATAACCATTTTTTTCCTGCTAGAGTCAGTCTTGAAGCAAGAGCAGTTCCAGAGAAGCAAGGCTGTTTGTGCTGAGGTCCCTCAAATCCCTGAGGATTTGTTGAGTGACTGTCTGTCAGTGTTCTGTGATCTGTCCTGTATCATCAGTGTCAAAATCTACTGATTTCCTTAAAGCCCAGCTCCTGGGGTCATGTAACTTCACAGGAGTTTGTTTTCTTTCTGTGTATTCCAAGTTTTCTTGGATAACAGAGACAGGGAGAAGACAAAAAAACCTTGAAGTTGTGGCCCAAGTTAACCTCGAACTCAAAAAATAAGTAGGAAGCACCTCCAGTAAAGAGGCACAGCTTTTTCATACTGATGATAGAAGAAATGAGTCTGTAATTCTGAATTAGAAATGGTGCAGACTGTGTTCTTCAAGTACGGAGGATTATTTTCTTGTCACACTGGCTGAAGATCAGTTTTCCAAGCTGCTTCTCTTAAGATTTCTGAATTGTGTTTAATACCACAGATTATGAGGCCTTGAATTCTGTAGGCTGAACAGGACTGGGTGGCAGTGTCAATCTGCTGGAGGGTAGGAAGGCCCTACAGAGGGATTTGGACAGGTTAGATAGATGGGCCGAGACCAACGGCATGAGGTTCAACAAGAACAAGTGCCGGGTCTTACACTTCGGCCACAACAACCCCATGCAGCTCTACAGGCTGGGGGAAGAGTGGTTAGAAAGCGGCCTGGTGGAAAGAGACCTGGGGGTGCTGATCGACAGCCGGCTAAACATGAGGCAGCAGTGTGCCCAGGTGGCCAAGAAGGCCAATGGCATCCTGGCCTCTATTAGGAATAGTGTAGCCAGCTGGTCTAGGGAAGTGATCATCCCTCTCTACTCGGCACTGGTGAGGCCGCATCTTGAGTACTGTGTTCAGTTCTGGGCCCCGCACTTCAAGAAAGATGTTGAGGTGTTGGAGTGAGTCCAGAGGAGGGCGACCAAGCTGGTGAAGAGTCTGGAGGGTCTGACCTACGAGGAACGGCTGAGGGAGCTGGGGTTGTTTAGCCTGGAGAAGAGGAGGCTCCGAGGTGACCTTATTGCAGTCTACAACTACTTGAAGGGAGGTTGTAGTGAAGTGGGAGTTGGCCTCTTCTCCCGGGCAACTAGCGCTAGGACAAGAGGGCACAGCCTCAAGCTTCGCCAGGGGAGGTTCAGGTTGGACATCAGGAAGAATTTCTTTACAGAAAGGGTTATTAGACATTGGAATGGGCTGCCCAGGGAGATGGTGGAGTCACCATCTCTGGATGTGTTTAAGAAAAGACTGGACATGGCACTTAGTGCCATGGTCTAGTTGACAGGGTGGTGCAGGGGCAACGGTTGGACTCGATGATCCCTGAGGTCTCTTCCAACCTGGCTGATTCTGTGATTCTGTGATTCTGTGATTCTGTGATTCTGTGATTCTGTGATTCTGTGACTTTTTCGCAAGGAGGATTTGGGGAAAACGTGATCTCAGGAAACCAAAGCAGGCATGCGTTGCTTCTCTTTCTGCCTCTCCATCTCCCTGCATTCTCGCAAATAAAATATACAAGTGCTTGTGCATATGGTAGAATAAAGTATAGGAAAATGTCTGCTATTTCTTCAGCGGGTCCTTGGTTAAATACCATTCCAGAATAACACTTAGTTACACTGAAAAGATGTAAGAACAACTGAAATATTTAGTATGACTTTCTATTTTCTGGTTCAAGTAGTTCTTAATAATCTGCTTCCTATAACTCATGACATTTCTTGGGTATAGCATTTGTTTAAAAAAAAAAAAAAGCAGTAGATTCTCGATTATACTTTTTTGGTGATACTGCCCTGTTTTCATTTCTGTTGCTGTTGGAGATTTTGAAGATTAAACTGAAAATAGCAACCCTTTGTGAAAGAGCAATGGAATGTAATAAAAATGTGAAATAATTATTAATGGTACTGTATGTTTAATGATATTAAAAATTCTTTTGTAGAGCTTCCATGTGAATTAATGCCAGTGCATTCATGCTTTCCTACACAAATAAACATTTTTTAACATAAGTATTTTATTCATATTAACAGTACAAACTTCAGGTTGTCTGATGGGACCTCTATAATCTTGCTTTATAGAGAAAAATTAAAGATTGTTCTGAACTAATAACAAATATGGAAATACATTTATTTCCTTTTCACAATGGGATTAGCCATTTCTCAATCAATTTTCTTTGCATCCTGGCCACATATCTTTGGAATCCTTTATCTCCAGTAATATTACTTGCTCATGAAGAGGACTGAAATATAATTTGCGTTTAACAGTTCTAACTTTTCTGGGATTTTATGTCTCTGTAAACAAATCTGTTCAGACAGTGTTGGTGAATGACATGGTTTGACAGTGAGGATTTATGTTAAAGCATAAGGTTTAAATAATAATATATAAAAATACATAATGTTCAACTAAGGAAAACTTTGACTTTTCTACTTTCTTGAAGGTTGGAATTCAGTTTACTGATACATATTTTTCATAGTAAATGCTTTCTGTCAGATATAAAGAAAACAAGCAATCTCTGTGTTTTGTGCATCATTGAACACTAAATTAAAATGTAATTAATTTATCATCTTCCTTGGTACATCTTTATTTCCTTTTCAGTGTTTTTTTTTAAGTAGTTTATTTGCCTTTCATCACAACTTAATGCTTTTATTATTTTATTGATCAAGAGTTTACATTTAGCACTGATGAAAAAGAATAAGAAGTCATGTTTCTGTTTGTTTTCTGACGTGTTTAAGTCCACAGAAATCTCATCTCAAGCTACTCAACCCAGCTAGTGTGGAAATGACAATTTGTGATTTTTTTGTAATTTTGTAGAATGTAGTAGTGTATCTATCTGTTTATGGTGGTGGCAGTAAAAACCGAGACTGCTACATTAGGAGATACTTGGAATCTGCTGCACCTGAAACCAGGAAAGCTTTGTATGTTGTTCAGCCATCAAAGAAAACAGAGCGTCTTTGCTCTGCAATGAGTCCGAGACATACATTGCAATTCCTAGTTATCAGTTCCTAACTAGGTAAAACCTCCTTTGTCCCAGTTCATTGGCAGTGCAATTCATCTGTTTGCTTCCACTTTTGAGGCTAGTCGGTAGATGAAAATGTAAAATTTCTTGAAAGCAATGCAAATGGCTTCCTTCAATATTTTGTACCCTTGGCGAGAAACTAAAAGTAAATAGAATGCACTATGTTCTTCAGGTGCACATTTCAGAAGTGATGCTGTTGCATGTCGAAGCAGAGGGAATATACTACTACATTTTGTGGGCTTTCATGTATTCTGGCAAGAATTAAATGATGTTAATAACAACTTAAGGACCCCTGCCACTCAATATTGTGGACGCTTCCTGTATGTAACAATAGAAAATAGAGTTTGGTTTAGGATTTAATACCTAGCATTGCAAATTTTTCTGCTATCCTCTCTCCATTGAGCATTGCCATGATAGTTTTGAATACTTTTAAAATAGATTGCTTAGGTGCTTTCCAAATTTAATTCTAAGTCAGTTTGTGAAAGATATAGAAGCTGATTTCAAATATTTCATTGTTTTGCCATGCAGCATGCAAGGAGACAAATAGTCAAGACTGTAAAAATAAATATAATGTTTAAACATTTAATTCTAAAAATATGAATTATGTAGGAAAGGAAGAAACAAATTAATTCTTTGGTAAGTTAGGTGTTATGTGAAATATATTCAGTTATATTTGGAAAGGTCATCTATGCCCATCCTGTTGTGCTTTCAACATTCAGTGACATCTTCAGAGAAATCTCATTCTTAAAATCCATTTATTTACTGATTCAAAGGGCAATGCATTAGTCAAATTTTATACATAAGGTAAATGGTAGTAGAATCTGTCACATTTTACTGCCTTGGTATTTTTTGAATGTGACTAAAATTAAGTTTGGTCTCTTGCAGGGCCGTGTTATGGCAAGCTAACAAAGTGGAGATTATTACAAAAATAAGGACACAGAAATTACTTAACTCTGGGATCTATTGCTTAACGTTTTTGTTTTAAAGAGAAATGTTAAGCAATATTTTGTTTTATGTTAATGTTTTACTGTCAGAATTCAGAATCAAGAAAATATCAGGTAGAACTAAGCTGTTCGGGTATAGGAAGGAGTCCTGAACAAAATACTAGAAAATTATTTTATTTAAGTCAAGAAGATTCAGTAAGACAGGACATTTTTTAGGCCTATGGAAAATTAAAAGAACAAATAAAAATTGTAATAGCAAGACTGCTGCAACATAGAACTTTAGAAACTAGAATTTTCTTTTTAGCATTTCAAAGTAAACTTTGAGAAACTGAATATAGTTACAAAGGTGATTTTTTTGCGTCAAGGGAAGATGATGCCTGCCAGGTAACAGTTAAATGCATTAAACTGTGACTAGTGCTATCTAAGTAAGTCTGGAAGTAGAGGCCAGCTTCTTCTCATTATTCCTGTGTATAGCATCAGCTAGTTTAGTTATTGAGAAATTAGAGATAATTGAATTTTAGTATATTAGAAGGAACATGGGTCAACACTGGAAGACAATATTTAGGGAGAAATCTCCCAACAAATCCATGTGTTGCAAGATCAGAAACATCAGATATGTACAATATAGTCCAGTAGGAAGAGAAATGCAAGTTATTACATGAAGTTACTAAAATGAAACTACCATACCCATGTAAAATTGTCATTTTGGAACAATATGTTTTCTTAACAACCTAAATCTCTTCCCTTCCCAACAAATACCCTCCAAAAATAATATGGCTGGTAAAGGAGACTGAACAATTATGCTGTAGACAAGTCTATTAAATCCAATCATCCTGTGAATCTGAAAAGATATAAAATATCCCAGCTAGAAGCCAAGTTGCTGTAATTCTATTGACGATCAAATTTGTTCAAGAAAAACCACGTAGCAAGAAGCAAATCTCATGTAGTTTGAAATGTATTGAAGGACCTAGAGACAAAACATCAGTGCACACAAATGGAAGGGAGCACGTTTTGCAGTTAACATAAAAACATTTGCAATACAAAGGCAAGGACACCAGCACAAAGGGTATGATGCTGTGCTTTTAAGAAAAGCAACCATTTTGCAGAACTCTGACCTGCTTTCATAGTTTACTAAGAAATTTCATCAATGCTGTGGAAGTGCTGATGACAATGACAGCACAGGAACATAGGAGGACTCTCTGTCTCTCTTAAATGTGCTCTCAAAGCGAGGTTCTGCGGGAGACGAGCTTGTGATGTGAGGCGTGAATGGACAAAAAGTAGAGTTAAAAATAAACACCGAAGCTGAGTGCCCTGTAATCATCGTGAGGACAGAAAAATAAGTGAACACAGAGAAATAGTCTCACAAAGCCATCGTGTTTCAGAATAAGTACTGTTATTACTTATGGGAACAGGGAATAATGGAAGCTACTGCTTTTCTGAGTTCACGTTATGTCCTTTTCCTCCCCTCTGTCTTGAATAGAGTAAAGCTTTCATTTAAAAATATTTTTCTTTCAAGTTTTTGATTAAACTTTAGTTTTCTGGTGTGTGTTATGAGATATTGAAAACATTATTATTAAAATCAGAGAGCACTAGCGTATAAATGTCCATATTTTATTATTACCTATTAACAATTAGAGAAAGTAAAAACAACATGATCAGAAACTTTGAAACATTAAGACACCAGGTGACAGGACAGTCAAAATAATAAAGCAGCTAGGAGTTTATAAAGCTTTTGAATGCATGAGCTGTATCATTAGAACAGCAGAAGAGTTTAATAACGAAGGAAGATTATGGTTTTAGATGCTTATTTAGGTTTTTATCACCTTTAAATGAAGTACAAAATTCTGCATTTTGAATTCCCCGTTGGCTATGTACTTGCTTTAGGAAGTTTGCTTTTGTGATTATGTAACAAACATTTCAGAACCTGGACTTTTATGTGCTGGGATGACAATACAAAACTTGCCAGAAAAAAGGCAAAAGGAGTGTAATGCGATCATCTCCCTGCCCGTGGCAGGAGGTTTGGAACTAGATGATCTTTCAGGTCCCTTCCAACCCAAACCATTCTATGATTCTATCTATGCTGACTGTACATCTCACAGTACTGTTGCGATTAAACATAAGCAGTATGTTTGAGAAGAAAACAACTTTTGGAAACTGGGACAAGCATTACAGCAGGAACTGAAATACTTGAGAATACAAAAAGCAAATGTCATTTTACATGGGATTTGATCCTTCCTTCTGAATCTGAATTGCCTAGTTGAAAATGTTTCTAAAATACTGAGTAGCGCTGACATATGGTTTAAAGTTTTGAATAGTAACCAGGCATTAATCTGAAGCATCAGTGGGTTTCTGTGCAGAAGTCAGTGAAGGACTGGAGGCTGCCTTGAGCTGTGGTCTAGTGGATGGGCTCTAATCCCGCCTGTGGTGGGTAGTTAATTATTATACAAAGTAGAGTGGCTTCAGCAAGAGAGCCTGCAAGTATCCCAGCCCAAAACTGCACACAACACTATTGTCAGGGTAGTCTTGTGTGAGAAGTCAGGAAAAGTGGCCTTTTACATGTCCCAGGCCTTACGAACTAACTGGGAGATGGGTCTGGAGTGGGTGAGACTCTGTGCTTTGGGTGTGTGCTTTGCTTCCCACCTTCACAAGAAATCTGGGGGTTGCAGCTTTTTAGGGTTTGGGTTTTTTTTTTAATCCTAATACAGATTATAAATGTATTTGATACTTCAAATAAAGTTTAACAGATTAAGGGAGAAGATTCCTAACCAATGCTTGTCATAACATTAGAGTGCAAGAAATGACAGTGCAGTCACAGTGACTATTGGAGCACCAGAAATCTTAAAAAAAAAAAAAGATGCCTGATTTATTCTGGACCAGTGTGAGTGGTATTTTCAGCACTGAAGTATTCAAAAGTGAAAACTACAGGAGGGAAATGCAAAGAATAAAGGACAAGTAAAATGTGAAGGACGTGGAACTACCAGTTTTTAACGAGTTTGATGCTGTGCTATCTGAGCAGAATGTACCTCTAAATATTGGCTTTCATTTGACACACTGAGCAACTCCTTTTGTGATAGACTGGTAATTGACTGGGTAGTGCTGTTTATTCTCCATAAGAATGTGAGTTGATATGAGTCTAACCCACCATTAAGCATTTACTTGCCAGATCAAAAAGGCTTTTATTTACTGCCTTTACTCAAAAGAGTAATTTATTAAATAACAACAGGCAAAAAAGCCCTCCTTTAGTAAAAATTAAAACTCCAGTGGATGCTAAGGGTTTCATTTTTCATGGTGTTAAAATGCAGTGGGCATATCTGCCATTGTTCTTTTAGCATTGTAAATTCATCTATGTCTGAACAGAAAGCTAAGAGCCTTAACGCCAGAATTTAATGATTTTGTCCCCTTGTTTATTGTAAACTCATAAAATTTCTAAAGAGATCTGTCCTGGCAGCCTGTGGGGGTGGGGAAGGAGATGCTAAACCCATTCTGCTTGTGAACAGAAAGTATTCTTAATTCAAAACATAAAATGTCTTAATTGCTTTAAAGCAAGAGCTGCACTCAGCCTATCATGAGTTAATGCCAAAGCCATTTTTGTAACCACTATTCGAGGGAGCAGAGAAGACATCTTAATTAAACTCTGCCTTTGCTGAGGACATCAGAAAAGCTACTGACAGAGTGTACATGCTAACTGCAATCATGCATTCTGCCATCGCCACTGACAAGGGGAAAAAAGCAACAAAAGCGGGCTGCAAGTGGCTGCTGTCAGGCAGGTTGCTGTGGAAGAGGGGCTGGAGAAGCTGTTGCTTTGTCCATTCAGCAGAATGTCTTTGAATTTTTAGCAACAACCTCTAGTAACTACAAGTCAGAATAATTCTTTCCATGATGGGGCATTGCAGACTTGTCACGCTGAACTGTTCAACGTCAGAAGTCAAGATCAATAAAAAACATTAGGAGATGTTGAACTGTCCTTTGATTTTGATCCGTGGTGAAGTTTGCTGGTTTGGGTTTTTTTTTGCCCTGAAGTCAGGGTGTTTAAAATTGAATAGAAACTATATTTTTCAGATAATCACCTGGCTGTGGTGGCTAGGACTTTAAGAGAACTAGTAGCAAAAAAAAAAGCTATAATAAAATCATGAGCTGGGAATTCTTTGGTGGGGTCATCTGCTCTCATCCTGTTCATTTGTGGTTTATTATTTTGCTGTATTCTCTTGCCATTCCCTTTTTCTTTCAGGTGAGAAGAAAAAGGCGTGCGTGGGATGTAAAGCGTAAGGGTAATTGCTGGTCTGTCTACCTGTATCACTGTGGTGGGAGTTAAAAAACATAACATATCCAGTGTACCTTCAGACAGGCAGCATCAGTCTTCTGCTGGTGTTTCTGGGGATTGCTGGTCGCTCCTGCTTTCTAGCAGACAGTAAAAAAAAAAATGTGGTCAAGAAGGATTTGAGAAACTAATTTGCAAAGCATCTGAAGCTGAGATTGTTCCTGTAATATTGTTAAGTGACAACGGGTAGATAAAACACTATAGGAATACAGGGACTTGTGGATTTCCCTTCTCTGCTTTCTGCCCAGGCGTCTCAAAAAGGACCTGAAAGAGTCATTTATCTTTCTGCAAGGAAAAGAGATAAATTCCTTGCCTGACAGGATTGTCTGCTTCACCTTAGAGATATTCACCTGGAGGATCTATGGAGTAGTCTTTTTGACTATTGCTTATTATGACTTGCATTGAGATTAGTGAGTCATTTCATGCAACTCCATCACTAAATCTGGGTTGCTTTTTGGCTAAGATCAAAGAAATACCATGTCTTGTTGTCCAGTTCCCCCAGGTTTTTGAGCACTGTTCAGCTAAAACATTTAGTTGTTATTTACTTTGATTTGTAGATCCAAAGTGCTGTGATATATATTAACTAAATATTGCAATCAAGAACTAGTAAAAAATGCATGATTAAATTATCTGTCAGGAATAAAAGTTTTAATCTTGCTAAGGACAGCTAGGATTTTAAGGTAGAAAAGATGTTCTTAGGACAGTGAGTAAAAAAGGTTCTAATAATCCACCGGAAAAAAGTAAAAGGAAAGTTGAAGTTGCTGCCTTTCATGGGAAAAAGAATACTTTTTTTTTGCCATTTATTAGTCTACAGAGATCTACTTTGCACAATGAAACTATTAACTAGTATCACATTGGTGGTAGTAAGTTCCAGTTTTCAATTAAACATTCAAGTGAAAGAGCCATGTTTTGGGACAGTTTTGTTCAGTTCTCTGACAAATGAAACTCTTAGGCCTGTATACAAGTGAGATAAAACACATGACTAGAATTCTCTGGCTTCATGCTATAATAGTTATTATTTTGCTGTGTTTGGTCTTGAGTAAACAAATAAATGGGGGATTCATACACTGTCTCATCACACATAGCCTGAAATGCTAGCTGAAATGCATAGCTATCCACCAAATTATTTTCATTCAGATATAATTTTGGATAGCTGGTAAAACAGGGTTAACTTTAAGTAATGCTTTTGGTGAAAATATAGACAAATGATTGTGTGATTTCTTGTTAGAAAATAGATTTTATTTGTGAATTTAGAAAAATGAATAAATGAGCATAAAGACCAGCTTTGAAAGTCACTTCTAAGTTTCACATTTTTCTCTTGAAGCAGTAGGTGTAAACAGCTGGTGATAGTGTGTTGACTTTAATTTGCCTTCCTATGAGATACTTTGAGCTAGAAGTGATGATTAAGAATAATTTATTCACTATTCTTTGGGTTTAGAAACTGTTTTTCAAAATACGGATATTTTTCCTGTAAACACTTTTTAAAGCTCTAGTTTTAATAATTTTGTTTTAAAATATTTCTTTAGTCTTTTAAGATGCCATTTTAATATGTGTAAAGGAAGTATGTTTAAAATTATCAGTTTGGAAGTGCACATTGAAAGCATGAATTGATAGAGATAGTACCTGTGAAAGAGGAACTCACTTTTCATTTTTAAATTATGAAAACACTTTTGAGTTGCCTGATGAAGTTGATTGAGACAGTACATTAAAAGAAAATACAGTTTTTTCTGTTTAAAGATTTAAAAAATATTTGTTTCTGAATATTCTTATATAAAGACAGAGAAACTTTTGCTAATGTAAAAATTCACAGAAAGCAAAATTTTCAGTTAAAAGCAAAAAAAAAAAAGTTGTAATGTACTTACATGTTGATCATCAAATGTTTATTATTATTTATTTCCATGCCTCATAAGTCTTACAGTGTTAATATTTATAGTAACAGTTTCTCTGATATTTACAGTTTAATCTTATATTTTTCATTTAGATGATTCTATTGTTTAATATGACTTTGTAATTTGCATATTCAAGAAAAACTTACCATTTTCATAATAATTTCATGGAACTGAGCCTCTATAGAAAACTTCAGAGCATTCCACTCTGAGGCAGTTTTGTTTATCAGTGTTTATTTTCACCTCCCCTTAGGATACTGTAAGTAACCCAGCATGATTGATTGTGAGAGCAATTATACACAAGTTCAAGGAGGATTTTATATTCTGGCCACAGGGCTGCCTGGAAATCATTTCTGTCTTCCTTAGAAGTTCACCTGTTCATTTTATTACGTATTTGTCTCAAAGTCTTTATGATGTTAGTTCATTATTGTGGAGCTAAGCATGATATGACATAGATGCTTTTAATGCCAATGTCCTCACAAGTTTATGTACTGTCTGCCTGGAGCTGGTCCTAATAGTTTGTGTTTAACAATATTAATACCAATATCCCACAGAGGTAGTGCTGTTGATTTTTTTTAAGATGAGATGTCCTCTTCCTCAGCACGGAACCAGTTCCACAGCATCTTAATTTGTGATTTGGTAAGGCACCGTCCTTGAGATGAATCATAAAGTTGTGGCTTGGCAGCCCCTGCCCAATTATTGACCATTTTCATAAATGCAGAGTACTAAACAGCATAGCTTAACTGTTCAGCTACCTGAATTTCCCATATACATTTAGCTTACTAAGGGCGTTTTCATTTTTTTTTCCTCTGTTGAAGGAGGGTTATGTCTTGCCTTGACTGTGGGTGTTATTCCCTGGGGAGTGGGAGAGGGCAGGTGAATTGTATCCACTCCTAGGTTGGTAAAATATTTTGAGAACTCTTCAGATGGGACTGTTACAAAATATTATACCAGATAAGTTTATCACTTTCGGTACAGAGTGAAAGGAGACAGATCTTTTTGTGCAAGTGTCCTTAAAACTTATGTGAAGTATAGCAAGTTGCTAACATGTATGAAACGAGTAGGGTTCTTTAATGTTTTGTTAGTTCCTGTAAGGCTCTGTGCTTGTTGCTGATGTCTAAAATTTTCTGCTGGGCTTAATCTAGTTTAAGTCTTTTCACTATGGGTGTTTGGGGTGTTCTTTTCTTGTTTTACCTCTGTTAATTATAATGAAGGATGTTGGAGGCAGAGAACAGGACACACAACTGAACTAATAATACTCTGTGACCAGATTTTTCTCCATCTCCATCAGGACCCATCCCGTTGTAGTACTTTACATTTAAGACGGCAATGCTGCTTCACCAAACTTCCTCTTACAGTGAGAGAAGTAGGGATAACTCTTGGAAAAAGTTTTGAGGCTAGTGACAAAATATGTTTGTCTTTCAGATCCCCAGCTCAAGGGTATAGTGACCAGGTTATATTGCAGGCAAGGCTACTACTTGCAAATGCACCCCGATGGAAGTCTCGATGGAACCAAGGATGACAGCAGTAATTCTAGTAAGTGCCTGCCCCAGGGGAATGTCTTAATCACACACACAGATTGCATCGCTCCAGTGTGTGCGTGCAGACACGGTGTTAATGCCTTTGAAGGGTTTCTGAATGTGTTTTGTTGAAAGGAGGAGGTTTCTGTCCATTCGAAACCTAATGACCACCAGCACGGCTCGTGCAGGACATTGGCCTAAATTTATTCCCTCTGAAGGGGAAGACATGAGTGCCGATGAACCTCAGGGGTGAGATATTTAGGCCAATGGTTGTCTTCTGGTAATTTTATAAAAATGGTAAAATTACATTAAAAATCTTTTTTATAAAAGCTATATATTTAACATAAATTTCTTATCTTCAAATAAACAACAACAAAAAAAAGATGGAAAGAAAAATTCCTTGAAAAATCTGATCATATAGGCCCTGATTCAGCAAAGCAAATAAGTGTATATCTAACTGTCAAAGTCCTGCTTAAAACGCACGCTGAAGTACCTTGCTGAACTGGGGCTAAAGATTCTACAGTCCCTATACCAGCAGGAGTTCCACTGATTTTAGGAGAATTTCTGCCAGTGTAGGGACTGCGACAGTGGCAGTTTTCAAAAATATTCCTAACAACAGTGTCTTGAAAGGCCATGTGAGTCACTGCTTTCATACTCTTTTCCTATGATACTGCCACATATTTTCATTCAATGAGCATATATACATTTGATAACTTCAGCTGCAAATGATAATTAAGCAAACCTATTCTTACTCCAGAAAAATTGATTTTTGATTTTCTGTTTAGCAGAGAACATTTGTATTTTGTTTATTTTAATGATAATGGCATATTAAAGTAACATATTTCTGTGTGATCTTGAGGTCTATTTAAAGCATTTTTAATACAAAAGATTTACCTTCTTATTATGCATATATAAATAAGCCTTTAGTTTCCTCAAAGATGTTGGAATTAGGCTATAGAAATTAAGAGATTTGAGGTTTCTGCTTTACTTTGGTTAGGTCCCTGCTTTATCTGTTAATGCACGGCTGTCATTTTTAATACATTTCATCAACAGGTAGCATGATCATCTTTTATTGTTCTATTTTTTTTTAGACTTGAGAAAAATAATTGATTATCTATTTTGATGTGTATTTCTCTGCTTGTTTTCCAAGTGGTTTTTTTTGCCCCCGTTCCATGTTTCTTTTCTTCCTTCAGTGTGTCCATCTCTCATGCACAATTCTGTACTGGACTAGATACTAAGACCTGGTACAGACAAGATCATCATTACTTTTTATAGAAGCTTTGCCTATATGAGGTCTAAGAAATGTCTCTTAGAGTGCAAGCGTGTATCTCTCTCTCCCCTTCTCTCTGCACATCTCTCTTATTTGCAGCTTCAGTGAGGAGGTGTGTATGATGGCAACAATTTTGGAATGTTTTAATGTTATTTATAGGTTTTTTTTAATTTTAGAACTCTATGGATTTTGAATCTTTGCAAAGCTGAACCATAATGCCTTACTGTCCTCTTTTTGCTGTTGTCAGCTTTATAAATCTTCCTCTTTTTTTGCTTATTGTGTCATTTTTCAATTCTCTCCTCTCTTCCCTGCTTTCTGAACTTCTGTGTGCCCATCTCTCTTATTCTTGTTGTTTCAAAATGCAGAATGAATATTCTAGATTATAAATATTCTGAAATATAGAACTTGTCCAAACTCAACTAAATACCAGATAGCAGTATTGTGTATTTTGGATAAACAATGTTAGATAATATTGTGTTTTACTTCAAAATGAGTTTTAGGCTAAAACAAGTTTTTTCCCATAAAAAGATTTTTTTTTCTGTCTTTAACTGAAGTGATTCACTGTTGTTTTCTTCACTAGTCCAATTTTGCAATATTGTTTAGTAAAGACAGTTTGGTCCACAAGGGTGTAAAGTTCATGTGTTTGCCAGGAAAGCATACGATCTCCACCTTAAATTTTGCTAGTATATATGTATCAACACTATATTAAGAGCTGAAAAGATTGAGCCATTTGGTATATTCATGAATATATGGATATGTGTCTGTTTCTTTTGTGCTGTCAGTCTTTTGCCTCAGTTTTTTTCCCTTTCCACTCTGTTTCCTTCCATTTCCTGTTGAACTTTTTGTTTCCTATTGCTTTTCTTTACTGCAGCATATTTTGTTTTTCCTTTGCCTTTTTGCTTTAAAACAATAATTTTATCATGGATAGAATTCCTAGTATTTTGATCTTTTGCTTCCTGAGCTTCTTATCACGATAATTTCTGCCTGAGGCTTATCAGTAAACAAGTTTTGGCAGTTGCCAGAGTGGGAAAATTCTGCTTCTGACCATGGAGCTTGCAGGATGCCTACTTAAGGCACCCAGTTGGTGAAGGGATGGGCATATATTAGCTGTCAATAGGACAGATAGTATGCTTACCTTGATAGTGAGGATGACTTCCTTTTGAAGTGTGTTTCATAAAAATGGAGGAAATACAGACTGCCGAAGGGTGTGCATCTCTGCCGGCCTTCCATCTGTCTTCTGCACTATTCACTGTCCCTGAAGCCTGTGAAAGAGTCCTCATGCACTAACCATCTGAGTAGCTGGGTGTCAGAGAAGCCAGAGTGAGTGAGTAGCAAGGGATGGAGAAGAGAAATGATTTCTGTTTTGTCTTCAGCAAGGAAACTGTTGGGAGCTTAGTCATGCTGCTACTTTTTGTGCTGTGTCAAGCGGTTAGAGGAGTGCTTGAAGTTAAAATTCCCTCAAGTGCGTATATAATTTTGTACTCACTTTATATTTATGTCTGTAAACATAAGTTACACACTATTGGAGTCACAGTGTTATAGAGAGGTAGCGCAAAGTAAGATTAAGTCTGTTCAAATTGAGTGGTTCTGTTCACACCCAATTTTTGTTTGTGTTTAAAGCTTCTTGGTAGTCTCTGTAATGTTACTTCTTGCTTCTACCTGAAGTCAAAGTGAGTTTTAGCAGTGGTTTCAGTCAGCTGCTATAGCGCAAGCCATTTTCCTGGCCTGCCTTAAGTTTGAGTAAAGGCTAGAGTCTGCAGAGATAGATGGCAAGATTTTTAATGTATAGCTGCGCACAAACCCTTGCATGAAAAAGGAAAAAAGATGTGGCTGCTTGTAATTGCATCCCTGATGTGCTTTCGTCTGCTCATGTTGGTGGCCATGTTGTTAGAACCCAGCCTAGACTGATGGGTTTCAGTTCATTATTGTAGTTTCTTTTTATATCTTTTCCAAGTTAGTAATGTTTTGTGACAGAGTATGAATTAATGCACCTATGTTTAAAGGTGCTGAGTTTCCTTAAATCACATCACCAGACCAAGGCCTTTAGCTTAAACCATCTTATGTGTACAGTCTGTATTTTTTTGCCAGAGTCTCAGTGATATGTGGAAAGAGGCTTTATTAAATTGTTTCTCTTGTTTTAGCGTTTTATCTTTTTCCTTCCTCTAATGCCTTACAGTTTCTGTTCTGTTTCTGTGGCTTGTTTGTAGTGAAAGCAGGAGTGACTGTGGTTAAAGCTGTCAGCTTGATTACTGAGGTCCTACTCAGCATAGCTGTCCCTCTCTAGCTCTGATCTTCCTGGATTTTACAGCAGTTCTCAGCATTACTTGGTGCAAATGGAACTTGCTTCAGTATTGTGTATGAGTGTCATCATTATTAATTAGAAAAAACAAGATACTGCACAGAAACTATAAAGAAACAGAAGAGATTTCCATGTTGAGCTTGTGGTAACAAGCGTTACATTCCCCTCCTGTCCTCCTCCCCACCCAGAACAGCTCATTTTCAGGCGTTGGTCTATCTTCAAAATTTTGTCTCATGAATGAAGGTTTAGTAGGAAGACTAATTAATATGGGAAACAGGCAATTCTGATTCTTTAATTTCTGAGATTGAAACTCCGAATCTCTTAGCCCTATGGTTTATTTTGATTCACCTGAAGAGCGTATCTCAGCCAACAACCACTGAAAAAATTTGACGTAAATTACAATACTTTCCTTGATGGGTGATAAACCTGATTTCAACACTCAAATGTTACTATTTGTGCCCCTTATGAAATTAGTCATGTTTAAAACAGGTTAAAAGAGCATTACTCATTCGTAGCATTATTTCATAAACTGAAAAGCCAAAGTTAACATTACCCGAGCAACTTTGATTTGGCTGTGCTGTGCACAACTCTTGCTTAATTGTGCAGCAACATGCTTTACTTCCTTTGTGGCACTTGGTACCTGGTAGAGTTGCTGTTCAAGAAATCATGCAACCATTTAACATTCCTTTATTTTAATTTTTAGTGCATGCTCCTAATGCTCTATTTATGTCTTCCAAATTGAATATGGAAGTATTAACTTTTTAATGTCTTTCTAAAGTACCCACCGCTATCATATTTTGGTTTGAAGATATTAATAAAATAATCTTCACAGCAGCCTTGTAAGGTAAAGGAGATAATTAGATAGAAAGAGAGCACATGAAGATTAAAAAACAACACCTGCAATGCTGTTAAATTTGGATTACTGAACTGAAATATTTGCAGTCTGATTTTTGCACTGTTTTTTACTGCAGTTTGTCTTCAAAGAATTATGTAGGCATTTAGTCATCTATTTACATCACCTTTGGAGTTAGGTAAGCCTGTTTCTCCCATCAGTATAATCTTAGTCAGTGTGACAGGATCAATGGAGGCTGTGTTCAGCCATACTAAAAAATACTTTTTAATTACGTCTTGTGTAACATCAGGCAACGGGTTTGGTCCGTAAGAAATGGATGGACATATCTCCGAATACCAACCTCCCTGCCCTTATTGCCAATCTAAATGATGTTCTGATGGAATCGTCATTTTTGCCTGTAGGACTGCAGATGGAAATAGAGAAATAGTTGCCTTGATCTGATTGCAGATTTGGTGCTGTGGGAAGTTTTCCTAACTGACACCAGGGCAGTGCACATTCAGAACAGACAGCAAGTTTATAAGCCTTAAGCAATTGGTCTCTAGCAAGCTTCTTGAGAAAAACAGTGATCTGTAATGGCAATTTTCTTGTAGCTATAAGTCAGGCATACCTAGACAAGCTTTCACAAGGAAATGGAAATATCTGATTTCAGGCATTTCAGATTTCAAGTTAATAGACTGTGATGGTATTACATAAAAAAGGGAAAAAGAAATGTGGTGGGTTTGTGTTTTGTTCAAGGAAGGAGATATTACTTATCAAAAAGTGGACCTTAACTTTGTCTAAAACTTTTGGAGAATTAGAATCCAACTCAAATTTGTTCCTGCAAATCCCCTCCACGACACCTAAACCAGTAACTTCTTTTCATGCCAGTTGTTCCTGTTAACTGCCTCCTACCCCCATTTTCTGATCTTGTGTGTGGTAGGAGTACGCTTGCAGGCTTAGGAGCAGGAAGAGAAACCATTTGCTTTACAGTCATGGTTTAGATGGAATACCAAGCAGAGCTAAGGGAGCGTGCACAGGCTCAGTACTGACAAAGAGAAAGGGTTTTACTCATGCCATTTTTGCTGATTGGTTCACTTGATTTCCCTGATGTTCCCATGTCTTATTTACAGTTGGATTTGACAGGCTTTATACTTGAGCATGCAGCATGGGAGCACTGAGCACCAGGCAGAATTATATTTTCTGGGCTGTTCCAGAGTGCTCCTTCTCTCAGCTCATCTGTGGACTCACTGGGCTGGGTTTAGGTACATAAAGATATTCAGGGACCTAACTCCCCACTTAGTTTTGGTTTAGGATCATTGTCTTAAAGATAGAGGGAAGCTGAGGGCATGGTTCTTTTTCACACCCCTCCCAGGTAAAGGCATAGCTTTGGCTGTGAAAACCTGAAATGCCAGCAGACTCTGGAAGGCTTTATGCTTTTCTCAAGGCAGATTCTTAGTAGAGTCGGGGATAGCACAGGTGAATCTTAGGGTGGTTTGAAATGTGTAATTGGGCACAGAAGTCCTGCTCAGTAAAGAGTAATGCACAGCCAGGTTCTGGAGGAAAATGAATTTCCTTTGGCCAACTTCAGAGGATGTAAAACCCACATGCAGTGCCTTACTGGTGCATGTTTTGCTGATCTCAGTATGGAGCACGTTGCTGGGCATTTATCAATCAATAATTGAATGTCGACTGTCCTCTCTAGTTTCACTCAAGTCTGAAAGATTTTGTGGAAGATAGTGAATATTCTGTGTGTGCAGAATTACTGCATTTCAGATCACACTCTAAAATTTTATGGTCTTAGACTAATTACAGCAGCTCTGACAATCTCCAATTAAAAGTTGGTGGCAGTAAAAGATACATTATATCCCCTGCTCAGTGCTTTCTAAATTCACCAGCAACTATAAGCGGCTCTAGTAATTTTATAGGTTGCATAAAACACTGCCATGTTACAGGCCTCTAGTTCTCCTTCAGTGGTGGTGGTTTTTTTCTAGCTTTGCTGCTTTATTTTTATTGCTGATATGGCAAATTATATCTATGTTCCAGAAGTTTTGACTGAACCACTATGATTTGGAGTTATTTTTCATTAGCAGTTTTCCATGGCTGACTTGTCTTTTGTGTTCACCTCTTTTCTTTGTACAAGTATTGTTTGCTTTTCCTTCCTGGTGTCCTCTCAGCCTGTCCTCCCTCTAGCATGGTGTTCATATCCAGGTTTCCTCCTGGAATTTATTTTCTTCTAGAAAAAAACAAACTTAACTGCCATCTGAAACCTAGTTTTGCTGTGACAGACTCCCCCTCCACCACCCACAATATTGGTTTTGCTGGTTTTGACATTGTTTCATTTGAGGGTAATGGGTGATTGTTTTTTTTAACTTCCAAATTATATTGAACATTTGAAAGCCCTCAGGTCATGCAGTGTTTAGCCTATATACTCTTAGGATATCTTGTCCATGAGTGCCCTATTTCACTGGTTTGCACTTATCTTTTATAGGTTAGAGAGGGATCCTTGTCTGTATCCAGTATTTTTCCAGTGAACAGCCTGGTAAAATCCTAGCATGACAGAGGCTTTTGGAAACTACAGAAATGAAAATGCTACATATTTGTGCTGATTCTTGTCTGATGTCATCTCTTCTGCTCTTCATTGTAAACCCATAAATTCGTTTTCTGTTCTTCCAGAGCTCTTTTGAACATATTTTTCAGTGTACAGCTGTAGGAAGTGCTCTGCTACAACAATTCCCAGCTTTATACTGGCTTTGTGCGTTCCTGAAATGATCTTGTTACATGTTCCTTTTCCGCATGAGAATGTGGAAGGAAAGGTTTTGGTTTTTTTTTCTATCCACTTCTATCTCTAAATTCTAATAGTCAACCTATGATTTTTCTCAGTTGTAAAGATCTGATCATCTTCATCATAAACAATCTGTGGCTTTGTGTCCTTTAACTAATCAAAAGTTTTCACACCTAGAGAAAATGTACTTATCCACAGCAATTACACGACCCTTTTTCTCTTGATTTGGGCTTTACCCCTACGGCTGTCCTTCCTAAATTTTGAGGAAATCACTGTAGATGTTACTGTGTTCCTGAGACCTGGCTTGGTGGAACCATGGTCTTCACTGCTTATGTTGAACACACAGGTTGTGCTTTTAATTTTCATCCAAGTACTTATGAATCCATGACTCATCCACAGTGGAAAACCACTTAGCATGAACTCCAGCTCATCCAGATCTTTTCTTCCAAGACTGTTTGATGTGTGCTTTGCATCTGATTTCCTAGTATGAGTCAGTAAACTTATTATAGGTGTGTGCTGGCATAATTTTTAGAAGAAGAATTGGTCTGTGTCTCTTATTATATCACTTTTTCTTTTGTTGTTCTGTGGTGAGGCTGGTAAACTCCCACTCTTCACACTGGTCTTTTTCAGACAGTAATCAAAGCTGTGGCTGGTTTTGTTGTTACAGAAGTGTGTATCATTGCTAGGGTATCTGCTATTAGCTGGTTTTTAATTAATTTTTTTTCCTGCAGAATTTCAATCTTTGAACATTCAGCTCAATAGCATTTATGCAAATTTAGAGTCAAGCACATATTTCAGTGCTTTCTTGAACTAGGATAAGCCTCTGCCATTACCTGAGGCCTGTGTACTACTGCTTATATCAAATATATCACTCACAAAAGCAAAAAAAAATTTTGGATTTGAAATCACAGACCCCTTGAAAGCAATCTTAATGAGAGTACATCTTAATCCAAAACTATAAAAATGCCTAAGAAAATAAAAACCTACTTGCCAGAATCAGAGAGATATGTTTTCTGCAGGGTATCTCACAAGTATTACCCTTATGATCAGTCTACATTGATGAAGGAACTGCTGGGCTCTTTGCTTCTTTTCAGATTGCCTGACATACTCATGTCTGCAGTGCTGCATGAATTATTACAGTCCAGTCTTCTGTGCTTTGTATTTGCTAGTTAGCACTTGTGCCAAATACTGAACTATTGCAGGGCTTACTGCTAGATAGATACTTAGGCTTTAATTTTAAGGTTTAACTTTACTAGAAGTAAGATTTTCTGAATTAGTTTAATTTTAAAATCAGAAAAAATTATACAGGGAATAGTTTTCTTTCTTTTTACTAGCGAAGTTTATTAGAATATTGTAATAACCATAGTATATTCATATCTGGTCATGTTTTTTTCTTCACAGCATTATTCAACCTTATACCAGTGGGACTTCGAGTTGTTGCTATCCAGGGTGTAAAGACTGGGTTGTATATAGCCCTAAATGGAGAAGGTTTCCTCTACACATCAGTAAGTACCTTTGTGAACTCTGTTGAAGAGGCACAGCTGCAGCTGAAATCTCCAGAGGAATGAGATGCATATTCACTTTTAAGAAGTTCTATAATGTCTCTATACGTATGTACATATAGTACACATACCTGTGTACCCATGTATGTGTGCAGCATATATATAAATGGGATACTGTAATAATTACTGTCTACTATGTATGAAAGTCTGCATGTTAGGAGTACTAACAAAACATTCTGTAGAGCTCTTTTTCTGGTAGGCTATACTGGTAGTGTGCAATACACCACAAAGATTATTATTTTCAATTAAATTCTCCAGAATTTTTAAATAAAGACCTGCAATTTTCTTCTTAGTGACTTGTTGATCGGAATCCAAAAGCTGCTCCAACAGTTATTTTTATTGATAAGACTTACAAGTGTAACTTCCATCTAAAAAGGAATTAACAGTCTTACAGTTTATCACCATAATCTTGTAATTGTATGCTTAGCATTATTGATTTTTTTTATTCCAGATATCAGGAAAATAAAGAGTTCTGAGAGGGACTATATCTTTGTAGAATGATCAAAGTTTAAGAAAAAAATCTTTTGAGTCACAAAGAAGACTGCTGGATAGAGTGATCGGGAAGTCCTCAGATTGTTTAAGATATTCCAAATGATTTAATGCTAATCACTCAATGTGTTGTTGTGAATATAAAAATCCTCAGTTTTGTGTAAATTTAGTGTCTTAACCTCCTTTGAAAGGCAAACAGACTTTAATATGAACAGGCAGTTCTATCAGGTATTAACAGTGTGGATTAAAGGATTTTTCATTACTACATTTTTATTGCTGTCTATGTTAAATTTATTCACATAGTGCTTTTTCCATTTTTTATGTCACATACTTCTTAATTCCCCACTGAGTTACAATACACTGCTTTGTTTTCAATGTCCATTGAAAGGAAATTGGACAGATTAAGTTTCTGATGCCCTGAGGGAAAGTATTCTGTTTGTTTCAAATGTACAATTGTCTTAGAAAAGCTAATTAGGAAGAAAAAATGGAACAAATCTTGAATGTCAATGTCAAGACAAAGAGAAAATTCCTCCTCATAAAATGTCTGCTGGAAACTCCAGCAGTGTGTTCTAAAATATTTATTTTCTTCTGTTCAAAATAAAAAAATTATATCACAGGAAAACATGCAATATTTGCTGTCAGAAGGAAGAAAACTAGAAGAAAAAACCTAGAGCTATTAGAGAAAATGCATTGCTGACTTCCCAGTTCCATCATTTCATGTGGGGAGTTCATTTCAGTATGATGGCATGAACAGTACTTTTTTAATGTGTTGGTACAGTTAAGAGTACGTTCTTGCCCAGCACTGTTTCTGAAGTGAGTTCTCAGTCCTTCAGAAAGAAATATAAATTTCAGAAAATGTTCCAGTTTTCTGACGGGTAATTCTGCACAGGGAGGGACCCTACATGAACAAATTCTGGCAGCCACTGTGTTTATGCATTATTCTGGAAGTGATCCAAGTTAAATTAATGGTGTCATCTGGGGAAAGGAAAGGATTGGAAAATACAAGGCAAGGTAAAAAGAGATGACTGGATCCAAACTTTGAATACATGTGAACCCGACACTTAGAACATCCTCAGGTCTAACAAGATATTTCTGTCATGCCAGTGGGAATATGAATTGCTTTGTTCCTATGTCTTCTTTTTGAGCAACAGAGATTACTTAGGTTATGATCAGTCTCATGGATATAAATAAAAAATTATGTATAAGGAAAAGGTAATCCACATGTTTAATGTTTTGCAGGATTGCATATTCTTCATTGCCACTAATGGCAAGATTTTTGGACTTGATAACTTCATATATTCCTGTACTTATTGGCAACGTGTTAAGTACTTCTGAATTTTGTTCTGTGAATGTTGTTACATTTTGAGTGTTTTTCACTTAAAAATTTATTGGGACAGTGTCTCGATCTGTCACTTTGCCTTGTATGAGGTAAGGAAATGAGTGTTTTTGGAATGTACTGCTTACTCTTCCTTGTTCGGAGAATGAAAGATGAGCAGTCCATTGAGTGACAAAGAGATGTGACACATTAGAAAACTCAGTGGAAGCCTTTAGTTTTGGTACGTCCACAAAATTACTTTCAACTTACACTTTTGTCAAGTTGAAAAGTAGTAATATTTGGTAATCTAATGCAAATTTGAAGGTACTGATTTCAAAACATCAGTGCTGTAATACAGGTTTGATTGTTTCATATTAATGTATTGAAAACATTAACAATACATTTTTGTCTTAACAATTGCCTGCTTTCAGCTTAGAGACTAGTGCGTTTGAAAATAAGACAAGTCTGTCTTCTCCCTGAGGATCAAGATGAAGAAACACTGTGTGCAGAATATTTTAAATACTGTCATTTGTAGAAAAATATTTTTAACCCATCACTTTCTATTACTGTCTTGTAGGTAGATTTTTTTGACTCTTTGTCATGGTTGTGTATCTGTTGCATCTAAATGCAGAAGTTGTGTACTACATGTCATACAAGTTTTTCCTTTGCTTGTTCAGGTGACGATGGGAGAAAAAAGTTTTCTAAGTTTTGTATACCAACTATTATCGTTGGAAAAAAGTGCCACATAATGGGAATGCTACTTAAAATTTACATATATTTAGATATATTGCCAATATTGTATAGACATGTAAAACAAATGGAAGCATGTTCTAAAGACTAAGTTGCATTTATAGTCTGAAACCGAAGTCCTGTGTAGTCCTTCTCTGCAGAATACTTCAGTGTCCCTTTTTCCATTCACAGCATATGAAACGCATAGCTTGTGAGAATATCCTGCGTGTTGATGTCTCTCTTCAGAGACTGAAGGCCCCAACTCAATTATTTTTATCTTAATCTTCACACAATGCTGACTAATTAAACAACAGCACTGACAGGAAAGGTATTATGTGTGATCCTGCTTTCTGTGATACGTAGTATTCGCTAAGAGGAAAATGAAGATACAGTGACAGATCAGTTTTACATATTATCAAATGCAGATTTGCATTGTTTTCTTGCTTTGTTTAAAAAAAATCTTCTTTTTTAATGGCTGTGTCAGTTTGTGAGTCTTGGTTTTTTCTTATTTTATTCTGCCATATTTAATATTTGTTCAACTAATTCACAGAATTAGAACTAGGAAAAAAGTGCAGAAATATCATAAAGAGTGTTATGGCAGTATTTCTTTCTTAGAACAGAAATAGAAGGACAGCAAATTGTGCAGGAAAGTCAGTCTCAAGAGCTTTTCATACCTCTTTTGCCTGCTGCAGTGCTGAGATTTGTATTCTGTCCTTTGGGGACTGATCGAGTCAGGGTCCCTAACACACACCATCAAAGCCTTGTCAAATACAGGAGAAGCAAAGTCTTTGGAGTTTGATACGGCTTTGCAAAATTCCTGAGATAAAATACTTTTCCAAAATTATAACCTTATTTTTCAATGCATTTAGAGTAATTATTGTAATACCATGATTCGTTCTTTTCTATCATATAAAATATGAGAACAAGAGCCTTTTCATGTTCAGATTTTTCCTTGCACTTTTAAGGCTTAGCCCACTTAAAAAAAGATGAGCTTAATGGATAGTCTTTAAGTTTTGATTTAGTGCATCTAACTTTATTTCTGTGTGTGTATGTATACCTATGCTTATATATGTATATCCATATATGTTCACTCATAATTAGGATATATTTATTTAGTGACAGCTTCCCAGTTCTAGGTGTATATTAGTGAGTAATGAGAATTATAAAACTGAATTGAAATTTATTTTAGATGGATTAATGAACTGCGAATGATTCAGTATTTATGACTGACTTAATCACTGTGAAAGCTAGTTGGAGAAGCTGGATTTTTCCACAAACCGTCTCAGTTATTAGCAAGATTTTTGACGTAGTAGTTATGGACTTCATGTGTCAAAGTCCAAAAATATGCCTTATTCCTATCTTGCCTTTGGAAAGGATGGACAAAAATAAGGCTTTATTTCCATGGTTGATCCTGTCAAAATCAAAAGGAGTGGAACTGGCTCCATGCACTGAAAAAAAACGAGCACAGCCGCAGGGATTCTCCATGGGGAACAGATATTGCCTGCAGCAGGAAGATGGCAGTACAGTATGTGGCAGAAACTTTTGTTGGTGTTGATGCTAATTTTGGTCAATTTACTTTGCAAAAGCTTCATTAGTTCAACTTTCACGGGGGCTGCAACTTCTTGTTTTGCTGCTTTGGCATTCCCCAGAGGTCAGTACTGGGTCCAGTCCTGTTTAACTTATTCATCAATGATCTGGATGAAGGGACTGACTGTACACTCAGCAAGTTTGCTGATGACACAAAACTGGGAGGTGTGACTGATACACCAGAAGGCTGTGCTGCTGTTCAGCAAGACCTGGATAGGCTGGAGGGCTGGGTGAAGAGGAACCTCATGAAGTTCAACAAAGGCAAGTGTAGGGTCCTGCACCTAGGGAGGAATAACCCCATGCACCAGTACAGGCTGGGGGTTGACCTGCTGGAAAGCAACTCTGTGGAGAAAGACCTGGGAGTCCTGGTGGACAACAAGTTCACCATGAGCCAACAATGTGCCCTTGTGGCCAAGAAGGCCAATGGTATCCTGGGGTGCATTAGGAAGAGTGTGGCCAGCAGGTTGAGGGAGGTTATCCTCCTCCTCTACACTGCCCTAGTGAGGCCACACCTGGAGTGCAATTGCACAATAGTGTGCAATTCTGGGCTCCCCAGTTCAAGAAAGATAAGGAACTACTAGAGAGAGTTCAGCGGAGGGCTACAAAGATGATCAGAGGACTGGAGCATCTCCCTTATGAGGAGAAGCTGAGGGAGCTGGGTCTGTTTAGTCTGGAGAAGAGAAGACTGAGGGGGGATCTTATCAACACTTACAAGTACCTTAAGGGCAGGTGTCAAGAAGATGGGGCCAGACTCTTCTCAGTGATGCCCAGTGACAGGACAAGGGGCAACGGGCACAAACTGAAACATGGGAAGTTCCATATGAATATGAGGAAAAACTTCTTTGCTTTGAGGGTGACAGAGCACTGTAACAGGCTGCCCAGGGAAGCTGTGGAGTCTCCTTCTCTGGAGATATTCACAGCCCACCTGGACATGACCCTGTGCAACATGCTCTAGGGGAACTTGCTTTGTCAGGGGGTTGGACTAGATGATCTCCAGAGGTCCCTTCCAACCCTAACCATTCTGTGATTCTAGGATTTTCTGCTATCATAACAGAATGAACTCAGAGGTAAAACTTATAATATGTTAGTCTATTTTAAGATTCCTATTTTCCTAAGGTGAAGATATGAGCGTCGTCTTGGATTATATCAACGAATTTATCTCAATAATTACTTAATGTATCTGGGACAGTTTGGAACAGCTACTGTTTGTTTTTTTTTTTTCATCCTAGGAGCAGTTTAGCAGGGTTTTACCAACATTTCGTGGCTACCAGAGTAAGAGAAAAGGGACAAACTAAAATGTAGAAGAGAAAAAATTCCTAACTGTAAAACACCTTTACTTACTCGTGCTTTCTTCTTCATGTTTCCTTTTTAACCATTTCTTCTGCCAGTTTTCACTGAGACCTGAGATGTGGACGAAACCAGAAAGGGAAGAGTATGCCTGTGATATTGTCAGCAGCAGATACTAAAGTCCTAGCAATCCACTGCATGGTTTCTTAGCAAGGCTTATGAACTACAGAGATGCTTTACAAGATGATTGAGCCTGCAGGGCCAGGTCTGAACTGCCTGGCCACCTCTTCCAAAGTGGTGCCTAGCTGGAGTTGTGCGTTGCACCTCCAGAGCACCTCTTCTGGGTAGGGGGCAGTGGGAACCTCACTGGGAGGGTGTAGAGAGTAATGGGGAGACATGGCTGCACTTCTCAGAGGTCTTACCAACTTTATAAAAAGTATTGCAGAATTAGGGATGGTACTCTTCTTGCTTTACGGAATAATTTTGTTGTAAGATGGGGGTTTGTGTTTGATCTGCCACAGCACGTGGTGTCGAGGGTGTTGGAAGAGTGTCAATTGGGTAGTGTTTCTGCAGCAGTAAGATGTCAGTCTGTGTCACAGGCTTTGTGAATGAGAGAAAACATCAATATCTGTGGAAATGTATTTATTATATCATTCTGGCAGCTCTCACCTGGAAGAAAAGCCTTTGAGGGTTTCTCTGACATTTCAGCAGCTTGCCAGTGTTGGTATTTCCACCACTTCTTTAAGCCCACATAATTGACCTGTCTGAGGAGAACAAAATTCAGCCTCAAGGAAGAAGATAGGAGCATAGATAGTACAGCCTGCAAAACAGTGAGAACTGAAGTAATCCGTATTTCTAGTATATAAATCAAAGTCAAACGAAAAATAAGTTTCTGGTAGTTTTTCATAGAGTCTCTCTTCGTGCTTTGGAATAACAACGCTTAGTGTGTGCAATACTTTGAAAGTTCAAAGGTGCACAAAACCTGAGAATAAACAGAACAGGAGGAAGTTTAAACTAGGCAAAACCAAAGAGGAAATATGATGGTTTAAAATTTTTTTTTTTTACAAGAATAATCAAAAAGAGCTTAATGTGACATTAAAGTAGCATTTTTTGTTGATTTTGTGTTGTCACAGTATAACAGTGGTTGACCTAGGTTTTGGCAGAGACTGTTCCCCATCTTACAAGGTACAGTAGAAATAGTTAGGAATAGATCTCTTTAGAGAGAGGTGGACAAATATGAGCTTGCTATATGATTTTAAAGAGGTAGGCTTTTGTTCTAGTAGTCAGAAGTATACTGAATAATAGAATAGGGTAAATCTTGCTCTTGAGGTACCTGTGGTTTTGTGAACGTAAGCACATCAGAGTGGAGTGGCTCCTTTAATAATATTGTGATCAATAGGAAACGTGATTTTCTTTCTTATGTCAGACTTATGCTTTAGGGTCTCAGCTTGCTTCCATGCTCTTATCTCCCAGCATAGACTTTACTAAGACAGGGATAGTTCACTTGTCATTATCTATGTCTTGGAACTACTCTGGCACACCCTGGAGAGGGGAAAATGAGTTAATTTAATTATTTGAAAATCACAGCTTCTGATAAAGACTTTTGAAAACTAGTTACGTTAAGAGTGGTATTTTTAAGAGTATAAATGCATAGACCTTATGCAAGCTCCATTAGCTAATTTTAAGGGCTTACCACTAAAGTGCTTTCTTATGTATGAATACCTTCTTTGCATATCCTATTGTCTTTTATTCAATTCGGTATCATTTGGAAGGTGGCCTATATTTGCTTCATATAACAAAAGTTTGTTTGAGAGGCCAGTAAATAGCATGTTTCAGGGCTGTGTTCCTCTGCAAGTTGGGCTGTATTGCTCGAAAGATAAACAAGTTCAGCATGTTCCAGAAGTAGTTGAAATACACCGACAGGGAGGAGGAAAATATCTGCATGGTTTGTGCTTATTTGTATCTGTGTTTGGAGGTAGATAATTTGTCTCTCAAGTTGCCTGCCAAAAATAAATACAGAAAATTGCTAGTGTATTTATTTATTCCATGGTGGCACTTAAGGAACAGCTGATAACATAGCCCTGCTGTATTGTACAAAGTAGTGCCAGATGTCCTGGCTACAGAGTGTAGTAGAAAAGGGCTATAAAATACATACTAAGTCTGTGACTTTTTTCAGTGGGTTAGATTGTTCAGTACATTTTTTGATTGAATGTGCTGAAGCCAGTATTTTCACACACAAGATAAGGGATAAAGGAGGCATGCACAGACACATGAGAGTTTGATAGGGCAGGAGAGAAGTGAGAAGGAAAGAGGTGAATGGAATGAGGCTGATATGATAAGCAGGGTTTAAGAAAGTGAAGAAATAGCACAGCTGAGCAGAACAGAGTTGTAGAAAACCCTATGATGATATCATAATTGTAGAAATGGTTCAGATGATATCATCATTGTTCAATTCTGATGCTTGCATTTGTTAATGCCTGTCTGAGTCTTTCACATGCGGAAATGGCTACTGTTTGAACTACACTTCATAAACAATACTAGTTAAAGAAATATGCTACTTTGAATATACAACAAAGATAATTAGTACTATAGAGATACAGTATTTTAGTGTGGCTTCTTCATCTGTGGCAGCTGTTTCACCTTCCTGCCATTTAAACGCTGTACTGGGGGTAATAACAGAATTTGACTCAAAACTTGCAGAGACATTTCTTGCCACTTAAATCATATACATGTGTCCTGTTTTGTTCATTAAGGTCCACAGTATCCTTGACAGGAGTTACTTGAAATTTTTTATCTATAAGAAAAACTTTCATATTTGCTTAAAATATTTATTTTCCTTTCCCACATTTTTCTCATACACATGCAAAAAATCTCTGGATATGTGTCTTCTCTCTCCCTGTGATTACAGAAATGTACACAAATGCATCAAGGTTAAAAAACTGCTCTTCCAAACTTCTTGTCAAAGCATGGATGATCACAGAGTCAGCAGCTGCAGTTGGATATTTTTCAGCTAATAATTGTATGACAAGGAGTAGTAACTGTAGGCAGGTATGTTAAAATGAGGGTAATCTAATCTCATGCTTCAGGAGGTAAGATGATTGCCACAGGGATCAAGAGGACTGCTTTCCTCAATATATGGCATCGCTTACTGTAGATGCACTGAAGGAGGTTTGCCTCTGAATTATTGTGCAATGGCTACAGCCAAGACTGACCACAGGTTTGATGGACCAGCAGCTTAATCTAGTCTGTCAAATTTCTGCTTCTGGCAATTCTGTCTCTCATGGTAACCTCCCTGTATTTTTGGCCAATGTTTGTTTTGTTGCATAAATACAACTGCACTTTTCTGGATGTTTCTTTCTTCTCAGCTTTGTTGTTCTTAGACATTTGGGGTTGTCTGTAATCCTAAATGTTGAATGCTGTCTCACTGTGTATTGTGTAGTCTTCCAATACCCCTCTTGTCCCCTGTTCTTTTACTTCCCTGGTAATTGTCACTGCATAAGCAAAAGGATCATGTTTGAAATTTCTAATTTTCTATTCATTACTAGTTAATCTTACTCATTCAGTGCATCAAAGTATGAAGGGTAGCTACCTGTCTCCATTTAGCCCACACCTAGGGCTAAACAATAACCACCTGTTCTATCACCCAATGACCCCTCCCCAGCTGGGAGAGGACATTGGGAAAAGGAGGGGGAGACTCATGGGTTGAAATGGAAACATATTTAATAAAATAAGAAAACCAATATTAATACTAATGCTAATATAAAATACACAGAGTTATACTCAGCCCATATAGTGGACGCAAGCTGCGCACGCCCAGCAGTGAATGCCAGACGTCAAACACTGCGAGCACCACAGCTCCAGTGAAAACACGACAGTCACAACGAACGGGAGAACAGGCCTTGGGAGCAGAATGACAGGCAAGACCCTTCAGGGACGGTGACCATTGAGGAAAGGGCCATCCCCAGCAAACTTTCCAATTTATAGTGAGTGTGATGTTTATGGTACGGCTAACTCGAAACAGGCTAACGGCCTTGGTCACCATGGAAACATGCATACCATGGCTGGTCACAAACTAAATCAAAGTGTCTTATCAACTTTGTTCCCACTGTATCGGGTACTGCAGTCTAAAGTGCAGCTTTTCTGAACAGAAAATTGATTCTATGATTCTATCCCAGTGAAACCAGGACACTACCAAAGATTTAAAGTTTCTCAAATTTTAGATAATTATCAAAAACATGTTTTCAAAACAAAACCCTACTACTTCTTTCCATTATTAGTTAATGAATATTCAAAATATTGAAGACAGTTGTAGGTATATTTTATGGTAAGTTTAAATCCCTTTCATAATAAATTTGATTCTTATGATGTAAAGAAGACTTCTCACTGCATCTTCAAGATTCCTAGGTAAAAAACAAAAACTAACTCTGCAAACTAGAACAACAACAATTAGACGCATGTGGTGCTGTCTGTCACTGCTGTAGCTGCATAGTTAATGCACCTTCTGTTATTCAGGGCTAGATACCAAGATAGATGAACAGAAATAAACTATGAGCTTTTAAATATAAAGTCCATTTTCAAAAATTTTCTGGTTGGCTGAAGAATGGCTTTAGTCAGGCAAAAATGTGCTTTCATTATGCAAGAAAAGTTCAGTATTATCTTGCAGAAATTAAATAGTCAGATGTATATTTTGTTAATTTTTAAATAATTTCTCTAACTTTCAACTAACTGGATCAGAATATTCAATTTATATCCCATAATATTAACATAAAAGAGGAAAATGTTGTGTTTACCTATGTAATAAAAGAAAACTACGCAAGCATCCTATAACTTCAAGGAGCTTGGTAAGGCACCCTACACATCCTATAGTAAGATGATGTGGGCTCAAGTATGTGAGTATTAATTTGTTGTTGTACCTTTGCAACACAATTCTGTATAATGTGTCATCCTTAAGATTGAGCTGCAAAAGAAGGATGGTATATTTAACGTGTTATCATGGTGTGCAACCCTACACAATAGGGCTTTGTATAAAAGATATCTTTTTATAAATCCCAAATGTGGAAAAAAGCCACAGCAGTCTTCACCGCTGTTGTAAAATGAGAGCGTTATTTGCAATGCAATGGCCATAGATGTCTTCTGTATTAGTGTCATATATGTTAATGACTGATGTATACATAATATCCATCACATTTTTGGAACAAAACAGGTTTCATATTATTCTTGATGGGTTTTTTGTCTTGTTTTACCTTGCTATTATACACATTTATTTTCTTGTTGCAGCACATTCATTTTTTCACTTAATAGGCAAGTGTGTAGCTAAGATTAGTTAATGATGCTCAGTGATAAATTTATATCCCCTGTAATCTTCCCATATGCCAAGTGCCCCTGTGGATAAATCTGGGATGCTTCAGTGTCTTCCTCCTTCGTGAGGCAGCTTTAGCCATGGGCTGGATCCTGCATGGAAACTTGACCATCTGGGCAGGCCCCTAGAAATGCTGATTCTGCATGTCCTGACTAATGACCTCTTACCCTGGCCTCTTGCTTGTTGGCAGAGCCTATTAATCTGGGAGCTGCCCTCGGGTATTCTTGACTCCCTGTCTTATGTGTGCATGCTTCTGAGGGTGACAGGGGATGCTTTCACCAGCTTTCCCCTGTTGGATTTTCTATGGCCAGGGACTAGGTACGGCGTGCATCTTTGCAGAGCTGTGACAGTCTGTGGGTGAATAAATCCACATAAACAACCTGGATCATCTCCGAAGCCTTCTCATTCCTGTGGGACTAAACCTGTCTGAAAGGATAACCTGAGACCACTTTTTTTTTCCCTTTATCTAAACTTGTAGTTAACTATTTGGTGATTAGCGTTCACTTACAATGTAAATGAATGTGTTAGGACTGATTTTTATGTGTCTATACAAAACTGGCTAGGAAAGCAACCACCCAGTAACTTCTTGTATGTAGTTATAGCAAACAACTCTTCATCTCCCTCTTGGTTTCTCATGTCAAATTCCTCAATCCTCCACTTTCTCTTCTGGCAACTTTCCCTAACAGTGATCCCTGGGGTATTTCCATGGATAGTCCATGATCATATGTGCTCAATTAGACAAGTATCATAGACCTTACAGCATACTTTTAACATTTTTCTTTGTACAGTGTGACTCTTTCCCGCCTCCTCATCTTTTCCTCATTGGGGACACTATTCAGTCACCAGAGAGGCAGTTTTAGGTGGAGATAGGTGGATCGAGACCTCCAGGAGGAATGTATGAGGTTCACCTGTCTTGCCAAGCACTAGCTGTGGCATCAGAACAACATCTAGCAATGGTTGGGCCTTTTCTGCCCATAGCTTAGTGTAATCACATGCATCTTTAATCAAATAAAAGTTCCAGTTTCAAATTTCTGAAGTACTGTCTGGATATTGGAGGGCTCCAAAATTCTCAGAAGTAGCAAGTGTTGGCCTAATTCTGATGCTAATTACAATTGCTGATCTCATAGGTATCAGGGTTGGCATAACTGAGCACTTGCAGAAATCCCTCTTGCAAGGGTTAAGCTGACAAGGTTTATTGTGCAATGTTTATTCAACATATTCTACTCGCTGTCAGATGAGAAGATCTCTTGACTGATTCCTATTGACTTGACAAGGTTTCTTGTTTTTTAGCAGACTACAAATACAACCTTGGGGACACACTGTCTCTCCCCGAGGGTGTCTCGAAAGGAATCATATATCTGTAGAAAAACAGCAGTCAAACCTGAATCCTGCACTAAAAGCATTGGAGTAGGGGTGAGCAGACGACTCACCCTATTGTGTTTGAATTCAATTGTGACTGTTCTCTACATTCTGTTCTCCTGATATATTTGTCACTAAACATTCTGTAATAAAAAGTGACATAATGCCACTACCTGGCAAAACATGAACCCCTGGACTTAATATGCAGGATCTGCAGGAAAACCCTGGACTTTGAGTAAGTGGAACAAAAAACTGCAGACTTAATTCCTTCTGTGCACCTGTGGATTTCTTTTTCCAACATCATGTTATGTTGTGGATAGCTTTGGCTTATTAACAGGGTGATAAAATTTTTTAGCGTTGCCAGACATTTACATTATATTACTTATTCTTTAGTGTAATTGTGCTGCAAAGCTGAAAACAAAGTGTTTCGACATGAAAATGAAATACCAGTACTTTGCAGTTCCGCAGATGTACACAGCTAAAGACTTAGATTTTTCCACAAAAGAGATGTGATTGCCTAATTCACCATGGAATTGTTTACTTATTGCAGAATTGCCCAACGCCTGGTGAATTCTAAAAAGATAGGGAAAGGGTTTTTATACCACCGGCACAAAACAAAATATAGCCAACATTTCAAAAGCATAATATGTTCTATTTTTCATGTCCCTCTTGGCCAGCATCTGACTTCCGTGTTGTGACTGATGTCCCCTAAGCAGTTATACCCTGTCACGTTGCCATTCAGGCTACAGGCCAAAACTGAGCACAGTCCAGATCATCAGGAAAGAGCATAATATTATGAAAAGATCTACTCCTAAAAGTAGCTTAGAAGATGTTAAGAATAGGTAGAAGTATGAGATTTTTTTTAATCTATTTGCCAAGTATTGCTACTATCTATCCCACCAGTGTTTTACATTATTGGCTGAGTATGGCTTTATTTAAAAAAACTAAGGGTTTAATTTTTATAAAATTTTAATTAAAAAGTAGACCTGCCTGTGATTAACTACTTTCTGTAATCCTTGTTGGTATTTTTTTCTTTATCCTAGAAATGTATTTGGATGTTCCCTGCCAAGGGAAGAGCAAGGGGCATGTTACTGTGATACTGTGAGAATAGACTGGTTAGACAAAAAAGTACAATTAATCAAGAATAATCTGGAAGCACTATCTCTGTAAATTATTGATGTTCTCAGGGAGATGTGAACTGAAAAATGTGTTCTCTCAGAACTCAGTCGCAGTTGTAATTTCATACTTTCACAAGAATTACTTTTCTTTTTATAATGGCATAGAATAATTTTTAGATTTGGTAGGAAATTTTCCATTCATTCCAGTGCGATCTGGAGCTATTGGGCTATACTTCCGTAGGTACCAGAAGGATTTGGATAAGTGTAAGCATCATTCTCACTCAGCTGCTTCTTGAACAAAGTATAGCAGGGAGAATCCCTCTGTTTAATTCAGCATCCGAATCCTGTTAGTAAAAAGTACGTTTAATTTCAACCTGCATACCTTGTGCTTTTTTTATCCCGTCCCAGAAAGGAGAACTTCTTTTAAGGCTTCGGGTAAGATGGTAGCAAGAGGCAGCATTTAATATTCAACGTTTATGTTTTTCATGAGGGGGGCTGAGTTGACTATTTTCTTCTTGGCATTTGAAGATCAGGAGAGTGCCCTTGCCTCTTCATTTTCGAGTATTGGCACCAGCAGCAAAGGAGATGAAGGAGTCGTCCTTTCAGGCATTGGAAGTGACAACTTCAGAAGCATCAGCTGAGGCAATTCTATCACCCCTTTAGCATTCGTTTGAGCATTGAAGGTGGCTGAAGAATAGCCTTTGAAAACAGAATAAGAGATAAAATTGATATTTCCCCTCAATACTTACATAAATTTCACTGTGTCTTTGACAGCTGACAACATCCTGCCTTGTGCTGTCCTACTCAGGACTGTGAAAGACAATTTTCTTCAACTGACATGATTAGAGTAGAAGATATGTCAGTTGATTTTTGATTTTCAATGATTATTGTGGGGAGGTGACTGCTCTAAGATGGCGTGTGAGGAATAGTGAGATAGTGTCTAAACTACTGTGTCCGGCTCACAGCTTTGGATGTGTAAGTATGGCATTGAGAAAGAAGGAGGAAGAAGAAAGGATTAGGATTAGATGATTGACAGGTAGATCATAGTAGGTTCACTTCAAACTCTGCCAATCATATGAAAACAGTCTCACTAGTAAATTTTCCCTGAAACTACTCAAGGTAAAAATAGCCTCACTTGAAATTGTTGGAATTACCCTGATAGGAAATGTGGGGGCACTGGCTATGCTAGATGCAGACAAGAAGTAAAGTTCACACAAAGTGTCTTTTTGTTCTGGCAGCTCACAGATTTTGTTAGCTGTGAAGAGGCATGTTCAGTTTCATTCGTCTGTAGACAGGCCAAACTCAGAAATATAGCATGGAGTTCTCCAGTCCTGGTCTTAAAAATAAATACACTATAACCTCGCTATCCTCATGACTTCAGTAGACATAGTTTTGTGTGAGCCTACAGTGGTAGAAGTTTCTTGGATAGATTTATGGAATGAAGCATTAGTTGTGGAAATGTGAAGAAAATGACGATGAGTTGTTTAACTGAAAAGTCACAAAAGAAGTCCATGAGTGTAACTGTTAACTTATGATATTATTGAATAAAGGAATGATGAGTAACAGTTGTGATACTGTAGCTGTTCATGACACCAATTCCTGAGTGCTAACAGGAGCAGAGGAAAGTTGATTGTGCTCAAACGTCGCCTGAGTCAGCAAAATGAGTGTTTTTTTTTAAATATCTTATTGGATTTAATACAAGGTAAAATGAAAGACATTACTTATCCTAATAAATGTTGTCTGTTGTCTACATTAATGGAATTTAACCAGAGTATTGCAAAATTAGTAGTAAATGCTAGAAAATCTTGTTGCTTTGTTAATGGTTTTGCAAGACAAAAAGTAAAAATGAAAACTTGTGAAAATGAAAATATTTTTATTTAAGATATTAACTAAAAATTAAAAATATTTTGAAAGAGATACTTTGAAATTAACCAGGTAAAAAGTTTACTTTATTTCCAGAAATAATTATTCAACAAAATTTTCAAGAACTTGAGTTGTGTTCTTATTTGGGCTTGGGGAGAATGCTGAAATTTTCCTGGAATTTTTCTTCAAAATTCTAGAAAATCACAAGAAAATAACAACATAAATAGAAATTCATTTAATAATGCTCCTATTGCTTATACGTATAAAGGGATGTGTTATATATATACCCCCCAGATGAATAAAAGTAGCGTAAATTATACATAAAGATGTAAATTAATCACAGACATTAAAGTTAAAAAGAACAAACTATTTTGAGAATGAACCTATTGGCTGTTAACACAGCCTGAATAATCCAAATTATTATCCAGTTTTACAAGAGCTGAACCTGTGTATTTTGCAGAGTATTTCTTTCATGCTTCTATCAATAAAAGGAAAGTGTTGATAATCAAATCAGGAAGCATTGCATTCAAAGGTATGTAACAGTAACTTTATAAAAAAATCAGAGAAAATTAGACAATTGTTTTGCCTTCTTATTACCATCTGTTGGGTATTTCTAATCAGACTGGGTGGTATTTTTGTAAAAGAAAAGGGCTTCAGAAGTTCAGTCAATATGTTTGTGCATATATGATTCTTTTTCTCCAAAAAGAAGAAATAACCCTTTTTCTTCACATTATTCCATTCAGCAAAGCATCAAATGTTGGAAAATGCCCACATCTATTTTCTCTCTCTTTTGTCAAGTTCTATTTGTTAAAGTAGTGCTGTACTCTTTTCCTTTATCTCTGGATGGAAGAAGGAATTTTATTTGGCATTTCATGGCCTGCTGCTTTTTCTAAAGGTTTCCAACTCAATTCCCCTCACTGGTAGACAGCAGGGGGTTCTCTAGCTCGTGCTTAAGATTGCTAGTAGTATCTATCTGTTAATGTCAAATTGATATCGCTCCGTGATTGGAGTGACCTGGAAAGCAAGCTCTGCTGGATAAGCCCTTATTAAGGTGACATGTTGTTCCTTTATTCTGAAGTAAATATCTACTTCCAACTGTAAAAAACACATCAAATAAATAAATAGACTCATTTGTGTATTCTATAGTATGAATAGGTAAAACAAGTAAACATAAAAGTAAGCAAATATTTTCATTAACGTATTTTTCTTTGCCATAGACATTCTGAACATCAGCATTGAAACATTGACAGGAAGGCAGGTTTTTCTAGGACAGGTTGTTAAGATGATAATCTTATATTATGCTAATAAAAGAATATGCTGAGGCTTTCTCACACCTATCAGCAGTTTCATACTTTTAGGTAGCCTCAGTGAGCGGGGTGAACTCTGCTGCTTCCATGAAAAAAGCTTTGTGAAACCAGAACCTAAGTGCTGACAAATACCCATAATATGGTGATAGAAACTTCTCATTTTGTTAACGACTTCCACCTGGAAGAAATTCGTATGCAGGAAGGAATGTAGCTTTGTAACTCCCATGCGTGCTGTGCAAGAATGGCAGTAAGCATTCTCGTCATCTTTAAAAAAAAAAAAATTAGGAAGCTGTTTAATTTAGAAGCATTTAATTGACCATGGTAACAGTCGTATATGTCATGTGTTAAGTATATAGCAAAGATTTGAGATATGTGAACGTATTACAGTAGAAGCTAGTCTTCAGAGAGCCCCTAGTTCTTTCTCTGGACTGTTCATAAGCCGGGCTCTGACAGGGTTACAAAGCAGGTACTTGAATTTCTCATTGTTTTCTTGAATTTAAAAGTCATAATAGATTCATCATAGCACCATAGTGTGTGGTTTGAATGTAGTCACAAAGCCATCTGTCACCTGGAAAACCTTTACTAAAATGATTGACCTAGATTCAAATGATTTGAGATAACTTTATGGTAGAATGACTTTAACAAAACTTTGAAATTCTTTTTGCAGCAAGCCTGTATGTAGATTGCAGTGTGGAATATCCTGATTTCTGCCACTAAACCATGGCAAATTGCATGGCAAAATTGCATTGTTCATCCACATGCTGTTTTCAGAAATGTCTCTTACGTAGATTCTGTAAAAGTCCTGTCTCTTTATCATTTTAACAAGAATCATTTTAACAAAATGATGAACACAGTGGCAGAACATTGAGAAACTAAGTATGTTTTTTTGTACAGTTTGTTTGCCATGGGCTAAAACCTCAAAGTAGCTGTCTAAAAGCTTTTTTTGCTTCTCTCTTTTTTTCTATTTCTGGTGACTGTTTCTTACCTCAAGCCTGTTTTGTTAGCTAACTGGATTACCTGAATACTGGTGTAAGTTCTCCCAGGGGAATTTTATATAGAACTGATTTATCACTACGCAGATAAAACTTTATCTTCACAACCTGAGCTGGCTAGTTTGGTCCTGACAGTGGAAATCTCCTAGCTGTACTAGAGTAAGACAAAGCAGCAGTACCAGGAACCGAGCTACAACTTTTAGTATGTTTTACTGATTCTTGGAAAAGTTTTGCTAAAAGACTCTATTGTCTTCTAGGTGCAGTGAATTCTGCAGTGAAGAATAGTAAAAGAAAAGTAATATTGATCAAATTAAACATGAGTAATCATTTCAGATGTCAGACTGAGCATATAAATTGAACAATCCATAATTATTTCAAAATACCATAGTTAAAAAATATAAAATACTTGTTTATTGGGTAACAATTAAGTGAAATGCAATGAAATGATAAGAACTGCAGGCCACAATTCTGTTAATGCTGCTATTAGATTGGGCCCCTACGTTTTAATAGCATTATAGGTGATTTGAAATGTAAATATCACTTAGAACAATATCTATACTTTTATACAGCCCTCTCTACTTAATTAAATGATATCACTTGTAAAGCTTTTACGCTTGAAAGGAGTTATCCTAATAAAATTGGAAAGGGTTCTTTCTTTTTGATGAGATGTACTTAGTAGTTTCTCTTTCATCCTAAAAGTATCATAATAATGAAAGATCTTTGTCTGAAACTGAAGGTACTCCTTTGTTTCCATTTCTTTATATTAAAATGGCTTTATATTCAATTTGTACAAAAAGCTAATATGACACCAAAGCATTACCTTAGCATTAAACTACTATTTTTTTTAAGATGCTGACAAATGAAATTAAGTAACATCTAAAACTAGTTGTTAGCATGACATCTCAAGAGACCTGTCTTCTCACTTGTCAGAACTTCTGGCCCTGGGAAGCTTAATACAGCTCCTTGAATGCTTTTCCTAACTGTAGCTCACCATGTATAGAGTGTATTGTATGATCGTATTTACTTTGGGTTTCAAGAATGCTTCTCAACGTTATTTACTTGAAGCCTCATATAATCTGTTTGGGTCATTTTTCCTGCTTTCTATATTTTCAAATGCTGCATGCCAGGGAATACAATACATGAAAATATATTTTGCATCTGTCACCCCTTTCACTTTTAAGTCCAGCTTCAGATATTTCATGGATTGTATGTTGAAAATTAGTGGTCTAGAAGGCAGGATGAACATTTGTCCTAAAAATGGCCTGCCAGTCATGCTAGTATTAAGAAATTCAAAGACAATTTATGTGTTTTGCCAAAAAAAACATACGAGTATTGAGGAGCAAAAAGGAGTATAGGTCCTGGCTTGTATGTGTGTTTTCTTTTTTTGTCCCTGCCTTGCTTAACAAATTGCTAAAAAGGTAACAAAAGCAGAAACACCACCTACATTTGTCAGAAAAAAAGTCAGAGCCTAATTAGCAGCATCCTTTGTCGTGAGGACACATAGGGATAAATCCATCCTGCTCTATTACTGCAGTTAAAATTACAAGCGCTTAGTATTAGGCTGCAAACAGTATGCCTGACAGGGTCAAAATTGGTGAGTATTATGCAAGTAGCTTATGTAAAACCCAGCTACAAATGATTTTCCAGGAAAAGTGCATGTGTAACAGATTCTAGCATCCAATTTTCTATTTTTGTTCATTAAGACTGTTGCTTCCTTCCCTGAATGATATGAAGGGTACAGAAAGGGTAGCTATACTTTTCACTCTGTATAACCCCGAGTAAGAATGACAGAACCAAAGATAAATGCATCCTTCTGTAGTAGAATTAGCTAAATATATATATATGGAGTTGGCAAACTCTTAAGGAAATGTATTTTGATAAGCTTTTCCCATTTTCCATTATGTATAATCATTTGCATTTCTATTCAAAGGAAGACTTTTGTATCAGTTGTAAGGGAAAAGAAAAAACTTTTCAAACTGAATGCATCAGGTTATACTGTACCATCTAACCAGTAGTGCATAGCGTGACGCTGGCTACCTTAATTAAAAAAATTACTGTAATAAAAATTTCCAGTTAACTTGGAAATGCAAGATGGTAATGTGAATGCAGTTTTCTAATGCCCATCTCTGAGTGGCTCACCGGAACAATTACGAGGAGGAGGTAGGAAGCAGATGAGTGCACCTGAAACCCCATATATACGAAACAGAAATTGCTGCAGAGATTGTTTTGAAATGAGAAAGACCCTCATGAGTAAAAGGGTACTGAATCAAATCTGTTACTGGAGGTAAATGATGTGAAAAACCTGTGAATAAGTATATCATATTCTCTGCTGTTGAGATCTGAAAGGTAATTTGTAATTTTAAACTACAGAGTAGATGTTTATTATGTAAACTTGAATGCTATCTATAGCATAAATAGAAGTCTTATTAATATGTAATGAAACTTTTCCTTTGTTTCTCTTTTCCTATTCACGTACTGTTACTATGATTTATTACATTCAGGAGGCTGTGTTACTTCTCCATTAGCAAAAAGAGAAAAGATTTTTGGAGGACCTTTTGTTGATGGGAGGTTTTGGAATTTATGTTTTTGTTATTTTATTCTACTGGGTTTTTTTTTTACATGGGAAAATGTGGTATTTGGTCTCCCACTGGTCCTTAGCTAAGAATTAACTGATACACTGCTACAATATCTGTTGTTCACAGTTCACATTTGTTTCCTGTCTGCTGTCGATTCTTCTAACTTGGTTAGAACATGCTGCTTATCTCAAAAGCATGATTCTTATCTAACTTACCTTATATCCTTAAACAATAATTCTCTTGTGTTAATTAAAAAGTTATTAACTAGCAGATAAGTAATTCTTAAAGATTAATATAACTATAAACACATTAGTTTTGAAGACTTGAAACCACTTTTCCATTGTATTTATTTCTTGAGTGTGCTTCCAGCTTAACTTTCTTATATGTGGAAACAAAATCAGTCAAATAAAATATTTTCTTAAGGTAAATACTTAGAAAAAGTTTCCTCATATATTCATGGTATTTGAAGGTCTGCTTCAGAGCATTAAAAAAACTTAGTAGAATATTTTAAGAATAGGGTTGCATAAAGTTTAGGTTCATTTCTTTCAGTACTTCCATTTTAATTTGACACATGTTAGTAAGGTAAGTAAGGAACTTTAGTATTTTTTAATTGTACCACAGGGCAAGACAAGAAAATTTCAAAGAACAGGATTTTTTCTTTAATTTTTTTCATCACAAACGCCTCTTAACAAAGATGTAAGTATTAGCTACATTGTATGTTTCTTATTTAAAAGAGTGGTTATTTACAAGATAGAAATTGTATGTTAATAGAAAGAAACAAGTGTTTTCAAACAATATTGAAGATTTTTTTAGGAGGGAGTAACATTTAAAACACAAGTTAATCTTCCACATGTTTTGTTAATTCAGTGACTGTTTATTGATAATATGATACATGTGGTAGGGCATATTATCCTCCCCCAGAGTGAAAGCTGCAAGTGCTGATAGTAATACTGTGTGCTGTCATTGGTACTGTAGTCCTTCTGCTTTCCTTCCTTCCTCCTCTCCTTCTTTGTCCAAACCAGCTGTTGCCTCTTGTCAAATTTTTAGACAGACCTGTAAATGGAACTATATAGATGTCCCACCGCACCTCAAGCAGAGCCACATTAATTTCAGTGGAGCTCTGTCTGGAACCATGCATCAACACAAATCTGCAAAGGGGTAAAAATGTGCCCAAAGAAATCAATATCCCAGACAGATACCCTAAAATCTTTCAGCCCTGTTCTTTCAGTGCATCAGTTGGAATTGTAGGTTGATGGAGTTAGGGAAAACCTGAGTTTGGAGGTTGCTTTCCGGGAGAAGTGATCACAAAAGATGGAGTGAAAACAAATGGACTGTTGCATTCAGGAGAGCTGACTGTATTAAAAGAGACAAGATTAAGGAAAGACCAGCCAAACTATCATAAAAGTAAAGAAAATAAGACACTGCTTGGACTATTAGTCATACAAATGGTAGAACAAATGAAAACAAGGATATGGGACTAAGGATGGGTATGGAGGAATAACTGAAGCACATCATCTGGAAAAGATAAAGCTCTAAATGTTGTAGTGAGAAACATAAAAGGTGGCAAGAAGAGCCTGAATAAACACAACAGAAGTAAGAGAAGGAAAAATGAGCCTATAGGTCCATCTTTAACAGCATGAGGAGCAGTGTATGGCATTGAGAAGGCCAAAGGGGTTCAGAATTAGTTTGAACCTAATTGGACCCACTGGAGAGCGAGTCAAAACAAGACTCACTCAAAGATGGAGGATTTTTAGACTAGTTAGATGTATTTGATCTGAAGTGCCTGCTGTAACTGGTCTCTATGTGCCAAAGGAACTTGAAGTTGTAAGGTATAAGGTAGGACCCAAAAACCAAGAGCAAGACAGCATTGTATCTAGCTTTGAGGGATGGGATGGAGTGGGAGGAGGAGGTAGAATCTAACAGACAGTATCTTTCTAGATATCATAGATAAATTCTTTAAAAAAATTAATTTTATAAATAGACAAATATCAATACAGTAAGAAACAGCCCATACAAATTTGTCAGGAAGTTACTGTGTGAAATCAGTCTCATTGATCTCTTGGATAGTGTAGCTCACCTAGTGGTAAGAAGAAAGATTTGCGTATGCTGTATCTTGAATTTAGTATGGTTTTGTGTTGAGGGAACTGGATTACATTAATCTGTACTGTAGAGGAGCAAGGAAAACAATCAATTCTTTTTATATTCATCTAAGATAGGACAAGAGGTAATTAGTTTAATTGTCACTGAAGACAATGTCAGGAAAAAATCTTTAACTACATGAGGTACTGGGAAAAGCTGAAAACCTATGAGTCATCTCACTGGAGGTTTCTAACTATGAGTTAGACAAACTCTTGTCAGCATGATCTAGACAGGCTTGCTTCTGATTCAGAGCAGGCAACTTCAGCAGGGTCTATAACCTTTCTAACCAAAATCCCTTTTCTAGTCCAACACTTGCGTGATTACTCTGATTTACGTAGTCTATGACTCTTGGCTATTGATAGATAATGCAATCAAATAATTACTAACTGCAATCTTCTTTACCTTGGATGTATTGTCATTTGGACTGCAACACTTAATCAAGCTGTCAGAATTGAAAAAGGAATATTTAGGGGACTGCCCATTTCAGTAAGTCTGGTAATAATGCAAAGATTTGAAGTTGAGTTTTTCCTTCTGGTAAACTCAGTTAATTCTAAATGTAAGAAATGTAGGAAAGTTAGCAGCCTGAATTTGAAAAAGTAGTAAGTGTCTGCCTTTATTTCTACAGTTCTGAATGTTAGGTCTAATTTTACAAGCTTGATGAATTTCAGTCAGTATTTGCTGTATTTTCCAGAGAATATTTCTTCAGGTGGCATGCATGTTCAGCTCATTGACTAGTTCAATATGGTTCATATAGGTTCTGAATCATTATTTTGGAGTCCCTCGGATACTTCCCACTTAGAAATATAAAGAAATAGCAATCTAAACATATGCTTTGATTGCTTACTTTACAGTAAATTCAGCCCTATTAACTGAAGACCTTGGGAGCCCCATGGAATTCAGACTGAGAAGACTGAAATTGAGAATAGCCGAGTTTTTTATTGAGGAGTACTTTTCCAGGGTCAGTAACATCTTGCAGTGCCATGGGAATTTGTTTCTGTTTGAGAATTTCCCACAGATGTCACGTTTGTTCTAGGAGGCTTAAAGGATACCTGTGAGCTTGGTAACTGGGGATGCTTAGAAGCTGAGATGATTTCTGAGGCTGCTCCGTTCCACGTGTGTGACTCACTAGACAGAGTTTTCAGAGAAAAATGGTGGCTACTTGTAAAGAAGTAACACTGTAATTACATAGCACTGGCTTGTACAGGGTAATAGCAAATTGTCGATTTTGTGTACAATACAATTTTCTCTCTTACTTTTACACATGGGCTAGTGGTGGACTGATCTATCAGAAAGGAAAGTTAACTCATGCTCCAAAATGTAGCGCAACCCTCATTGTGCTCCTTTTGTCCTGCTGGTCTGCAAGGCTCATCTCCCTTCCTTTTCTCATCCCTCCCTCCCTCTGTCTCCCCCAGTTTTAGTGTCCTAAAATACTGTCATCACAATCCAAGATATTGTTCTGGTTTTGTTTCATCTTGCATCCCCAAGTTTTCATAACCGTGTCCTACATACGAGCAGTTTGCTTTATTCCATTTGGAAATTCCTATTCTGTACTTACAGAGGGAATCACAGCTAATTGTTAGAGCAAGGACTGCACTGCATCAAATATCCCTTGAGAGGATATTTGTAATGTCCCCACAGCAATTAGCAAAGAAAAAAAAGAAGGTATATGGCGATGTTGTTAATGTTTACTGTGGAGGTAAGCCTGTCTTCCTGTAAGTCATTTGATATACCCTCTTCTGCATGTGTTTTTCATGTTTAACATGTAACAAAGTTTAATATTAATCAGTGGACTATGAGAAGTAACAGTGTTTTTCCTGAATTCTGAAAGCAGTGAATTAAAATCTGCTTTACTTCCTTTGGGTTTTAGACCAACTTTAAGGAATACTGTGCATATATGAATATATAGGAGGCCAAATTAACTCTAAGATAGTAAGGTGAAGTTGCTCAATTTAATCATAGAATCATAGAATGGTTTGGGTTGGAAGGGACCTTAAAGATTTGCTTGATATTATTTCAGGAAAAAAAACAATATCACTGTAATTAATAGCTGTCATCATATCATACAATATGGATTTAGTGTATATAATTCAAAGGCAATATTTATACACTATTTTTAAAAGAAGTCATTTGTTACATGACAGGGAAGCTACTGAATTAAGTAACAGTCAATAAACAAAACCTAGTTCTCTGGAGATCTGCAGAGAGATAGTTACAGCACTAATATCAGTCTCTAAATTTCTTATTCTGATCCTTCCTTACAAATACAGCTATAGCTTTATTTTGAATGGTAACACAGAAAAAGGAGAATGTAGGAAGGGAACTAGGAATGATTCAAAATAGAAATTAAATCCAGTTAGCAGCACAGAGCATAGAACATCCTTCCATTAATATTTTGTCCACTTCCTTTCTTTTTTGATTTGCTTTTTTCAGTGGTTCCTACTAGCTGTTTTGCTAGTTTCTTGTCAATGTTAGTGTTGTAGTAGAGTATCGTTTTTATTTGAGTGTGCAAAGCTAAAAATGAGTACAGAAAAATCTTTACTCTCAAATGTTTTAAATTTGAGATTGAACACACTGGTCTTCAGTGCTGTCCTTTTTTACATTGAAGTCTATACCTTCATTTTCTTCTTTGAGGGAACAAAATAAAACAAAAAGATCTACTCTAAATTATTTGTCAGAAAACAGTGCATGTAAATGCATGGTCTCAGTTTAATCTCCAACAGAGCTCAAAGAAGTAATGTGCAGCCTCTGTCCCTAGCTGAAATCTTATGGAACAGCAGCACAGTTTTGTAGCTATAATGTAGGTAGCACCTAACTTCCTTCAGCAGCTCCAGTGGCCCAAGAATAAAAATGTTCATTTTAGCATAAAAGTCGCACTAAATTCAGCTGGAGCAAAACCCGGATAAGAGTGAATACTTTTGAAAACTCCACTCCCTTTTTCATTAAACAGAATGTTGAAACAATTTTTTTCTGATGTAATGATGTTATCACAGAAAATGAGATACCATGTAAAAGGACTGACAAGTAGTTGAACTGCTAACACTTTGAAAGAAATGCATTTCTTACTGTGATTTACATTTCAGTTTTCCTGGCATTACTTTCTATGTGAGGTCTGAGCGGCTTTGGTATATTCTTGAGAGGTGATATTTTTATGAGACAATAATAACAACTCTTAATTAGTTTACCAAGATGTTTAAGAACAAAGTTATATTTTAAATTACCCTCCTGTGTTTAGGGATAGTTCATATATTCTTCAAGATTTTCAACAGCTTTGCTCTGTGTTGTGCTGTGTGCATTTTTAGTTTGAGTTGCTTTTCACTGTAAGGAGCAAATAATGCTTAGGAAGGGAATGGCGTGATGACCAGATGACAGTTGATAAATGGCATAATAATCCTATTACTAATACAATATTTCATGTTATCGAGAGGGGAGAAATGTTAGGAAACCACAGGAAAACAATTTTGATAAGCTATGCTAAGAGTACAGAAATATTTCACTTAAGTCACGGATGAAATTTAAATGCTGCATACCCTTTTATTTGTCCACTTCTTCAAAAAGCAAAAGTAACCATTAATTGTCAATAAATGAAATTTTATCACAAGTAAGAAGTAAGCTAAGTTCCAGCAGGTTCTATTAGCATACTATGTAACAGTAATAACTGAAGTTTATATTCCTTGAGGAACTTATTCTGTAAACTTTAATGTGACTTTTTATTACATTCTAAAATGTGCCTTCATAAGAAGCTTCAGTTTAAGCTTGTAGTGTGCACCACTTCTTCATTCCCCTCTTACTTACTTTCCAGCAAAAACTAGAAATAGTTTTAAATGCCTATAAATTCTTTGTGAAGGCAGTTTAATATGACATGGATGTGCAGTAGGGCATAACCTCTGAGCTTGCTGTGAAGGTAAAGTATACTTTAGAAAAATTACAGAGATTAGGAAGCAATCTGACAGGTAGTTATGACTTCAAGACTTAAAAAACCTCCAAGACTTAAAAAGCCTCCACAACATGAAAAATAAAAACTTGAGTGTTCAACCCTTTTTTAAGTTGGCCAAAATAGTAGCGTGTCAAGGAGCTACTTGAATTTTGGATGTATGCAGTAAAAGATAAAAAGCAAAATTCATGTTCAGTCAAAAGTTTTGAAGACACGTAAACCTACTGCACCGATCTGTTAATTTTCTTCAGTTACCACAAGTGGATCAGGAAATATTTGGGGTAATCCATTATACTGCTATGATTTCTCTCGATCTTTTAGATTGCTTTAGTAGTACATAGGTATAAAAGATTCAAGAAGTAAAATTAGGCAGGCATTGGCATGGAATATAACTACTACCATCACGAGGAGGAGTCTGCAACCTCCTTCGGTTCAATAAGCTAATAGATACTGGTGATGAAGACACCCATCTAACCTTACTTCCTTCAAAATACAAGAATATTGTTTATTAGTTTTCGTGGATGAGGTCCAAGAATTTGTGACTGAAAGAGTATATAAATGACTGCAGTAGCTTCCCTGCAAGTTAATTATAGAGCACAAGGTTACCTTGAGTTCGTTTGCTTAAGGAAAAGTTGTAAACCCCTGCATTTTTGGGGTGCAAAATGACTACTGACCTGATTGGTTGTTCTCTGATACAGACATAGATTAGGAGACATATTACTGAAAATAAAAAAGCTGAATTAGTGCTGAATTGGTCAGAGGCTATTGTCCAGATAATCAAACTCTCTTTGAAATATGCTAAATTTGAATGAAGTCTCCTCTGGCAGGTAGTTCTTGCTACACTGTAATTGAGTCTTTCGAGAGATGCACCTGGTGTCATTTTTGGTTTTATTTAGAATACAAAGTCTCCTTATATGTTAGACTTTGTTTCTTGGCATGAAAATTACCCAGTGTCATGGTGGCATTGCTTTCTTGATTGGCTTGTAAAGTCAGTTCATGAGGACTGTATGTTCAGTGTATTAAGTGGTAATCATAAGGTTTTAATTAAGCCATACAGTACAGCAATAGCTAAATGTTTTGAAGATTTTTTTTTTTGGCAGAACACTATATTGTAATTGGAGTCATCATGAAAGAAACAAGTTATATAGAGATTGTAGCTGTCTATGTGTAGTTCAGCATGCTAAATTCCCAAACCTCCTTCTCCATTGGTGTATAGCAAATTGATTTAAATGTTTAATTGAAAATGTGAAAATTCCACAATCAAAAGTCCAAACCCAAATTATAATGGCACTGTACCCTTTACCTGGAACTAATCTTCTAGTTTATGCAAGTCACAAATAAACATGGTGCCCGGTATCTTCTTCACCTGTAAATAAAAGTGTTCATGTTTGAACATTACTCATCTTCACTGAAAGAGGTCTGCCTCCATCCTAATCCATCTCCCTTGGACTACATACAGGTGTTGTTGCTATACCTCTTATAAGATAGGAGGGTATGCAGTGTGTGCAAGCAGCTTTCATTTTATATAGGCCACAAGCATGCTGGGAACATACCTGAATATGACTTACATGTTTGGGCTTTTTTTTCCTCCTTTTTTAAAGAAAGTAGTCATTCTGATTCTCCATGTACCATATGCTTTCTATGTTGTTGTTGGGTTTTTTTGCTCTTTCTGTATAAATCTATTTTTGGCCACTCCCCTGTGTTACAGGGCTAGATGGACTTTGCTCTGATGTGGCTCTTCTCTGTGGAGCCTTATGTTCAATAGGGTTGCAGTTGGGCTTATAGTGCTGCAATTCTGCCGTGTGCTGCACTGTTACTAACTACACAGCATGAAGCAGGTAAAAGAAAGACAGTATTTAAAGATTTTTGGAGGCCCCATCTAAATCTACTGTACCTCTCTGCGTTCCCTTTGACTTCTGTCAAACAGCATATTTTTTTCCTATTTTTATTTTCCCCCAAATCATATACTTGTTATTCTCAGCAACAGCAGTATTCCACCAGATTCATGGTGATAAATCTTTGGTAACAGTCAGCAGCTGGCATCATGCTATGTATTACTCCTTGATGGTGTAAAGATATTTGTTGTATTTCATAGGTACAGAATTCAATATGAAGACTTAAATTGTAGCTTCAAGAGGTGCTTTTTTAAAAATTCAGTTCCTCAACTGAGTAACAGCTGCCTGTGCTTTTTCCTCTCGGAAGGAAATGTCACCACCATTATTTATTTATTTTACAGTAATTAGCCAAGAGCTGTATTGGTGTATAATTTAAGAGTGCCTGTGTCAAGGTGATGCCGTCTCAGCTGTTTCCTGAGCTTTCTGAACCTGGCATCGTTCCTGGTCGGAGTGGTCCCAGGAGACAGGGCTGGACACCTGGGAGACTTCTGCCTCCTATTAGGATCTGCCAATACTCATTATTCTTGCAAAACAGAATCAGCGTGTGGGGGCCTCGCTGCGGGCGCAGTGGGTAATGTAATCAGCCTGCAAAGAAGCTGTGCTCACTTCTGCAGAGCGTTTGTTTGTGAGCCAGGAAGGTAATGCGGGAAAGGAGATACAGGGTGATGCGTGGTCCAGTTACTGCTGCCTTTGCACTGTCCTGTGGGGTACCTGTGGGGTGCCTGTGGGGTACCTGTGGAGTGCTGTGATTCCTTCCTAGGCAAGGATTGCCAAGCTGGGCCTTGAGGTCACAGGTGTGTGGGTCCCTGTTGCAAAACCTGTTTCCGCGAGGCCGGGTACGCGAGTCACTGCTGTCTATAACCAGATGCAGATGGCTGCAAACAGCTCATTTTGCTTTTTACTCCTCCTTCAAAGGAGTCATTACACTGCTGCCAGGCCTGGCGGTGCTACGTTAAGATAGATGAAGCATGTCGGATACTTAGTTATAGTTCTCTGCGCTAGCTCTTGGAACTTCTACTAGTAGAATCAAATTTTGTGTGTATGTTTTAATTAGCACGATTTTAAGAATGACATACCTGGGTTTGTATGTGCAGTCACATACAACAGGAACACGGTAATTTAGTTCTGAGAGTGTTGCAGTTTTAGCTCAAAAAGTGACTGAAGAGTGCTACTGATGTAGCACTGACAGCAGCTGTGATTTTATTTTTATTTCTTTTTAACTAGAGCTACTTGTTAAAACTCAGACCATAAAGGGGACTAGACACATGTGAAGTATGTATCGTTAAGCTTTGTTCAGTTCTTAATCACTGACTTGTATAATTCTTTCTGACACAGATTTATGGCTAAAAATATACAACAGGGATAAAAGAACTGAGGTGGAACTTTGGTTATAATTTCTGTTTTTTTTCCACATACAGAAATAGAAACAAATGCTGTGCAGTAAAATATATAATCGTAAAATATATTCTCTTTCATTGGTATGAAATATTCTGTCTTAAACTGGCAAATACAACTGGAATAACAGTAGGTGTATGTAACATATATTACAATATGTGAGGACATGACTTAAGCAATAAAAAAAGGAAGTCATTAGCTCACAGAACAAGCAAAAACACAGTTATTATTATGGAACTAATAAAAATCAGTTTGCCTTTCGTACATATGAAAAATCAGGTTTTGCTTTTTGTATATACAGAAATCAACGTACTATAGTGAGTCCTTTGGATAAAGAAATGTCTTTCTGACTCTCAGTTAGGGATTTTCAGATGCAGCTAACTTTGATTGGGCTCAGGAATACTTTATTTCTGATAAAAGGACAGATTTACTTTATAGAATCTGGAACGGTTTTCTGATTTGCTTGTGGTTTAATGGGGGTGCTGTGTTGGTGAAGGAAACCATTATTACTGGTAGTGATCATATTCATTTCAAATGGCTGAAGCAATGCAATTCAGTGAGCAAAATTTGCAAATCAATGCTATAAAAATGATTTGTTGTGCTTGAGTTGAACAGCTGATGTGTCTGTTGCCTATAAAACTGAGATACAGCACATAGTGCGATGATGTGTAAGCGGATGTATAGTAAGTACAGATAGTTGTTATTATTATTTTCTTGCCTATATTTCTTTTCAGCACCTATCAAGGATGCACCTGTGTTTTATGTAATAAAGACAGTGCTTTCGAGGGTATGTTTTTATTAATGACATAATATTTCAGACAGAACAGATTCAACTCAAGCTAAAGCAACAGATTAACGTGACATTTCAGTAGCAGTTACTATTAGACAGCAGTGACATAACTAATTTTACATGTTTTAGAAGTGAATGTAGGTGTAAAATTGATGACCTGAATTATTTTGTGTATTTGAGGACACTGAACTCAATTGTTTTGCATTATGTTCATACCTTGCCTTGGCTTCTGATTTAAATCTCCTGTTTTCACATACGGTAAGGTTAGGTACCCTTTTTCTTTTCCTTTTTTTCTCTTGAGTTTTCACTGCGATGAATAACCAATGGCCTTTTCAAAAGAAAGACTGGCTGTTTTGATAAAATTTTAGCTTTTCATTTTGCAGACTCTGTGATGGTTCAGATTTGGCTTTACTGAGCTGCCAGATAGGATCTTTTTCACTTCTGTCTACATAGGGCAAAGTTTCAGTGTTTGCTTTTGTTGTCGAAAAGCACCTGTCTGTCTCATGACTGACATGTAAATCAAATTTCTTTTGTAACGGGTTGTTTATTTACGAACTACTAAATTTGAAGATTTGAAGAAGCAAGAAGAAACACTTCTTTTAAAGTGAAAAAAAAAACCAACCCTGTTCAAAGCAGTTCTTTCCATTTGGCTTGTTATTCAGACCTCTGGAAATCTACAGATTTGTGGGTTTTCAAAGAAGTTGTTTTTGTCATCAGCTATGGCTTTTAGTGAACTTGGATATCCTTCAGAATTCAAAACTAAACTAATACTTTCCTTCTCCAATGTGCTTTGCAAACATGAACTGGTCAGTTCTAGCAGTGGTATTACCACCACCATTGTTAAGCAAGTACTGTCAATATTATCCTTGCAGTCTGAGACCCCGGACCTGGTGAGACTCCAGATTACGGAGTTGTCACACTGAGCTGCTGGAGAAGATGGAGGTCTCCGTGCAGCTCCTGGTGCTGTGCTGTAGGGTGCACTCTGCTCTTTGATATTGCACAGCTGTACAAGCTTCTTCCAAAAATTCAGTTTAACCAAAATATTGCATTACTCCTTGTGAACAGGCTGCAAAAGAAATGCATCTGGGAGATAGTTTTATGCTGGAAGAGAAAGGAGGTTGGTTCTCATTCATGTGGTCAAAGTTGATCCAAATTAAGTAATTTGTAATACTGCTGACATCACGGCATTTAACCTCCACATGTCTCAGCCTGTGCGGTTTTACAGTTTTTGCCTCTGACTTCTTATTTGATCTTTATCCACTCCTTGGCAAACTAGAGCAGATACGATTTCTCTTATGTTTTTTTTACCTTTTCTGTATTCCATTTAAAATGTAACTCTAGCTCAGCCTTACTTCCCAGGTTTAATACACCACTAAAAATGGCTGCATTTTTAAATTAAGAATCAGAATAGATGAAACAAAGAATGGTTGCACCAGTATGTTTCTTGTAGTTTTGGTCATAGCTACAGTGAAGTTTCCTATGTATCCTTCTGTGTAGGGCTCTTCAGTACAATAAGAAGAGTAGTATGTTTGTGATAGTTCTGATTCCACATACAACACCTTCAATGAGTAAACAAGGCAGAACTTTATTGACTTAATGGTGTACAAATCTCTGTAGTGTACTTAAGTTTATCATTTATAAGTAATTTTTAGGAATTCTGTGCATAAATGTTGAAATTAACTAAAAAAAAATCACATTTAGGATCTTTCATGTAAAATTTCACATTCTAGTGTATAAACATCTTGTAAAAAGGGGGTCTTAAACATCCGTTAATGTTTTTATCAAGAAAAGCATTATAGAGAACTCCAGTGTTTGGCAGGGGTTCTGATATGCTGAGACTTCCTAACACAGCTGTATTCTGGAGGTGTCTGTGGAAGCATACACTGAATTTCACAGTTGCTCTTTTGTGCATGATAAGTATTTCAAACCTAATTTAAACATTCTTCTTCGTAGCTCCTAGGAAGACATGCTGCCTCAGGTAGCTGGATTCTCTTCTCAGTGACATCCCTTGACAGGACAAGGGGCAATGGGTGCAAGCTGGAACACAGGAGGTTCCACATAAATATGAGGAAAAACTTCTTTACGGTGAGGGTGACCGAACACTGGAACAGGCTGCCCAGAGAGGTTGTGGAGTCTCCTTCTCTGGAGACATTCAAAACCCGCCTGGACGCATTCCTGTGTGATATGGTCTAGGCAATCCTGCTCCGGCAGGGGGATTGGACTAGATGATCTTTTGAGGTCCCTTCCAATCCCTAACATTCTGTGATTCTGTGATTCTGTGATTCAGCACCAGAATATTTTTAGTCACCAAATCTGTAGTCTAGTGGTCATCCTTAGGACTTCAGCTGAGTCAAGTGTTCAGGGCTGTATGTAAACCTGGATATGGATAAGCTTGAGCTCATCTCCTTGCTCATGGAATTAAGCCCATTGCATAGTTTGTGAAAGGATTGAATGTGAATAGAGAAATGTGAATAGAAAAAATACATTTTCACAGTGATCAGTTAAACTACAAATTTGTGACTTGAATTTCTGTTTAGTTAGTAATATGCACTTAAGAGCGCTGCAGCTACAATGAGCAGATTTAACTTCTAAAGCCCAAACCAGTTGGCCTCTCTTAGTCATTGATCTGTCAGAGCAAATGGTATCAAACACTAACTTATAGCAGGGCCATGCCTGATTGGGAAAGTCCTTCCCAAGGTCACACTTATACTTCCCTCACAGTGTCCTTTGCTCACATTTCATGTTCAGTTCACCTTACATATTCTGTATTCTCTGCAGATGTGTTCAAACCTGGTCCTTCAGCCATGTCTTTGTCTTATGACTTTCCTGTAAACCAAAAAGTTTACAACAGTAACAATTTCAAACAATGGAAGAGAGGAGAGACCAAATCATTTTCTGTCAAGAACTTGATGCAATTACATATTTTTTGCCATGTGTTTAGTTAAAATTTCCCATGCCATACAGCATCGTACATGTCAAAACACAGCTTGCTTCAGTAGATGTAGTCAACTGCTAAAAATCAATAAATATTTTTACAGTTTGCCACTACAGAACATTATACTGTGTTTATTAGCTGGCATTTTTACCCTTCAGAGGTAAGAAATAACAGATCTGTTGAGTCTTAGTGTATCAGACTACTTCTCTGCTAGTTGACTGTGCTACACCGCTTTGAAATGTCGGCATGGCTAGTGTGAGCAGCAGCAGTCTAGCCACGGTGGCAAGGTGGCTGCAGTAGGCTAGGTGTGGCGTGGGACATCTTTTCAGAAAGCATTTTTTTGTAGTCCTTTTTTTTGATTTTCATGCTTCCTCAGCTGGACCCTCAGTGACTCGGTGCTAGGTAGTAAAAAACCAGCCATTGCAGAAGAATAGGCTTGCTGGCATTTAGGGCTTCAGGGGTATCAGCAGGAACATACATTTACTGCACGCAGCTGCAAGGGCTGTGTGCCGCTTCCTCTCTGATGTGGCTGGGACTGTGAGGAGACCTAGGATCTGTTTTTGAACTTGACATTTCTCAGCTGTCCCCTCCTTACCAAGGTGCTCCCCGCTACACCCAGACTTGGTGATCAATGCACGCAGTTCAAGCCCATATGTCTGATTATGTCGTTTTCATACCACCAGACAAGTTAATGAAAAACATCACCGTACGAGATTCTGAGATATGAAAGCATAAAGTGCTTTTCTCATACATTTGTCTTCCTTTTTTAATACTTCTCTAAGGTTTCTAGTTTGGTTTTGATTTTTTTAAAAAAAACTCCAGTGTCACAGACCATTGGAAAGTGACATGGATTAAAGAAATCATATTTGGGTCTTTTATGAACAACAAAAACTGACAATTTCTTAGTTTAAAATAGCAGTCACTAAAAAGGGTTTGCTTAGCAATTCATGCAAATGATGTGAATGTGAAGGAGACAACATTTTATTCATGCTGGCAAAAGGGGAAGTAATTTTAGTTTTCCTGTTCTTTAGTCCCTGAGCCTGGGGGAGTCCAACACATGTTTTGTCCTAAAAACATGTATCACAAAGGAAAACTGGTTACCCATCTCTTTCCTTAAATGGCAGTTTAAAAGTTCTTTTACATTTGTAATAATTTCAAGTACTGCTCCTTTTATATGTTTGGGAAGTGGTGGGCTGGAAGCTGTTATCAAAACCCAGTAAGGAAGACTAGAGGCAAAAATCTGAGGCAAAGTAAGCAAGTAAGCAAAATTAAAACAGAAGATAAAAATGGTCCTTGTTTCAACTACTCCCTGCGTACTGAAGAAGCTTCAAATAGATTTTTTTCTTTGAGATCTAGGCCAAAATAGACAATCTGAAGTTGAGATTGTCACCACTAACCTACACTTTTCCTGCTTAGCACAGGTGATGTTTACAGTCTTGAAGTTGTTTAAACATGTCCATCTTCTGTACAGATTTTTAAATGTGGAGGCGAAATTGGTACAGAAGACAAAGCTACAATAGTAGCTCATTATCCACAAACGTAACTGTGCTTTCACATAAACCTCTCTTTAAAGCAACATGATTTTGCCTTTGCTTTGTGATTGTATTAAAGCTTCATATCTTTCATTCCTGTAACATGTTGTGTCAAGCTTCGGAAGCATTAGGTTGCCTGACAGGTTGTTGCTACTTTCTTTTTGACATGTTATCCCACGAGGCAAATGAACAATCTGCACTGGCATATTCCCTGGTGTCTTCGTATCGGCATAATTAATTCACAACTTAAATCCCTTCACATGCTGTTCTGCACAGAAGTAGTTAGATGGAGCAGGTGTGCCAAAGGGCTGAGTGGAGTCTTGAAGGCAAAATGATGAGCGAAAAGGTTAAGGTACAAGAAGTAGCTTTGTTTCTAATTGTAGTCAATTGTAAGCATCGCTATCAGGAACAGGATGTGCCCTGAAGTAAGAGCAGTCAAGCAGACCCAGCAAGTCCCTGAAACCTGCAGTAGTACCCAGCCTCTCTACAAAACTGGAAAAGTCCTGTGAGCTCTATCTTAAAGATCGTCTGCACAGGTGACCAGTATCTGTGTGACAGGATCCCAGAGGGCAAGAATGGAGATTCCCTAGGATGTCTGTGGCATCCTAGTCCAGATTAGAGATCCCTTTTAACATCTCCTATGCACTGAAGCCCACTCTGGTTTCTCCGCTATTTTATAGATGTAACATAGGACAAAATCTAGTCTGTTCATGTGTCCGTCAATAAAAAAGGAGGAAAAAAAAAAAAAGATTAATGGTTTAACTTATATATTACTTGAAATATTCCACACCACCTTCTGCTTTTTATCTTTATTCCCCAACCTGCCTGCACGTGTTTTTTTTTGCTATCACTCGCAGCATTATTGCAGCACTACCTGCCGGTGCTGTTGGAGGCCAGGCAGTGAATTTCCTTGCCTCGTGGTTCTGCTCATCCTAAGCAGAGCTGCATCTGTTTGGTGGCATTTTACACACAGATGCTGGCTACGGTGATGCTTTCTCCAAACACACATCTGAATTCTCAGCTGTGAAGCTGCATCCAAATGATTCTTTGGCAGTTCCCTGATGCCCATCCTTTCATAATTAAGCCATCACACACTGTTGTGTATTGTCTCCAACCCAGCAGTATAGAAATACTCCTCTTAGGAACTGCTTTGGGCTGATAAAATAGGTAAAATTTTAAGGACAGCTTGGGGAAAAATTATTTTAACACACATAAATATACCCAGATTTCTTAAAAAAAAAAAAGCAAGTGGATTTGGGTGTGGTTGCCTAGTCTCGATGAATTTTTGTTACATAATTTTTCTCACACACAGATCTCCCAGTATCAAAGCCCTCTGAAATGAGCGCTGTAAGAAGATAGCACAGGTACTAAAGCTATATAGAGAATGATGATTAATAGAGTCTCCTGCTCTCTTTCCTGCCTCCATCCATCTGGAACAAAACTGTGGCAGACTAGAGAGATACACATTACTTATTTTCTGTCATTATGATCTGGGTGGATTTATTCAGAATCCCTGAGAGGCTGCAGAACAAGCACATTTTGATTTTGCTTTTTGATTCTGTCAGAGAAGCATTTTCTGCTCATATCCGAAAATATGGATTTAGGTTTGCCTGCGCCCTAGGGCAAGCAGCAATCACTTTAAGGTCAATAGCAGATTTTCTATGTGTTAAAATGTCATCGCTTCTAAGTGTTGTGTCTTACTACCTTCGAGGAGTGGGATCTGAGGGTTTCCATATTCTCACTGGACCACAGCAATGAATTTAGCCCTTAAAGGCATTCAATGTCATGATGTTTTTAAAAGTAAAAGAGTGTTGGGGTTCCTGCTTAGAGACCTTTTACTGCTGAAAATTTAGACATCTTTCAGAAGGATGAGAAACACACTTCTAATACTTTCATTTTACAACCCTAGTACATTCTTGACATATTTTTCCTCACAACAAGATCTATGCGTTCCAGCTCACACAATTGCAAGGTATAAATATTTTTATTAATATTTGTGTAAAGTAACATATATAACCGGTATTTGCTCGTCAGTTCTGAATTTGGTATGGGTATCTGACTAAATTGTAGTGATCATTGAATTTCATTTTTTTACCTCACAGTGTTCTATTCCTTCATTTTCAGAGGAGTAGAGTTGACTTATGCCTGAGGCAATGAGAAGGTTAATGAAACACAAAAGGAGCATATTTTCCATCATTAAACTATCCGTGAACCATGAAACAATGAGCCAAATATTTGTACTACAGTTTAATGTAGTGCTATTTAATCTGTACATGTTTATAACAGGAATCTTGTAACCCCAGTGAGTTCCCTGTACACAAAATAACTGGGTAAAAGCTGTGATCCAGAATTATTTCTCAATGACTTTAAATTTGGGAATCGTACAGTCTCTTGAGTGACAATTACAGCAAAGTGTTTAGAAACTGCCATCTCAAATCTAGGATTTACCTTCATATGTTACTGGCACTGTGATATCTTAGTACACTCAGTAGAATATATCATAGTATTCCCTAGTAATTATGCTGTATTAAATCCGGTATTCATGTTCCTGAACAGTCAATAAGTCAATAGACTTTGAAATCAGTAGAAGTCAAACGTGTTAATGTTCCTTTTAAAAGTATTTTATTTTGTGATAAGCATTTTTTATGCTACTTCAGGTTATATATTGCATCATGTTACATAATAACTGGATACCTCACATTTAGTTTTGTAGGATTTCAAAAGATACAGCCTGCATTGTTTATTTTTATTCCAGCATGGATAAAAAGACAAAACACTGTCACCTGCAAGTACTCATCAGTGCACTAAAATAGTGCACTAATAAAATTTCCGATAATGCACAACTTCTAACTTTGTTACGATGATGGATTTCCTACATATTTAAATCTTTTTCTACGGCCACCCTTTCTCACAGCAACATTTTCGCAGTGGCAGAAACTAATTGCAGCAGTATGCTGGCACCCTACTACCCTAATATTGCCTGCAGGCATACAGCATTGTGCCATGCTCTAACAGAACTGTTCTCAGGGTATGGTAGGTGATGAGGATCAAACTCCCTGAAATTTCATTTTTCCGTCTTCTCCTTTATGTGTTTTGCTTAAGCATCCAGCTACTCTCTCCAACTTGTTCCCTAACCACTGTTTCTCGAACTGACCTTCAGTTTCATCACTTCCTTGTCAGAAGTTTTTATTTCAGAAAAATGGGTTGAGATACTTTGTTTTAGAGTATGTGTGGCCAATCCTTTTATATTCCTTCATTCAAAGCAGCTACCAGAGCAGCCAAGGGTGCTATGTTGGAAATTAGGTCATTTGAGGGATGCATGATGAAGACGGTAAATGAAAGTCACCAGATGATACAGATTTATGTTTATGCACCAGTTGCTTACAGTGGAGCAGTAGTTGTAGAGCCCATTAAATATTCAGTGGCAGGTGTGGGAAAGTGTAGCTACTTGACTACTGTTACAGAACTTTCGTAGGGGGGGAATATCATTCCTGCAGTAGTGCATCGTGCTCTTCCTATCCCTTCAATGCATTCAGCTGTGAAACCAGCAAGAGCTGGTTTGACAATGGAAATACAGCTTGCTGTCCTGCCTGGGATTTGATAATGGTAATTATTTTGGCATCAGAAAATCCAGAGTAAGCATAGTTATCATCCACCGATAACAAGTTGCAAGGCCAAACAGGAGAATTTAGTGCCATTACTATCCCAGTGGAAACTCTTGTGGGCCCAGACTGATCTTTGTCTCATGAAACTGAAAAAGAGTTGACAAAGAATTAGTAACTATTTGAGCAGGCACAAGTTGGTTTGGAGACACAGAGTAAAATCGTATAGGCCCCAGAAATGTCACAAAACTAAGCCAGATCTTTACTCACCAAATATTGCTGCTGTTGTCACAAGCCACCTCAGAACTACCAATGCTTACATGTGCCGCTTGCTCCTTCACAGAAGTAGAGCTGCAGCACAGTAGCAAAGAAAGGCAGACACGTACTGACTGTGGAACATGTCTTTCCTCGCTAGAGCATGAGCACACTGCATGGCACAAAAGTTTGGGCCAGCACCTACTCTACTGTCATCTGAACAAGAGGACAGTCTTTGCTTTGCTTCCTCCCCATGTTAAGACAAAACTTATTTTCTTTTTTAAAAAAAATGAGAGAACAAACCAGTCATTACTCCATAAACCTTTAAATAAATGTGCACTGGTATATAAAAGCGAAAATGAATCTCAGTCCTGACAGAGAAAAACTGTTGCTGCCATTTTGTTCTTACAACATTCAGTAATTTCTACCTGATTATCACACACACAGAATCACAGAATGTTAGGGATTGGAAGGGACCTCGAAAGATCATCTAGTCCAATCCCCCTGCCGGAGCAGGATTGCCAGGTTTTGAATGTCTCCAGAGAAAGAGACTCCACAACCTCTCTGGGCAGCCTGTTCCAGTGTTCGGTCACCCTCACCGTAAAGAAGTTTTTCCTCATAATTATGTGGAACCTCCTGTGTTCCAGCTTGCACCCATTGCCCCTTGTCCTGTCAAGGGATGTCACTGAGAAGAGCCTGGCTCCATCCTCATGACACTTGCCCTTTCCATATTTATAAACATTAATGAGGTCACCCCTCAAACTGAGGTACAGCACGCAAGCAGTTTCCTTTGTACTTGAACTTTTGATCTTGAATACATAAAAATGTATTTTTGAGTAGAATCACTACTTTTGGTGAGTCCTTATTAGTACGTTTTCAAAGTGGCATAGTCCAAGTGCCCAGTTGCTGAATTCTTTCAAGATAGGCTTTGATATTTTCACCACATTTAAATTAACTTGACTCGGAACTGTTCCATACATATTTTTATTTCTTTCCTTTGTTTGTGAGTATTTTTACTTTTTACTACATTAGTAGCCTCTGATAAAGTGTTTTCTTTGGGAATCCAGAATTTTTGGTTGACTTTATTGCTTTTAAAAAAAATCCAACGGCCTACAACAACCACCACCACACACTAGATTTCGGGGACAGATTTGCTAAGGACACGATGTTTTTGGCATCCTCCTCTTCATAGGGTGTGATTGATTAACAATTTGTCACTCTGGGTACTTTTTTTTTTACCACATACACACCGCAGAAACAAACTGGCTACCTTGAAATAGAGTATCTTTGTTACCTGGCATTTACTGGGGGGAGAGAAGTGTTTGGAGATTATGATGGGACATTGGGAATGAAATGCTGAAGCAATAAAGAAAGATAGTTTTTCTTCTTTTCTTTTTTAAAGCCTGTTGTATGAAGAGCCCTGTTTGTGGGCTCTGCATCTTCTTTGTTGCCTTTCCCTGTTAACTCTTCCATGCCTCGCAGTATTGGGGAACCTTCCTCTTGGCATTGCAAGAGACTTCTGCATTCCTGGAGTGGTACTGAGTCTCTGTACAAACATGGCATCAAGCTCTACCCTGTACCTACATGTGGCAGCACTATCTTTTGTTTATGTCCTTTGTCTTCTTGCTTCAGAGCTGTGCTTTCCCCGTGCAACGAGCATTTTCCACTGGATTTTGTGTCTTTTTTAAAATGTCCAAAGTAATATCTGTATTCCCTCTGATTTCTGGCAGCTGGACTTCTGTGCTGTATTTTTTTACCCGCAGGCTGAAAAAAATCCAGGATCCCTTTCCTTATCTAGAGTACCTAAAGCTTACAAATGTATAGTCAAGTAATCCTTGGGCAGCAGAGGTAGAAAATCTGACCAGCAGAGCCAGTGTTGCAGACAATGGCACTGTCACATTGCCGTTAGAGCTGTTTGTGCTGACAGACACCTACACAGACTGCCACAGTGGAGAAGTGTCAATCAAAGGCTCATGTAACTCCAAGGATTGCTATTACTTTACTTTCAGAAGGTCAGAGTTCAGCTGTCGGGACTGAAACTAGACTAGAATACATATATGCCCTGGACCGCACTGGTAGAAGATGCTTTATAGTGTAAACCATGTCTGACATATTTGCAGGAAGAAATGTCTCTCAAGATAATTCCTCAAATAGTTCTCAGCCTAGATTTCTCTCTTTAGATGTCCTTGGTTGCTTCATAATCTTTCTTTTGGGGTACTGTTTGATACCAGCCCCCGGGCTGCTTGTGTTCCTATCCCACTGATGGCAGCTCTTGTTCAAAGGACATTTGTAGCAGCTATTTAATTCTGTGTGGGGAGCAGAAGCCTTTGAAATGGATGCAGTTGTGGTGAACTGTCAGAAAGGAGAATTAAAGAAACAGTTTTCATATATTTAGAATATTGTTAGCTTTTTACATAATTTAAACAGTTGGGAAGTCGTATTTTACTTATTTGAATGCTTCTTACTGTGACGGGTCTTGCAGCAGAGCTGTGTAGGGAGTGGAAATGTTTCAAAGTAACCCTGCTTACTTGGGCAATACCGCATTCTGCAAAAAGGAGGTGATCTGAGGGGATTAGGCTGTGCTCGTATGTCCCTAAAAGCATTAGAGAACAGCAGCAACCGAAAATATTAATTTAAGAAAGGTCTCCGTTTTGTCCCCCCTCTTCTTTCTTTGCTATTTCTGCTAGACAGCTCTGCCCTCACACCACCGCAGGGGAAGCAAAGGTTGTCATGGTTTGGAGGGTATTCAGTGGTTTTGAAAACTGCAGGAGAAATTAGGAAGAACGAAGGAGTCCCAGGAATTTCAGCGGTGACTGATTTTGCTAGAATTAAGAGTAAACATAACTGATTGTAAAAGGACTGGACAGTTTCATAAATGTAGCTGCACATTCTGTGGAGCCTGTTCAGGAGTATACAGAGTCTGACATCCTAGGGCTCTCAGCTATTACTTGTGACTCAGTGTGCTAAAGACATTTATATATGGACTAATAGGCAAACTCTTGCCATTTCACTGTTTGAAATAATTTTCTAATAACTAAAAAAAAAAAAAGTTGCCAAAAAAAAACAACCTACCATTTTGTTGATTCATTACTAATCCTGCAGATAAAATTAGGGAATCTTTTCCTTGGTTTCTGGTTGTCTGTGCTTCTTGGCGAACTTGGGCTCTCAGAGGAAAACAGTGACTGCTTTTGTTATTATTTGGGAAGAGCTTTTGAACGAGCTTCCTGATCATAGATTTTTGAAAGTACAGTGCAGTTTACTTGAGCCTGGAGTAATGGATGGACAATGGGTTTAAAGAGAAAACCTGAAGCATTTTTGCAAGCTTGTGAATTGAGGAAGGGCAAGCAGCTGTATTTTCCAACACAGTAGTATAAAAACAGTAGAGGGACAATGCCAATCGTGTAAGTCTCTTCGTCTGTTTATTTGCTAAGATGTTAAAGCTGGACGTTTAACTGTGCAAGAGCAAAACAGGAAAAGCTTGTGTGTGGGAGCTGGAGAGAAGGACAGGGAGGGGTTAGTTATGTGATAATACCCTGTAGAGGAGCATCTGAACTCAAATCTGTCATCCCAAAGGGCTTGGTTACCATCACGTCTGATTTCAGATAAAAGCCAGTAGTGAGCAAAGTGTGTTATATTTTTCTGTGATTATGCAAAACATGACTGTCATGTCTTGCACAGCAAGAAACAGCTGGGATAATGCCCAGGTTCCCCCCAGACTTTGGGTATCTAATTGGCACGCTTAGCTCATGAGTTCAGTTCTTCTATCACCCTCCGTAGGTGGTGGGATAGAGGATAGAGGAGTCATCAGAAAGTCACTTAATTAGGCTGAATTTGATTTTTGGAGACCCTTATCTCTATCGACTAGCCTTCAAACTACATCTCCCACTTGGACATCATTGGTAGGATGAATTCTGGCACAATCAAGCTTTTTACTAGGGCAGGACATCAGTGCTGAGATGTTGAAGTACACACACTCAGAGAGCTTGTCTTTTTCACTATCCATTTGGGTAATAATGCTCTTGAAATGGTTATTGATTCTTTTGTTGATTTTAAAGTAAACCTGTGGTTTATTTAACCAAAATTAAAAAGTTGATTTTTGACAGAAAAAATCCATTTCTTCTACCAAAGATTTAGCATTAATTATATTTAATTTCCAAGAATAGTGTGTTATGTTTAGTTTCAAATGTGTGGGTTTTTTTTCTTTTCTTCAGTCCTCAGTTTCAGTAAGTTACACATACAAACCAGATACACTCTTGGCTTCTAGTGCTTCATCTTTGACACTCTTGTTCCTCTTTGTGTACCAGAAAAAATTGCAGTCAGTCCATTGTATGCCATTTGGTTTGAGAGGGTCAAAAGCTGCTGGAGAGCTGCAGGCGTGGGTTGCCATCTCTCTGTTACCTCCCTTTGTAGTGGCACCCACCAGGTGACTGTGCAGCCCCTCAGGAGTGCTGCTCAATTACTCATACCTTGGTGCTCATTCTTTCTCCACTTGTTCAGACAACCTCAATATGAGGATTTATAAACTAATAAAAATGTGGTTGTCAAGAACTGAATTGTCAGCAAAACACCGCAACCCTTGCTGCAGAGAGCTGAGTTACCTGGCAAGGATGGGTGCTTATTCGCTGCACTTCTTGCTGGTTTTAGCACGGGCCAGGTTACATCATGGCACACAGTTTAGCATTAGAGGGGAATCAAGTCAAGACCCTGCTCTCCTTAGTAATGAGCTAGGTCTAATCATGTTTGTCTGTACATGACCAGTGCTGAGTATAAATGAGCCTGGTTTCTTCCCCACTTTCCTCAAGCGATGTCCCCCAAGTGATGGTAGCAACAAATGCAACACATTTAGAGCTGATTTTTCTGGAGAAGACGCATTGACTCTAGAGGTGCTTTATATTGTGGTCAAGGGTTGTTCTATGGTGAAGTGATAAATCAGACTACTATATTAATTTTTTTAAAAATTTATTTTGAATACAGCTCAGTATCATCATTGAAGTTTCAACATAAGCATGAGAATGAAGTTATGACAAGATATCAAGTCAATGGCAAAACTATCTGCAATTCATCAAGCAGAATACATAAAGTAATTTTTAAAAATATAACCAAAATTAATAGCATAAGAGTTCATAAATCTGAGAAACTAATAAAAACTTTACGAGAAAATTTATGTTTAAATAGCAAGATCTGCATTGTCTTCTAGCTGGTTGTCATAGTCCCATTTCAAAATACCTTCTTATAATAATAACTCAGTCTTGCCATCATTGCAACGCTTTCTTGACATAAACATTTAAGGGTCTAGTGAACTATAGGGCACATTTTAAGCTTTATCCTTTAAAGCCCTTTAAAGGATAAATCCTTTAAAAATGGATTTAGCATAATCTCAATTTGATAGATATTTATGATATAAAAGATCTATCCCACCTGCTCTTCTCCTTTGTTGAAGTAGGATTATTCTTTGTTATTTGATAATACTTTATTAAATGGATTGTGTTCATTTAGATATTTAAACTCAGTTTTCCTTCCCAGAGTTCTTTCCCTTTATTAGTGTTTGGCAGCAGTGAACGGATTAAATATATTTAGTATATAAAATTTAAATAAAATAGGAATGGCAGCTGTCCAATACAGCAGTGTAGCTTAGCATAATGAGCACTAATAAAGCAGATAACAAGTCTATTAGCTAATATTAATTCTTATACAATGGGTGCAATTAAATGTAGCATAATACAGGGGAATTTAATGGTTGGAAAGACATTAGTCTGGCTAGTTCAGCAATGTCTGTTTTTACTTTTAGAAATGTGAATCCTGTGATTTTTAATTATGTCCGTTTCTATCTCCTTGAGCACCTCCTTTTCTACATGCACGTTTGGATGTGGAATTTTGGATTTTGTTGTCTCCTCATCAACTTTCTGATCTTTTTTTTTTTAAATGAATGAATGAATGAACCTTTCCAACCACTGCTGTGCATTTCCTCCAAAATTGCTCTCGTTCAGCATCGTAAGGAATCTTCAAACTGCATTTGATATTCCAAGCGTAGTATCAGCAAAGTCATATGGATTAAGAAATCAATTCTGTGAATACAGCAGCATATAACCAAAATCTCAGATTCTCAATAAAGAGTTGTACTACACATGCCTCTCTAAGACGACTTTCACCATGCAGTTCTCTTTGGGACTTACTTACACCGGGAAAAGTGTTGTCAAAATCTCCTACTCTGTGTGTGTTCCAAGATGCTTTCTCCAAATGTTTCTATTTCACATTGTAAGACAGACTTTCTTTCTCTGTCTGTGTATTATCATTATTATAACTTTTTACATCAGAGTAAGCACGTTTTAATAAAACATAGCGGGTCATGTTGAGAACTTAAAATCTTAACTTTCAATTAGCTGTCAATAGAGCGTACCGATACAGGATGATCCTCAGGTCTGGGAGGGAGTTCCTCTTAGTAAATTATAATTCCATTTTATTATATCCCCAATCCCATTAGTGCTTACAGCAACTTTCAGTTCAGTGTTATCTATGAACTTAATTAATGTTGTTATCCCATCAGATTACTTATGAAATTGTTAATTAAAATTGGAATTAGCACCATTGTCTATACTTCCCTACTGAAAAACTAATGCTAACTAGGAATGTGTGAAATCACTGAGCACTAAAAACAAATATATTGTTATGTTTTTACTACCTTGAATGACCTATATGAATGACCTAGACTACCACTTTTTCTTTTAAAACTTTTTGAGTGATGATGTGAAACTATTTTTCACATTTTTTCATTAAATATTTTTTTTCTCACTTTCTCTGTGGTGATACAATAGAAAACTTGGAGGATATTTTCAGAGAAAAACTAGAAATATGATGATAGAAATTCTGAAATACTACAAAATTCATGAATGAAGTTATAGAAAAATGTAAAGGAGATAAATCCAAATGATAAGGACATTGTAAGATTTGATGAGGTTAATGATTGTTTTAGGATGGAAACAGATTGGGGAGCCTGAGTTTTTCTCTTTGTGAAATTTGGGTTGTTTTTCCCCTGAATTCAGTATGTTTTAGAAATGATCTGCAATAGTGTTCCTTCTTTTCACCCCTGAGACTTCGGTGCCCTCTGGAGCATAAAATCTCCTATCTTGCAAAGCTTCTCTCTGTTAGACAGAATGCAGTGGCTGTATCCAAGTTATGGTTTGCTCTTTCCTCTCATAAGATAGCCAGAAATAATAGTCCATTTCTGGTGGTTTCACACCCTTTCAGGATTTAGGAAAATTGAAGCATTTTGTTGAATTTTTGCAGAGGTATATTTTTATAGCATACTCTGTCATATCGGGTTATTTCTTGCAAAGCCATGATGTGCGCTGCTTTCCTGCTTGAGTAGACACTGCATGCCTACTTGAACAGATACTGCATGCCTGCTTGAGCAGAGTTTTATACAGAGGGTATTTCTCAGTGGGCATGCAGTCAGTTGTAGAAACATTTCCTGACTTCATGGTATAATGTATGACAATAAGTCATGTTACTATAAGTTGCAAAAAATATTTTTTCACATCTAAATGCTTTACAGTCTTACACTGGAAGCCAAAGGTTAGTATTCATGGCTTCATAACTATACATTAGAGATTTAGCAACAGTGCAACAGAATATGTTTTTTATTATTAAAATTTTAATATTGTGTAAAATAACATAAATAAGGAAGAATTGATTTTAAAGTTAAGGTTGTTCAGTGTTTTTCTAGGAATACTCCTTTCCCTGTCCACATATATCAAGTTGCTTTTTATATAGCTTTCTTTGAAAAATGTACATTTTTTCTAAGATATGCTCACCAAAAGATGCAGTAAATGATTTCTAAGCTGTTCTATACAATGAGTATTAGTTTTACCTTGGTATGGAATACCAAATAATGAACGTCTGTTCCTGGCATTACCACTGGTATGCTGTACATTTGCCTATATGGAAGATGGTGAGTGGCCAAACTTGACCTGTATCCCAACAAATTAAATTATGAGCTATATCTTATTCAAAAATCATAGATCTGCATTAGTACTATGATATGTGCAGCCAGTATACTCTGTTTCTCAACAAACCGTTGAGCCTGAGCTCGGAACTGTTATCACATAGCTTATGGACTAGAGCTGTCTTGTGCCCCAGAGCACAAGGCGGAACTTGCTCAAAGTCATTCAGTCATGTAGGCATCCCCTTAATGTTCACCAGTTGTCTCACTTAATTTTGTACTTGTTCCTTCTTTTTATAATAAGGTGATAACACTCCTGTAATCACCATGGATATTGGGGGAGGGTGAAGGGAAGATCAGTAACATTTCCTCTAAGCACAGCCTGTAACACATCATATAAAACCATTCAGGTAGCCAAGCTCAATGCAGAGGAGCTGGCTCTAGCACGACTAGCAGCATTGTAGCTGGACCATTTGAGCACTATGCCCATTCTAGTTAATTTCTCATGAGAGCAATTAGTACGGGCACAAAAGGATGCTCAAGTGGCTTTTCTCCTTTCCAAAGCCAACTATACCTGCATGACTGTTGTGTATTGAGGAGGTGCATTGGATGCTAGAAGTTACCTTGGTTATACTTCTTTACATGGCATTGCATTATAGGATGTTCCCAAGTGTCCCAAAGCAAGGAGGTTTTGTACAACTGTCTTCAGTAGATATTGTGGTGGTATATTATTCATGCAAACTAAATTTTGATACACCTACATTTTCATTCCAGTCTTCCTTGGAAACCTTCCTGTAATTCAAATGATGGACAGCATACACTGTGAGATATTTCAGGAGTCTTTTTGCAGAGGCAGTCCAGTAGACACTAAGATGCAAAAGTAGCCAGTTTAGAAGGACTAGTTTGTTTACCAGCTTTCAAGGTTTATCCATTTTAAATCTAGACATCCCATCATTTTGACCAGTCAACCTTGCATCAGTCCTCAAAAATATGTAATATACGTCTTCCAAAAACACCTGTGATGAAAGAACAGATAAATGCAACACCAGACAACTTCACATCTGTTTTTTTTCCAAATTTAAAACATCAGAAATGTAAACACTATTCCATCACTTACCTAATTGTGCTGTAGAGAGAGGTAAAGCCATCTTCTCTGAATATTAGCTGATCTCTGGTTTATCAAGTCTAAACCCTGTTTGCCAAAGCACTGTGCTCTGAGAAATCATGCTAAGTCGCTTGTCTCTGGTGACCTTCTGTCCTTCTTAAAGTTAGCATTTTCCATAATTCTTCCTCCTTGTTTTAGAAGTGTTACTTGCATCTTGTCCGTAAATGTCTGAATCTCCATGTGGCTATATTAGCATGTGTTTTGTCTGAATTTGCCCCTCTTACCAAGCAGTCCACCTAGTACCTGTCTGTCTTTCTCATCAGCTATCATTTTATGGAATCATTGATGAACATGGCACAGCATCAATCTAGGATGGTTTCTTAAAGGAGTATGGCTGAGACATATCTTAACTTTTTCAGTCAAAATGCTGTAAAGTATCAAGCAACATGCTTTACCAAGTTGAAGTATAGTGTATATGAACAGTTTCCTTCATCAGCTACCAAATTTAAAGTCATCTCAGAGAAGGAAACAGGATTTTTTTCTGACAAAATATATTTTCCATAATGTTGTGCTAAACTGCCTAATTAAATTCCAAACTTTTAATTCTCTGTTAATTAAATCCAATATAATCTTTTAACCTTTTTTTTTCCTGGTTGATTGTTTTGTTGCCTGGGATTGATGCTGTATTAACTGACATGCAGTCAGTCCATTTGCCGTCTTCAAATATTGGCACAGCTTTCAAACCAGAATTTCCCCACTAATTCCCATTTGCATTGAAAGTGAACATGGTGGTTAGAGATTCCTCTTAGGGAGATATTCTTTTTCTCAAAAGTGAAAGAGCTCTTAGGGAGTTCTTTTCTGCAATACCAAAAAATTGTCAGCTGTTTGTAGAGATTTTCTTGATGATTATTGTTACCTGCAGAACCTTGGTACTGTAAAATAGTGCAAAACATAGAAGATGTGGTTCTTGCCTCAAAGACTGTACAATATACAATACTTATCAGTCATGCTTATTCACATACACCATGTATGTCATACCTAAAAATACAACTTTTCTTATCCATGTGCAGAAATTGTAAAGTTACATTAGCCCTCACAAGAGATTTAAAAAGGGGTCTAACAATAGAAGCTTCCTGCCCCTAAAGTAAATGGTATGGTAACCACTGTTTCAACAAACGTGGAATGATCCCTGTATCTTAGTGGCCTGAGGAATTGGTCTGGTTTTTAGTATTTTGTAGTCTACCGGGTAGCTTAGTTTCCAGAGTTGTTAGCTGGTTTCTGTGCCACTGGAGTCAGGGCTTAGATGGGCCCACACTTTCTCCCTAGCTGCAAGTCAACAGAGATTCAGCTGCCCATTGGGAGCATATATATTTTATGCCTAGATGAAAGCAGACTTCTTATGCATTTATTATGCGCTTAATTTGGTGTGACAGGTTGCATTTATTTTGCAGTTGTGATTTTTGAGAAAAGGAGTTCTTTCAGTAATTGCCAGTAAGCTTTACGTTTATGTTGTACCATCTGCAGTTTGGTACAGGTACTCAATGGAAGGATTGGTCTGGCATACATTACAGAAACGAATGGAAAATTTGGATCCAAAGTGAATCCAATATCAGCTTTAAGATGTACCAATATATTGTGTCTAATATAAGAGCAGAATGAAATATCCAACAGGCAATAGGCATGCTGATTACCTTTGCAGGTGGTGAACTCTTACCAGATCAAATATTGCATGCAATCTTCAAAGCAGTGCTAATTTAATTGATAAAATGAAAATTTCTTAAATTGATACAATACCATTAACCAAATACAGTATCCCTAATAATTTCTGTTGCAATTAATCAGATTTTAAGGGATGCTTTAATGATGGAACTGAGTCTTAGAAACTCTGTTGGAGGTCATCTTTACTTGCATTTCTTCTAGGAACTCTGGAAACAGTAAGGTCGAATCTAGCACCTTGCCATCTCTCTGAGTTTTTGTGTGTTTAGTTACTTTGAAAGTTCTGCAAGCTTGCTGTAATCCCTGAAAGAAGAGGAAGGTAGAGGGACAGCAGGGGCATGTGTACAAAACAGTGTCATGTTGAGACACCAGTATGAATTTAGTGGTTTTTAGTCTTTGGATCCTTGTTCTCTGTGTACAGTGGAAGTTGGGGAAAAAATATATGGTGAGAGTGACCATCAAAGAGTCTAAGAGACTTGCGGACTCCAAATGAAAAACAGTAAAAACTTTACAAAATTAAATATTATTTGCAAATTGTGGTTGAGGATTTTATGACAGCATAAAAATAGAGTTTTCTTATGGGCACAAAATATTTTCTGGAAGGTAGCTGTATTCACATTTCTGTCAAACTTAATCAATTATATTTTGTCACTTACATTGTATCTTTATGTCAGTTTCTCCTTATCTGTCTGAACAAGAAGCAAATCATTTCTTGCTGAAGTTCAGAGAAATTGTCTGGTATGTTATTCCACAAACTGCATCTCTAATCTTTAAAAAAAGAACAGTGTGGGCAGATGATTTCACCTAAATAGAGGTTTTTTTGGGAAGTCAGGGGACTCCATGTGGGTGTAATGATCTACATTTATGCACCTGTGGACCTCAAGACTCAGGCAATTTAAGGCATTAAAAGCTTTATTTGCTTGAGTACTTCCATTAATTTTAGTAAGGGTATTCACGGTGATAAGCACCAAGCTCAGAAGCGTTTGCAAGATCAGCCCCTATGGTATTTAATTGATTGTGCAGTTCTGGCACCTTTACCACTGAACTTTCCTCTTTTTTTCTTGCATAAACAAATGATGCAGCTGCAAATGTGTGTATGAAAGAAACTGTCATCTCAGCAGTATCAACATTTGTTGAATGTACTAGGCCACAGGTACTGTATGTGTCTGTAATTCTTCAGTTTTCTCATCTGCTTTGGGAAAAGCCCAACAGTGACAGCAATACCTGTTGGTAAACAGATGATCTCCAAATGCTGACAGCTGTACTGTAAAATCCCTATTACGGATAACCTTGCCGTGCTATTTGACTTTGCGAGGACCGTCTGTCCTTTTATAAATTGAATGATTGGATGGAAATTGTCATTCTTAATATGTTTACCTTCCATTTAATGAGCAATCCCATTATGGAGGCTGAAGACAATGCAGCCTCTCACTCGGGTTTCGTTACAGCTCATCAGAGAAAATACCCTTGCAATGTCAGAGCTCCTCTGCGGCTGGCAGCACCGGGAGCCGCTTAACAACCCGCCGTGAAAGAGGGAATCGTTTAAAGTCAGTGCAAAAAGATTAAAGGGAAAAAAATTCAAACTAGGACTTATCTAAGGCCAGGAAATGCCTCAAGGTACCATCTGCGGAATTTCAGTATTTTACACTGTCTGATAATGTACTGTATGAGGTCTTCCAGTAATCAGGGCTTCTCCTCCCCCAGCGCCCTCACCCCCCTGTTCCTATCACCCAGCCTTCGTCGTTGTATCAGTCTAAAGATAATAGAAAGACATTTTCAGAGATTTTTTTTTTTGCGTTCATGAAACTTCATCGACCAGTTTCTGCCTTTCTGTTGAAGTTAAAAGCGCTGGCAGTGGCAGAATATGTGTTGCTGACTGCGGCTTTGAATGACCCACATTTTATTTGGTTAGTCAATAAGTGCAAAGAGAAATCAAACAAGTGTAAACTACTGACAAAATTCTAACATAAAATGGCCAGGGTATGTGTGATGTGCCATATTTTTACCTGCCTTTAACGATCTATTATTCCAGTGGATGATTTGAATTGATACGAATGCTTCCACCAAATTCAATTTCATTAGTAAACTGTGGACAATATTATGGCCACAAAAATGAACTGGCAGAGTTTGTGGCCATGGTGTGTTGGGCTCCACGTACGCCTTGTGAAATGCTGGGTCTGTGTGTCCTGACGGTTTCAAGGGCAAGCCGGGTTTGATGAGCCATTCAGCAAAGGTCAACTCTGTGATTATTTTTCATCTCCTCACATCTGGAGCTAGCAAGATGGTTAGAAAGATGTGTTTGGTTGAAATATTTTTACTGTGGCTGTTTATTTCCTGCATCTCTGACTTTCAAAGAATTCCCATGATTGTTCAATCTCATTTAATTCCTTACCCACACCTTTTTTTTTCTGTTATGTAAAAATATGAAATCAGTGCTGCATTTTATAGTGAAAAACCTGTATGGACTCCGCTTTTTTATTTCTCTGGAAATCCCTCGATTTGTATCATTAAAATGGCATTTTCCACAGCGTTTTAATAAATGGACAGATCTTTTTTAAGGCATTCTATATGCTTTTTCTATCTTTGAGTCCCAGGCATTCACGTCTTCCTGATTATACAGATTACATATTTCTAAGCTTTTCTACAGCATTAAGTTTAATTAGAAGCATAACAAATTATAGTACATGAGCAGCAAGACCATGAAATCATATAACATCTAACTATAGTAACAAAGTCATATATTGACTAGAAATACAGGCACTGTGCTAAATTTGAATCTGTATCTCAGTAGAGTTAGTTTTCCCATAGTTAATGTTGATAATATAGAGGTCCTATTTTAACAAGTGTAAACAAATTCAGTAATATTGTATATATTTAGCTGCAAAGGAAAAATGAAAAATGTGAAGATGACTTTTAAAAATCCTTTTTCTGATGTGTTATCACATACACAAGGTTAAATTAGGCACTATAATTAAGGATACTTTGGGACAGAATTTTGTTATTTATGCTTGCATATTTTAGACACCTTTCAAACTCTCAGTATGAACTTCTGATTTCATTTTCATTCCTAACACTTTTAATTTGAAAGAAGGAAGAGTCTCAAAAATCATCAGAGGAAGTTTGAAATGGAAGTTGAAATGATTGTAAAGAAGTAGGATGAATCTACTGAGAATAAATCATAACCATTTACAAATGAGGACTACTTTTGCTTTTAAAGTACAGACTTAACATTCACTAGGAGCATACTTTTTAGTTATGCACAACTAGTTATATGTTAAATTGAAATAATATCTTTTTTTGGATTCTATGGAAATCCTCATGTTGCTTCTTGGAGGTAATGTTGGAAATAGCAAGATGAGGTTTTTCTTTATTTTCAAGGGCTACTGGAAATAGTAGAGACAGCCAGGTGAGGAGGTTAAAATAAGGATAAAACTCTTACTTGGTGAAGCATGATACACAAAAGGAAAAAGAAATGTTTTTGCCTTATCCAGTAGATCAAAACAGTTTCATGTTCAAGGCTGGTGCAGAGAAAATCACTTGGGGTCAAGAATGAGTTTGTTCCATTCTAGGTAGAAGATGAACATCCCTTTTTTTTTCTTTTTTTTTTTTTAGAGTATTGAAATTTCCATTTACAATGCAATGTAAAGCAGCCTAAAGCAGCTTACGACCCTTTACACTAGAAAATCAAGTTACTCATGGCAAAACTAATGTAACTGAAAGCGGTTCACTGTTAGGATACCCAGCTGAGGACTGGTGGGAATTTTTTGAGAGTGTGCATGTGTGTCTTTGTGATGCTACCTAAATGTGTCATGTCAGTCAGTCTTTTTCTAACCGGAAAAGTACCTGCAGAACAATGGCCATATGTAATGGGCATCAATTGGAAACAGTCTGCAGCCCCAGAGCTCAGAAATGTAAAGGTGTTGAAGAACGACCTGTTCTCCCATTCTCCCATTCTGCAGGAAAAAACAACTTTTCCTTCAGTTTCTTTCAAAGTAAAAATTTGGCATAGTAACATAGGCCACTATTGTCCACCCTCTGCACTGCAGACTTCCACAGACTTTGTTTTCCAAGCATGATCTTCCCTTGCACTCCTCCCAAGTTTTAAATTCACTGTAGTTTTCAAAGTTTTCTTTTTTTCTGAAGGAGTTAGCAGTAGACAGATACTCTATGATGGTGGTGGTCTCATGGCTGTATTTGCTTACTTCGTGTAGAGTAACAGTGACATCCAGTGGTTGGATCTTTCAGCCAGATGTCTAAATCACAGTACCAAGCAGTATTTCAGTGAGTGTACTCCTACCAGTGCTTCAGTTAAAGCCCTTTGCAAGGTTCCCTTGGGTGGGAGGTGAGGGGAAACACAAATAAACTTTATAGCAAAAGAGATTTGCTCTGGGACTTTGAGCAAGTGTTGTGCTGAAGTGGAAGAAAATTCTTTATGATTTTAAATCCAAAAAGCATTTCATTTGTGTGTTCATTTTTGTGGTTTAAAATCTGTTCATGCAGCAGTGGAAGGTTGTTACTTATGCATCATGACTTTTTGAGTTTTACTTTGTATCTGAAGTTCACCACATAGCTACACAGCTGTGCACATAAAAGAAGATATTTTCCTCTGCCATCTGCAATTAATATTCTTGTAGTTGAATAGGAGAGAGAGAGAAGATAATGGGAAGAATTTTTCATTTCTTGTCTTTGTGATATGACATATGTTTATTCCAGTGACTTGTTAAACTAAAGGATCTGTTATTACATATAAAAAAAAAATCCCAGTAACTGCATTCATTCTATACTGTGTGACTTGTTGGGTAATTTTTTGGTTGTCAAAGCTTGAATGAAGCTCTTAAACATGAAAAGAAACTTTTGTTATTGTTCATCTGAACCAGTCACGTTGGAAGGCATCTCAGCCACAAATTCTTCCCAGTGTGCTACAGTGCAATTTTTCTTGTAGGCTTGTTGGCTTCCATTCTCAACAGATGATCTGTCAGCTAGCAATGTAAACCTAAATAGCTTTTATTATATAAAAAATTTCACTTATTTTCAGTCTCATAGTTATCTCTAAAGTTCTGTAATAGTCTCTGTATAAGCTTTCAATAGTAGTGATTTCCCTGGTCAATAAGGAGAAAGAACAGTGGAGGTACCTTTCTGCACCTCCTTTGCTGAATGGTTAAGATTTTTTGGTCCACCCAGTAAGGAATCTTTGTTCTGAAATGCAAAAGCATTTAAGAGAGAGTCTAAGTTTTGAAAAGGTCAAAGTGTGGTGCATTGCTTCTGAGTTATGGTAGTGGTCATTCCTGAAATAGTGCTCAAACTGATTAAGATAAGATAGATGGCAATGCCTACAGAGTAATAAAGAAGTGTTGCTTTATGGTCCCCCTTGATGATGTAACTGAAGAAGCCAACACGTTGCAAATCAAAACAGGCAATGTCCCCATAATTTCAAGCCAAATACTGAGAAGCCTATGAATTTTATTACCAGTTAAGGAAGCAAAAAACATTGATTTCATTTTGAGAAAGCAGCAGTATGCTTCTGTTCTTTCATTTTTCTGTATTTTCCTGCTTCTCTATGTACCCTGGTGCTAGTTGTTCTTCAGGAAATTTCTCATTATAGGTTAGAGAGAAAAGCTTTGAGCACAGAAAGGTCTCATTGACCTTTCAAAGTTTGGTGATTTGTCACCAATCTGTTCCAGGGTTAATATGAACGATACCTTTCAGTTGAAGGCTGAGAACTGTAAGATTTACTTTGAAGTCCCCCTAGGCTGGAAATCGTGGTTTCAGCTGTGTGTGCAGTGAAGCATTTACTGTGGAAGTGTCTGAGAAGACATGTCAGCAGTTGTTTTGAGGCAAATCTTGTGTCTGTCCAAGTCTTTGTACATGTGTAAGCTGATTTTAAAAAATTAAAATGTTTATTTTAGCCCTCAGATTTGTGCAGTTTAATACTTAATTTAATTGTATTAAATAAGGCTACCTTTCAATTCAAAATTTAAGTGAAATACCTAGTGTTCGCTGTTCTTGGCTTCAGCTGTCATTAGGATGTAAATCATTGAGTGCAGTCAGGTAGGTGAGCTTCTGGGGAGACACACTTCAGGGCTGATTTCTGATGTGTGAACAAGAAGAGAGGTGGCTGGCTTGCTTCAGTACTTGGCTGCAGATGGAGACATCTGTCTAATGAAATTCTTTTAACATGAAGTATATAAGTTTCTTTAAAAAGTACTTCACAGAATATAAGGCATAGGAGGTATATTCTGGAAAAGCACTTTTCTCAGTTGCAGTTAAAAGTAATACTTTGAATAAAAGGGGTTTTCCACTTGTGTTTCATATATTGCTAGTTAAGATTATCTTCTGCTCAAAACACTGTCATTACTTTTCTTCTGATTTGGAAATAAGTTGCATCAGTCCAATGCAACTATTTCCTTCAAAGCAATTTAATTTAGGCAATGTAGAAAGAAATCCCCTCTTGATACTTGAAAAGCAAATTATGCCATGTGTTTATCAACAAAATAAAACTGAGGTACAAGACAAAAACCGACTAAAGATAATCTGGTTTATGATAGCTTTACTGTAACAGCTACAGTCATACATTTCCTTCAAATCTGTAAAACAAATCCTTTGTATTTTGAAGCACAGGAGTCTTAGATAAAGTTTTTATATGAACAACTTGTTAACAAATGGCTAGAATGATTCTAGCCTTGCAAGGGAACAGCACCATGAATTGCTGTGCAGGCAAATCATTTCATCCATCGTTCGTGCATGACAAAGAGATAATTTTATGGGTGCGCTATGAAATGACTTTCTGTATTGCTTGCTCTTGAAACAGCACAAAAACACACTGAGCAGCCCAATGTCTGTTGCAACATTTCTGAAGTGTATAACCTTAGCACCCCCAAGAGCTGTTCTCCTCTGGTCCATAGAATCCTGTCTGTGATCCCTCCTCCAGGGACTGGGGAGGCATTGGCTTCCCTGGTGAAGTCAGGGCTCCATCCTGACTGTCAGGGATGTTCTGGGCTACCATGGGCAGAGTGGAAACTGCAGGGCTTTCAGTGACATAACCTAGGGATTTTATCTGGGTTTTTTTATGCAGCCAGACATTTCAACCAATTCTTTCTTCTACTTGCTTAGTAAAAAGTGAAGACAGTGAAATGCAAAAAGGCTGTTGATGCACCAAGAAATTATCTTGTCCTTAGTTAATAATGAGTGTGAAAACAGTCACTGGGTTTCAGTGTATCTATACAATTCTGATTTGCTAAGCAAGAGCTCTTGCTAACCTGTTTCATATCAAAACTCTCTTGTCCAAAACTACAGCAGATTCAACCAGCATTCCTAGCACAAGTCATAATTTAATAAACATGTTTGGTGGTAAGGGTGTTATTCATCGTTTTTTTGAGGTTACCTCAGTCTATTTAACTGGGGTTTCCTGACTTCTTTGCATCTCTGTAGCGTACAGCCTGTTATTAATTCGATCTGTTTCAAAGTTGGTGTAACTAAAACACAGTTCTGCATGAACCTTTTTATTTTTTTGGCATGCGAAAAACTTCAGATATCTGTTTCTTTCTTATTTTTAACCTTGAGGTTTGATCTTTAGTGACAGTTTAGATTTAAAAATCACTTCCTACTGTATCACATCAGTGGAGTGATTGAAGGGAACTGGAATCCAAGCTGTTTACTCACTTAGCTGTCAGGAAGTTTCCCTTCAAGGGAAGCATTTCAATTAACGTTATACAAACCACAATGGCAGTGGAGACCAGCCTGAAGCCATATATATGGGTGTCAGTTAAATTCAGATGTCAAACATGGCTTTTAATTACAGACCTACAACTGCAAATCAGTGGTGTTTGAAGTGTGCTGGAGATTTTGGCTTCACTTCGGTAACCCATGAAAGTGAAGCAAGAGCCTACAGGTGCAGGAACACACACGGGCTCCATGTGCTTCGAACCATGACTATGAAGAGTCAAATAAACACACGGGAAATATGTGTTCACTTGCTCACACACGGGAAATACGTGTTCATTTGCTCATCAACCCGGAAGTATAATAAGTAAACAGACTGCAGTTCCCTTCACCATATATTCAAGTGATGGAAATGGCATTCTGGAGAGGGTAAACGTGGGGTAAAGGTACCTAAGAAGTTTTCCAGCTCCTCCAGCTATAACCTCTGTATATCGTGCTTGAGACCAAAAGCTTACTCTTTGGGCAGTCATTCTAGAAAGCATATTAATGTTTGCCTGTACCTTTTTTTATTATTTTTGTAATTCACCTATTCACAGGTTTCAGTTTCATCTGTGGATATCGTCACTTCATCAAAACAAATGTTTTTCAGATTTCTCTTAATATTTTTGAGGCACTTTTGAGTCAACATTGAAAGAAAGGAAGACCATGATGATTTCCAGACAATGGTGAAAAAATTGTCAGGATGGTATTAATATGGTATTGCAGAATCCTCCAAAAAGAATTATTTGAATAGTTTGAATAAAATAAAAAAATGGCAGTTCACTATTCAATTCAGTTGGAGATAACATTATTCCAAGAAGTATCTTTCCTTTCTTACTGAGTGTTGTGCTCACTCTTCCTGATAGCAACCATCATAGTAGCACACCACTTGGTTAGCTTAGTGATATATGCTTTTTTTTTTTTAACAGTATTCTCAGTACTTGAGAGTTTTCCTTTTACTTTGGAAAGCAGAAGAAAAGTTATTGTTCAACAGCATAAATCTACAGATGGAAAGCTGTCATTTCCAATTACAAGCAATTTTCAATTTTTGTATTCACGGCCAGGAGGCAATTAGACATTTCACATTTTCCAGATTTGTCCCCTTCACTTGTCCAAGACAAAAATAATTTTTCCTTTGAATTCTTGCTGCAGTTCTAGGATGACAACACCGATGCACCTTAAATATTTAAAACCCACCATTGCAGAAGCAAAACTGTGGCTGAAAGCAGGGAGTAAAATTAGCCTGACATACTACCCTGAAAATGCACCTTTGGAAACAAGGATACTTGCGAAATGTCATTACAAAATAACAAAGACTTTAAAGTGAAGGGTGTTTAGCTGTGTAACATCTAGTGTTCTGCTTCAAGAAATATCTAAAGACCTTTTTTTCCTATACTCACTAGCATTAATAATAATCCTTATTATAACTCATGCCTTCAAGAAGTACCTGCCTTATCAGATTTAAATGAGGTTCTTCAGCTCCATTGAAGATATTGAAGTCTTCTCAGAACACCTTTGCTAGCAGCCCCCTGTGTCACTGTAAGCGGATGCCCTGCACAGCGTGTTGGGTGGGCAGCAGCCTGGGTGTCCCAAGTGGCCTGGAGCACTCCTTACTCAGAAGGCAAGTCAGACTCTGCTTTTGGTGATTCTTCTGGACACTGAAATAAGTTCAAGTAATCAAAAGTCCTTAAAAAATACAGTGTCATTCTAACCAAATGATGAAACCTGGGCAATCATACATGGCAGTCAAACTCCCTGAAAACTGTCTAGAAATTTTCATTAAAGTGGAAAAAGAAAAAGGGTCTCCCTTGAAAAAAAGATTGGAAGGGTTAGAGTAGAGGTAATTTTCATGAAATGGAGCAGAACTTAAAGCTGATCACTGTTAAGGGGTTTTGTTTCACCGGGTGAGATACACAATGCCTGTCAGAAGTGTGGATGTGCTTAAATTCTTGAGAGTGAACCCTGGGATGACAAGGGGCAAATCTGAATCTAAAGTAGTTTCTTTTAGTTCAGCAAAGAAGGAAGGACAAGCCCTCTTGAGTACTGATCCAGTGCACTTAAGTAAAACACTCATCTCTCTCCTCTGACATCATATGAAAGTAATAATTAAAAACCCTAGTATCTGCACCTTGAGATCCTGAGACCTGGTCTGTCTTCTGTTTGAGGACAGGAGCCTGGCAGAGTCGGGCTTGTTCTTTACAAACGTATTGGTGGGTTCACCGGCATCCCACATCATTTGCGTGTAGGCAGGAGGCTGGAAAGCTTGCCCACAAGCATGGATATGTCTTTTGGGTCCTTTTGGATTTGCACCCACCCCTTTCCTTGTAGCACAGAGTGTTCAGAAGACAGGGGTACCTCTGCATTTGCAGGACAGGTGCTTCTCAATATTTGTGGTTGTCTACAGAAACTTTTCAACAAGGCAGTTAGGCTCCTGATGAATTTTAGTGTGCACAAAGAAAATGGTACTGGGAAATAGCTGCAATAGATTTCATTTCTGGTGATAAAGAGATTTCTAAGCACAAAATTTATAGTTTTGTTGAAATTTTGGTAGTCCTGTTCCCCTGCAGTGCATACTTCATTCATTAGCACAGCAGAAATTTGGATAGTACTGGTCAAAGTTTCTCCCAGAAGCCCCCTTTCTGGACAGCATACATTTGATAATTCTAATATAGAGCTGGTTTTTTTTGTTTTTTTCTGGGCACATTCTTTGGAGCACGTATAAATTAAGGGAAGTGCATTACGCTTAGGTTTAAAAATATAGTATGTTCTTCAATGCAGAGTAGCCCATGAGAACCATTTTTCTATTTGTGTAGAGATGGGCATATATATGTTTACACAAATGTTTCTCATCAGTGAATGTACCTGCACGTATCTGGAGAGAAATAATATTTTTAAACTAGCAATTATTTCCCACTAATAATAGAAGAATACTCTGTACTATTTAACTTCCTCATTATACACAGCTGAACATGTTTTCTCATCTCTTTTCAGAACTCATTTGAAGGTGCTGATAGGGGTTAGATATAGTGTTAATAGGGTTACATTGTATTTGAGAGAGAGATGAAGAAAAAAAGGAACACCAAGTCCTTGCTCTGATGAAAAGAGTGGAAGTGACTGCATGTCCCAGACCTCTCACTGCTGTGATAATGTCGTTTATTCCAAATAGTTACAGGACATTTCACTTACAGGAAAAGTACTATTGGCTCCTACTCAAGCTCTTTTGCCCCACTCTGATGACAAACAGTGTCTGCGAATGAAGTTTATCCATATTTAACTGTGTGTTTCTCCCCTTAAGAGCAATCCTTACCGGCATCATGCTGGGATTCAGCTGCCTGCCACTCTTTTTTGTCATTGGGCCATAGTGGCTTTGAAAGAAGCTACTGTGATGTACAGTGGGCCTGGGCTGCTGGACAACAGTTAGATTAGTTTAACTTAAACTGTTCTTTAGAAAGTCTCCAAATTCAGGCACTTGAAGTCCTCATTCTGGTCTTTTGTTGAGAGTGGGATTTGCGGCGGCACAGGAGCTGTAAGGTTTTCCTGCCTGTCCTCTGAATTGCCACTGAGCTATGGGGATTTTCAATTTTTTTTTTAAGTAGAGATGTTATATTATCAAACTATTTTAAATAAGTAGCTTACTTTGACAGTGCTGTACTGAAATGAAAATTACTGCAAGGAAAACATAACTGCTTTTTTCTTCATATGTGTGTCTACTAGAGAAGAATTTCTGAAAAGCTTATATGCTATATAATACTTAAGAGATATGCAAAGTGGAAAGGCTCATAATTCATAAGCAAAAATTAGTTTCTTCTTAGTGTTTCCACTTACTGACACTGTTTTCTGTTTGCTGGTTATACTGTAAAGCCCCTTCCTGCTTTCCACAGGCAACTCTCAGATGATCTAAGTGAAAAAAACAAACAGCTTGAACTCTGATGGCTATTAAATGCAGAGGCCTGCAGCTGGAAATCTGAACTAAGGAGGGGGAAGAGAGCTCTGTCCACACATCTTTTAAAATGTGTGCCTCTGTTTACACACCACAGTCTGTCATGGTATGCTGGACGTTTGTATTTCTAGTCACTGATGGGAATCTTGGCCATATATTTTTATCCTCACCTTGGTTTCCAGTATTGTCAGTAATTATATACTTTTACACTGTAACAGCTTCCTAAAATGATATTGCTGCAAATTTTTTTCTCTTTGCTTTGTTTTTGAAAATATGGACTATTTTTGCATGATTACCTGTCAGATAAATTAGAATGTGTACTGCAGAAACAACATTATTGGAAAATAATAATGAAATATTTGAAATCCTGCGTGGCTTGGCTACTCTTAGAATACTTCACTATAATGGCACTAAAGAAATTATTTTGTTACTCATCAGCATTCATAATAATCCTTATTATAACTCATGCCTTCAAGAGGTACCTGCCTCATCATATTTAAACGAGGTTCTTCAGCTCCATAGCAGGAACATCCTTTCTTACTGGCCATATCACTAGCAAGATAAAGGAGCTTTTTGTCAACATAGTTTGGGAATCTGCCAGTTTACTTCCCCATTTAGGGAAAGCTGAGTCGTTTTTGTTTGGTATGGATTAATCCTTCTTAGGCAGTTAAACTGGGTGTTGTCTGAGAGTTGGTTAAAGGAGGGAATTATGTAGCCTATCAGCTGGAAATGGATGGCATTAACACAGCCTGCCTTCTCCTGTAACTATGAGCATCCGCTCTGTTTTATAGATCGAGACATTCCTTCAACAAAAAAGGTATTGGTTCACATTTGGACTTGCTAGAAATTGTGTGATCAAACTAGTACAAACATTTACAAGCAACATAATTAAGGGGTTTTTAAGAGCTTCATGTAGAAAAATAAGCAACAGCTTCACAGACATGACTGATTGAACTCGTGTACTTCCTATCACAAGTCAAAAAAAAGGCATTATGTGAAGTTTTACTTCATACATTTAGTTAGGCTGTAGCTGGCTAAAATTGTGTATTCTTTATTCATAGAATCATAGAATGGTTTGGGTTGGAAGGGACCTTAAAGATCATCTAGTTCCAACCCCCCTGCCACACGCAGGGACACCTTTCCTCTAGATCAGGTTGCTCAAAGCCTCATCCAACCTGGCCTTAAACACTGCCAGGAAGGGGGCAGCCACAACTTCTCTGGGCAACCTGTTCCAGTGTCTCACCACCCTCACAGTAAATAACTTCTTCCTAATATCTAATCTAAATCTACCCTCTTTCAGTTTAAAACCATTCTGCCTCATCCTATCACTGCATGCCCTTGTAAAAAGCCCCTCTCCCTCTTTCCTGTAGGCCCCCTTCAGGTACTAGAAGGCTGCTATGAGGTCTCCCTGGAGCCTTCTCTTCTCCAGGCTGAACAGCCCCAACTCTTTCAGCCTGTCTTCATAGGAGAGGTGCTCCAGCCCTCTCAACTTCTTCGTGGCCCTCCTCTGGACTCATTTCATCAGCTCCACGTCCTTCTTATGTTGAGGGCCTCAGAGCTTAACATAGTACTCCAGGTGGGGTCTCACGAGAGCAGAGTGGCAGAATCACCTCCCTTGTCCTGCTGGCCACGCTGCTTTTGATGCAGCCCAGGATACGGCTGGCCTTCTGGGCTGCAAGCGCACACTGCCAGCTCATGTTGAGCTTCTCGTTGACCATCACCCCCAAGTCCTTCTCCTCAGGGCTGCTCTCAATCCATTCTCTGTGCAGCCTGTATTTGTGCTTGGGATTGCACTGACCCACATGCAGGGACAGTCCTAGTTGTTATTAAAGCCAGTGACACGTTAGAGTAGTCTTCAGCTCCCAGAGCAGAAATACTGGTGTGAGTTCCTGTTTTGTTGCTGCACATAAGCGAAAGCATTAGTGATGCCGTATGATTGTGGAGCAAGCTTTTGGTTATGTTGATTAATGGTTTCTTTAGATAGCCTGTGTGCCACAGGTTGGGAAGGCGAGGAGACCTGTTAGCATGGACCTTTTCCAGTTTGTGTGCTGCTGCATGTCCTGCTGGGAGCAGACACCATCTGGTTTCCCTGTCACCTGCAATCAGTGACCCGACTGCTACTCAGCCCTTCTTATTTGCCTTGGACCAGCGCACAGGTTTCCATTCCCTGTGGACCAAGCATGTTCTTCTTCTCCCTCTTCCTAAAATTTACCATTGCATGCATGTAACGTGTTATTGAATAATGATCTTAACTGTGAGCAAATGATCCTAGGGAATAAATCGTGTTAACTATCGTATTTGGGCTCTTGGGGTATCTGGTGCACTCCGTCTAACTCCTTTACAAGAGAACAGGGATACTGTTTTACATCTCCTGGAAAATTAATTGCTCTTAGAGTCTTGGAAACACCTCCCAGGCTGCAGTTGCTATGGTAATAGATGTAGCACAGAGATGTGGATAGATTGCCTGAGCAATACTAGCCAATCATCTTTTAAACTTCACTTTTTACAAACCAAACAACTGTCATTTGTTGGGGTTTTTTTTTGTTGGTTTTTTTTTCTCTTCTCTTTTACAAACTGTATTAGCCCCGATCCTATAACTGAAGCTGTGTGGGCTGTATCCATGAGGTTTGAGTGCAAATGGGACCCTACGGTCCCTCTATATGAACACAATTTGGAGCACGAGTCAATGATTGTTAGTTAAATATACTTCTTTTGATAAATAATTTATTCTAACATATAGGAATTGTTCTCAAACATACATGCCATTTTGGTAAGCCATACTAGCTTAAAAAAATGTCCTTGACAGTTATGATGAAAGAATCAGATTTTAGTATTATTTATGTACATATCACTGAAGATTCTTGAACAGCAAGTAATTCTCTCTTAAAAACACATTTTTCCTGAGATACGTTCCTCAGACTGTTTAGGCAAGCGGGAACATGCGTAGGATCCTCCATTTGCTGGTTTTTAGTTACTTTTTATTTTATAGGTAAAGAGCACTCACTCTTCCTGTTCCCCCAGTCCAAGTAATCAAACTAGAAAGTGGGCTGCATGTCCCGTCACAGCTTCTGAGAGGTCAGGGCAGAAGGAGATTCTAATCACCTGCGTGGGTTTTTTTCTGTAAGATGAGAAACAAAGGGACCCAGACATGAAACACCGTTCTGTTTTTTCCTCTGTTGTAGTGTACTCAGTGAAGCTGGGTAGTAAATACCAGCACCACTTCAAACCCTGAGGTTCCCCAATGCTAATTGTGTTTGGATGTTCACCTAGCATTTGTTTTGGAGAGGTATCTCTGCTCGGTACTGATGAGGTCCTGGCAGTATAGATCCCTGTGATGCTAAACACAAAATAAGAGCAGTTAAACATTCATTTCTATGTTATTAAAGGACATGCTGCTTACAGTCCTAACCTGGCCATGTATTTACTATGCAGTATTTTTTCCACACCTGGTGGCTTTGGGGTTTTTCTTATGGACTCCAGCAGTTAGCATGGGATCAATCTCCTAGATGTTCTTTATGACCAGCGTAAGAGAAGAAATGCCCTAAAAGAGGCCAATTAATCCTACTTATTTTCAACATCATCGGTTGCAAGGGGTCACTCTGTGAAGGTGCACCTTTCTCTCAACTGGCTACATAAGGAGACTTGATAACTAAAGTTGTGCAAAAGAGATCCTATATATCCATTGCTACTGGATATATATACTGTGGTGCAGAGTATATGTCCTATGTTCCAGGAGTGTGTGCTCATAGTCGTTACACCCTAAACAGACATGTACATATATTAGTGTACGTACCCTTGCTTAGGTTTTTTTCTGTCTCTCTGGCACAAGTGGAGCATTTTTCAGTGGCAACTAGTATAATGTAATTAATTCCTTTCGGAATAATTCCCAAGGAGGTTTTTCAAGAGGCTCAGGTTATTTCCTGGAAGACTGGAGGGGTGCAAGAGACTTTGCAATGACAAATGACAGTCAGAGCTGGAGCTCAGCAGGGGGAAGGCAGCCATGGCACTAAGAGGTGCTCCCCGGGGCTGTGGCAGCCAGCCTGCCCTAATGTAGGTCACTGACTGGGATGAAACTCTTCCTCTGGGCATCTGAGAAAAAACAACAAGCAGGAAAATTTGGCTGATGCAGATGTAGTCTGAGGAAATGTGAAATTTACAAGCACTGTCGTTGAATAGCACCATCCAAGGCCACCCAACAGCTGTCTAATATCGTGGCATAAGCACAACACTAAGTGAATAAATACCCTGCGACAATTCTAGTTAGTGGTACATGAATAAATACCCTACAAAGAATGTAGTTAGCAGTACATAGAGGCAAAAAAATCATTTGAAGCAAGGCCCCAGAGCAAAAGCTGTGCAGTCGTAATATGTTTTTGATGTCTTTGCTGCCGAAAGCTTCAGAGAGCTGGATAATGACTCATCAGAAAGCCTCTTGGAGCAATTCCACAGTCCTGCGAACCCCCAGATTTGGGCTTTTTTTTTCACATAGAAAATGCCATCAGCTATTCAGTTTCACGCTGGTTGGCCAAGCAGCATGGATTAGCACGGGAAAAAGTCAAATAATGAGGTGTTTTTATTTTGTCACCACTCTTGAGAATATAGGGCAGCTCGCAAAATGTGTCTGTGTGCGATGCTTTGCTCCAGGAGTTCCACGAAAGTACCATTCAACGTGCAGCCGCACAGGCACTCGGTGCACTGTCTCGTCTGGGGGCTGGACTCATCTGCATCATGATGGAGGTTTCAGGGAGAGGACGCTGATCCTTTCCAAAGTCCACGTTTTGAGTTTGTGAAATTGTTTGACTAAAACCAGCAGGAAGCCTGCTGGGTAGCGCAGCGGTTCGTTTGCAACTCTCCGGGTCTGAGCAATAATTTTCACTTCAGTTATTTACCCTGGTCTGCCAAGAGTGAGATCTGAATGATCTTTAGTGCAGTGAACCAGACACAGGATTGTTATTCTTGCAGAACACACTGAAACTGTCCAACAGCCCCAGAAAGAGACCAATTTTATGTCTTTATGCAGTTAGCAGCTTATTATCCACTTACATTCATTATAGGTTAGGTCAAGAGAGCTCAGAAATGTGCAGGACAAAAACCTCTCTGTGCTCCTTATGTGCTTTGGCTAAGAGTGGCTCCGTTTTTACAATAGCCCACTGTTCTTTTATTTCCTTAACTGTAAATTGTATACATCTGCGCTCTGGTTTGCTTCTGACCTGAGAATTTTCGCCTTATGTGCTCCACAAAAAGATGCTCGTTTGCTCCCTCCCACACTTTCAGAAAAACACCTTCACTGCTTCGTCCCGTTTTTTTGGGGGGTTTTGGTAGCTAAATCTGCTCTCAAGTGTTGTGGGGTGATTGTCTCCAAAACAGTCATTTTTCTGCACTCTAAAATTATAATAAAGATTGGCAACAGTCCTGGTCTCTAACTGTAAGTCATTACAAAGCTTATTTCTCTATGTACTGGAAATGCTGCACATATGCTATAAAATCCTTGACAGGCTTCATATCCCAGGCTCAAAAATCATCACAGTAAACATTTATTTGTTTTGGCTATGGAATAGATGTCAGGAAGGGACCCACATCTTTCTGTCCTATTGTTTCCACTGATTTGTTGCTGTCTGGACAAAGTGATGGATAGGCAGGAAGTCTGTTTTCTCATCCATTTTGTTGAGTATTGCTATGGGTAAAAAACCTGTTATTTAATAATGACATTTTTCGGAGAACCGTGGAAATCTCCAATATAGCTAGGGCTACGTTTATACTGCTAACTAGAAGTGGGCAAAGGCTAATACTCCCACCTAAGGCAAAGCCGGCTTGCAGGTGGCTGATGACACCAGGACCCACGGTGCTTTTGGAGGCTGCATGTCTCTTCCTAGCCCCAAGCCCAGGTGATGCCCGCACTCATACCTGGAGAAGTGCAGAACATTGGAGGTGACATTAAGAAATTTGATGAGCACAGGTGGGGGGGTGGTGCAGGCACTTAAAAGAAGCAAGAGTGGTGTAGAAAAAAGAGTAAATAAGAGAAGGTAAGCACAGAGTGTTAGGTAGGCTTAGAGAGATTTTTCTGAGCGGGTATTTTGGAAGATGCAAATATGCCTTTGTTTTTACTTGTCACAGGATTGTTAATCTCAGGATCTGCCTTTGCTTATGTTCCAGAAGGAAGATGGGAATAGCAGCGTTTGCTCAGTTCTGCGAAGCAGATAATAATGTATAATACAAAACCCTGCCTTGATGTTACACATTTCTGATTGAAATACATTAGAATACTACTGGTATATTTAAGCGTAATCTTGATAGAATTTAAAGGAAAGATTAATTTAAGCTGCTATTAAATTTTGCTAAACAAACAGAATTCTCAAAAATGTATTTAACCTCAGCCATATGTTGTTTTAAAAGTGGTAAGTGATTAGAACTGGAACTGTAGGCTAATTCTGTCTGTTTCGTATGGTACTATAAAGGGTATTAACAATATGGTGAGTAGGAGTCTTAAGGCTGATATACTGCAAAAGTTCATCGCAAATCAAAACTAAGTGCAATGTACAGAAAATTAATTATTTACTATTCTTTCAGCTAATTAAATATTTTTAAAATAATAATTTCTTTCTGAATCTATAAAATTAATCTGGAAAACAATGTGAACAAATACTGGTGGCATGTCTTTTTTTGGCTGAGAATTGGGCTTCTGATTTTCTTCAGAAGTAGGTTGAAGGCACATCTACAGACATGTAGAGTATACGGATTGCCACTAAAGTAATTTTCAATTTCTTGATTAACTTTGGTATTGTTTGGCATTGGTTTCAGTGAGCATTGTTACCTTTTTGTGATTGTTAGATCCTGCTTGATGGTCTTTCTAGCTTTTCCTTTTTGTCTTGGTAAGTCAGTTAAGAGGGGATACTTAATTCAGAGGAAATTTCACATGTTTTAAAGTGAATGCTTGGGATTTAAAGATTTTGGGTTTGCAGTACTCAGAGTATCATCTGATAAAAGCTGATTCAAATATGGCCTGAGTTAGAAATGCCTTAGAAAATTGTTAATGCATAACCACTTGTTGCTGGTACAATACTGCACTGTTCCTCCCAAGTCATTGGAAATAATTAAAAATCATGAGATCTGAAAACAGATAGCAAATATCAAGTTTAATTTAATTTTCTCTTGCCTTCCAAGCACTGTGTCCACCTGTTCAGAGTCTTATTAACAGCTGTGGAAACTAAAACTTTTAATTACAGGAGAGTTGAAATTCTCTGGTAATTGCTTGCTGCCAATGTAGAAAGTAAACTAATACCACAAAAAAGCTCTGAGCAGCCTCCTCTCATAGCTGACTCTGCTTCGAGCAGGAGGTTGGACCTTCTGAGGTCTCTTTTGACCTGAGTTATTCTGGGAGTCTGTGATAGTTGCTGCTACAGCTAAATAAGCTCTAGCAAAGCTCCAGGCAGGCCAGGACAAGCCCAAGCAGAGCCTGGCAAGTCCCGAGTCCTGTGCACTGGCCCAACACACAGACAGCGGCCTGATGCAAGCAATGAAGCACCCCTTACCTGCCTCCACTTATGGAAATCACAGCTGAGTCTCCTTTCCCTCCAGAGAAGAATGGGGAAACCCATTATTTCACTCTTACTCTTGTGGCTGTAGTAAGCATGAAGGTTTGATTGGAAGAGGACATACCTTCATCCTTCTTCTTCCTGCCCCACACAGCCCCTTCTCTTGTTGGGCTCTTCTGAACAAGTAGCTCTTACCAATACTTTGCAATAAATTAATTCAGCTCACCTCTCCAAAGGCTTTTCTCATCACCTCTCTGTGTACTCAGGTCTCATTTACTTATCAGTAAAATCCCAGGGGGTGTTACAGCTTTTCTTTGCAGCTATACTGTACAAGAATTTACCTCCATGGGTGTTAAATAGTGTCTTGATCTTACACCAATTTCTGCTATAGGATTAAATAGAGTATTAGGACTCATTGTCCTGCGTTGTGTTCATCCTCGGTGCTAATTGCATTCATCTTCATCATTAAAAAAGATGATCTGTGATAATAGAAATGCGGTTCTTGTTGGGTCCTGGATATGTATTTGCACTGTGTAGCTGTGGGTGTTTCAAGCTGGTTCATGAAACGGCTCTGCCACGAGACTTACTTACACCGGTTCTTCCCTTGTGGGGAATTACATGGGATCGTTCAACTGTCCGCTTAGCCTGGCTCAGGAGTGACACTATAGATGAGGGGTTTGGGCAAATAAAAGGTCAATGAGCCTGTGAGTGAGCTATGCTGGTTTTCTTCAAACCCAAGTGTCTTTAAACTTGTGATTACAAAAAAAAAAGAGATTAATTTTGTAGTTTTCTCCCTTTACTTGTAGAGAGACACTTGAAACCTGGTATAAATTAATAAGGAGGTCAAAAAAAAGGGGGAAAATATAAAGGATCTCAAGTATTTTTAATGATGACTTTACCGTTATTCCATGCTTGCCTAGAGGCAGAGATCATCATGGCTTTGGATGTTCACATTTGGAAGAAGGGGCACCAAATGACCGAATAACAGCATGGTGCTTATCATTTGTTCAGTGAAACCTGGACATACCTTTTACAGTTGAGTGCTGTGTTCTGAGCTAAAAGTAGTAGCATCTCTATCTCCCATTAATACGTTATCTCTGACCACCTTTTACATCACTGATGTGTTTAAGCGCTGAGGCATTCAAAATCCAAAGAGCGCGTCGCTCGGGCGATCTAAAACGCTTAATGCTACAACAACAAAGAGTTTTGTGGGTTAGTTACTGCCTGTTCCACTTCAGGAGTTTCATATATCTTTCAATGAGCGCCTGTAAATCAGTTTCATGAACTGGAACTTAAAATCAATGATTTCTTAAGGTTACCACCTGGTATCCTGTAGTTTTGGTCTCATGCAGTATCTCGTATATTTAGATTAGTATCATAATAAACTGCGTCCCAACCCAAAATATCTCTCAGTAGGTTTGTAAGGAAGATACACAAGAAGCAAAGCACATCCTCATCTCTGGAGAAAGAACCTCATCTAATTCAGATTTCAGACAAGCTCAGAAAGACAAGGCAGTGATGCTGAACCTGGTATCAGCAATATTTAGAGAAGGGAGAGGTGGTAGAAGGGAATGTTTTAAAGAGGGATTGTATTTGAGGAGGTATGTAACTTCAGTATGGAAAAAGGGCTCATTACTTTTCCAGAACAGACATTTAAATGTATTGACTTACTGAATCAGATGATAACACTTGCTCTGTAATAAATCAAATGTGAGATTTTTTTGCCATTGAGGAAATGGGGATCTGGCTTTTCGCAAGAAAAAAGTTGGATCAACTTGTAGTATGAGGAAAAGAGAAAAATAGAATAAAATACAAATTTAATGGAGCATTAGGAAGGGACTTTTAAAATTATAAACAATCCAAGACCTTTTTTAAACTTTATTATTTGTGTTCTGGTTTCAGAATAACTGCTGTAATCTTTTTTTTTTAACAGTGCAGCAGATGTGCAGCAAACTTACTCATACAGAGTAGTATTTTGTGAAAGCAGTTACACTTTGGAATAAATATCTCAGCTATGAAGGCATAGGAGAGAAACATATCCAAATCCAGGCATTTTTCTTTCGATCAAGTTTTGAATCTCTGGATTATAAATTTATGTGTTTTGACAGTTTTCAACTGTGCCTTTACCAGTGGCAGTAGAGATGAGATCATCTCTATACCTACTTACAGGAACCTGCATTGATAAATATCTGGAATACTTCACAGAGTACCTATCTTCAAATAATGATGTTATTAATTACAGTTATTTATATATTTTAGTTTAAGTATATGAGTGTCCTCCTAATGTCAGGTATACTAATTAAGGCTATTAATATTTATAAGCGTTTGCAGGTTGGGGCTTTGTTATCCAAGGTGGTGGAGAGTTTTTAAGACTCTGTTTTATTCTGTGTAAAATAAATATAACAAGCACTCTTCTGGGTGCTGTAGGGCCTCTCCTTTCTTCATGAAGAACAGTTTTTCTGTAAGTAATGTATCTGCAGCTTCAGAGCCTTAGAAAGGATTAGAGAGTGCCCAGCAACAGGGATTCAATTCAGATGAGATTATCCATACCAATAATTGAATGTTCCTGATTTTCATTTTAATAAAATAAATTATAGCTCATAATATTTTATGTTTCGTTAAGTAATTTCATAAATGAGAGTCATAAATATTATATTTAGACAAATAAAACATTGATGATTATAAATTATTCAAGGGTACTTTTACTCAGCTTTGAAATATGCTCTGTCTATTTGCCATTCTGCTCATTGGCCCTGAGGATTGACTCCTGGTAGAGGTTTCAGCAAGTCACAAAAATGCTCATGCCATTAAAATAGAGACGATTATGCTAATATTGTAATTTTTGCACAGTGTTTAGTATTTCATTAAAAGCACGTAAACCATAATGTTATTAAATAATAATTTCCCCCTTCTTCTCCATTTACTATTTCAGTTTTCCTTTTGAAGCAGTGACTTATCAGGAAAGAAAAATGCGTTTTATGAAATACAGATGGTAATTCATTTACTTTTAACTGTGGTGATACCCACAGAAAGCCTTTACCCTGAGATGCAAACAAGGCATGACACATGAGCAAAAATACTCCCCATAAGTCAAGATGTAAAAATTCAGTTGCTTGAAAACATGATTTTAGAAGTAAAATCTAATAAAAGCATAATAAAGAAATGGCCAAGATAACAAAATATTCGCTGAGTTTCAGTGAAGGGAGAGTGAGTCTGTTTTAATATTCGTAAATTGAGACGTGACCCAGCCAGAAGCAGCTTCCTTCACCCGCCCACCCCGGCTGGTGGGCTTGCCTGGAAGAATATGAAAGCAAATGATGTTGAACATCCATTGTGGCTCGATGGTTTGTCTGGGAGGCTCAGGTCACAGCTTACCACTGCCATGCGCTGTCGCGACTTCCAAGCAGACCCCAAAACCCGGGGTCTGGATGTGTATCCCCCAAAAGCTGGGGTCTGGCTGTGCACCCCCTGGGCAGGTACCAGGGAAAGAGGCTGCTCCCTGCCCCAGCACCAGCCCCCTGCTTCCCCCACACCAGGCACCCGCATCCCCGCAGGAGCCAGGCTGGTCCCATAGAAATTCCCTTTAGATGACATCCCTGTATTGTCCTCACGGTATGACCTGTTTGTGCCAAACTCAGGGCTTTAATTGACTTGAGGGCCTTTGAGACCCATGCTCTGAGGCCCCTTAAAAAGTCCAGGGAAACGAGTGTGAGTGGAACAGGCAAGGTGTATAGTTTCACTACCTATGTCGCACTGTTAGTCTTCACTCTTTGATTTTCTTCCTTACTCTTACATGAAGCAGCCCCCGTGCATCTGGACACAGTGGTTGCTTTTTCGTGCCTCTCTCCCTCTTACTGATTCCCCTAAAGTGTGATGAATGCCAAGGAGTCAATGCTCACTCTACATGGTGGCAATCGCTTTTGGGTGATGGTGGGCATGGAGGCGCGTGGATGTGAACATCGAGAGAGACATGTCATGTGTTTACTGATTGATACGTGGTGAAATCTCTGGCCAGGAGTAGCTTTGTAGTTCTTCCTTTAATCTCAATGTCAAATTTAGAGTTTAACGAAAGAGAACGACTCACTTCCAGTTTTAAAAGCAAATACACTTTTATCAGACATGCAGAGCCGAGTAATTAAAACATTAATTCTTATCTCCAATGAGGACCCCAAGTATTTTCATTTTTATATCAGTTTTCCAAGCAGGGTGGTATTTCAAAATTTTAACTCTACTTTGTAACCCGTTGTAAACTAGGTTTGAGTCAGTCTTATGTCTAATAGATACACAAGCTGAGGCACCAGATAACTCTTTTGTAAAAGGTATGCAGACTGTGGGTGTTGTACAAGTCGTGAGCCTGAGAAGTGTCAGGCAAGAGACAGACACTGTGTGGGTAGAGAAGGAATAACTTTTTTCTCAAATATTGCACCTCTTTGTTATTATTGATAAGAGCAAATAATGAAATACCTGAAATAGTGTACTGGAGGCATTGATAGGTTAGAAAAATAAAGCAGAGGCTTTTTTCCCCCTTTTCTTTGTAAGCATAACTCCATTTACTTAATTTCAGTTTCTAAAATGGCTTTGCTAATGCGAATTGATCGGATGAGGCTGGGGGCGGATGGTACTCCCCTGGATATCATCATGAGTAAATATGCTGCTCACTTCAGAGTTCTGAAAAAGTGGTTTATACAGAATTCTGCCTGCTTTCATAGTCACAGGCTGCAAAATGTCTGTGGCAACTTAGTTCCCCTATGAACATACTGTCGCGGTTTAAAGCTGGGGCGGCTATTAAACCGGTGGCAGACGCTCTCTATTAACCCTCATTTTAACCTCTATTTCCCAGAAGGGAAAGGGAAGGGGAAAAGGGAGAGAGACTTACAGGTTGGAATGTTAAAACAGTTTTAATAAACTATAATAATGAAAAAGAGTATAATAATAATATTGGAATAATCAAATATATACAAATATATACAAAACCAAGATCGAGCTCCCCTGATGTCGGTCACGTCACCACCGGCACTGCAGAGCAGGCTCCAGGAAGGCTCAGGCTGGGCCCAGCCGACGGTCGAGAACTGGATTCAGGGATGCACTGATCGGGATCGGGTGCAGCAGGAAAACAGAGAGAGTCCTCTTTGGACACTGGCCATAGCAGAAGGGGGCGAGACCCTTGTGATCCCCCTGCTTTATACCGAGAATGACGTGTATGGGATGGAATACCTCGTTGGTCAATTTTGGGTCACCTGCCCTGTCCGCTCCTCCCTGCAGGTTCGGCCCTCCTGTGGCTCTTCACTCGTAAGCAGTGAAGAATTTAGCAGTGACCTTGGTTTCTCTGAGAATAAGTACAGCAAGAGCCTTTCTGCATAACATCCCCACCGGTGCCTCAGTGCTAACTATAAACTTTGAGCGTTATCAGCCCTAGAAGCAGACACTGTCTGCAAAACATGCAGTTAGTTTCAGAAAGTGCAGTTACTTAGAAGAGACTTAGCTGGAAGTAAAAATTACTGAAAGGAAAATTGGTCTGGTTTAGGCCAAACCAGGACAACATACCCTCTTACTTCCCAGATCTAGATAAGTGTCCTGCATGGATCCGAAGGTCCACAGCTTGGGAAGAGGGCTGGCAAAACAGGGAGATTTATATTATCTGCTTGCTTTTCTGTCCTGGGGTCAGTGTCTCTGCTGGCATCACCCGGAGCGTGCAGGGAGAGCGATTTTTAAAAAGGGAGGAGTGGCAGGAAGATTCGGCAGCTAAAGCGTTCTCCTCCTGCCAAAGAAATGAGGCAGAGCCACAGCGAGTCCAGATTTGAGAAGTGGGATGCCCTCGGGCCGACCCGTCATATATGTTTAGTTGATCCCAGGTACTTTTTTAATAAGGAAAACACCATTCTGCAGTGATAAAATTTACAAGAAGCTCTGCAAACAAATCCTAGCACTTCACTGGATATATGGGGGGAGAAGTTTCTATTAACAATATTTTTGGACCTGTATGTTTACCTACAGTGTCTCAGCCCATATGAACTTTCCTTCCAATTCATACGACTGAGCCCCTTGAATATCCATACTGCTTTTTCTCTGAATTTCTGTAGTCTCATCACATAACTTTGTCCCATGTCCACTCCTCCTATTTGTCCAGCTCTTCCCAGACTAATTTCAGACCATTTTTTTTCTCTTTTTTTTATTTCTCCATATGTTCTGCTTGCAAGTTTTGCCCTCCAAACTCATTTAGTGGATTCCTTTTTCTTAAACACTTCCACTGCTGAAACACCAGCAGAAAATCTTTTCACCTCCACACTAAGTAGGTTTGAGAGCTGATTTGCAACCACTGCATTGCATTTATCTGCATATGTGTTTAGACTTGGGCTGGTTTTAAGTTAGATAGCGAAACATGTAATTCTGTATTGAGTATTGTGCAGCAGGTATAGATGGGACAGCACAGGGATAACAGCAACAACCTGCGATGAACAGCCCCTGCCCACTCCCAGTGCTTCCCGAGGAGCCATACCATTGGCAAGTAGTGCATTTTAGCTGGCTTGAAAAATGGGACTGATTTTGTGAGTTTTGGGAAAATTGTTTACGAGTAGATTTCCACAGTTGTATATTTCCATAGTTGTATATTTTGGGCATCAAAATTCCTGGACTGATTTTCAGAAGCACCGAGGCTGCTGAGAGTGGAGCAGGGGCTGCCCAGAACTGCACAACTGAACGTCTGGCCTCCAGGTATCGCTGCTAAAACTATCTTGGACTACTATCCAAGTTCACTGATGACACAAAATTGGGAGGAGCTGTTGACACTCCCGAGGGCAGAGAGGCCCTGCAGAGAGACCTAGATAAATTAGAAAGGTGGGCGATCACCAACCGCATGAAGTTTAACAAGGGAAAGTGCCGGATTTTGCACCTGGGACATGGCAACCCTAGATGTTCATACAGACTGTGGAATGAGAGGCTGGAAAGCAGCCCCGCGGAAAGGGATCTGAGGATTCTGGTCAATGGCAAGTTGAACATGAGCCAACAGTGTGCCCTGGCAGCCAAGAGGGCCAACCGTGTCCTGGGGTGCATCAAGCATAGTATTGCTAGACGGTCGAGGGAGGTGATTGTCCCACTCTTGTCTGCACTGGTGTGGCCTCACCTTGAGTACTGTGTGCAGTTTTGGGTGCCACAGTATAAAAAGGATATGAAGATACTAGAGAGTGTCCAGAGGAGAGCCACAAAGATGGTGAAGGGTTTAGAACGGAAGTTGTACGAGGAGTGGCTGAAGTCTGTTCAGCCTGGAGAAGAGAAAACTGAGGGGAGACCTCATTGCGGTCTATAACTTCCTCACAAGAGGAAGTGGAGGAGTAGGTGCTGACCTCTTCACCCTGGCGACCAGTGACAGAAGTCGAGGGAATGGCAGGAAGATATGCCAGGGGAGGTTTAGGTTGGATATTAGGAAAAGGTTCTTCACCCAGAGGGTGGTGGAGCACTGGAACCGGCTTCCCAGGGAAGCAGTCATGGCGCCAAGCCTGACAGCATTCAAGAAGCATTTGGACAATGCCCTCAGACCCATTGCGTGAATTCTGGGGTTGTCCTATGCTGGGACAGGAGTTGAACTCGATGATCTTTGTGGTTCCCTTCCAACTCAGGACATTCTATGATTCTATGATAATCTCAGACTGCCTTTGAGAATGTTGACTTTAATCTCAATTTCCCAGATTTTCCTAGCTATAACATGTACTCCAAAGGCTGTTTTCCAACCTATTTTCTGGCAAGATATAAAGCTTGACAGAAATGAAAAAAAAAAAAAAAAAGAAAAAAAGGTTTTCTGTTTGTCTTTTTGTGAAATACCAGTTTTGTTATTGATGTAAATCGCACACAATGTAAACAGCATGTTCTTGTGGCTGCTGGGGACTGAGTGCCTCAGCAGAAACTGTGAATGCAATTCATGGTGGCTCCCTGTTTTCTAATTATTGATCTCATGCAAGGAGATAAGAGAATTAAAGTTTATTCTCTGAAATTAGTGACTGATGTAGGCAGGTATATCCAACGCCTCCAATTTTATATTTGCTGGCAGCATTGTTGTAATTGCTGCATTTTTCCACGGGAGAGTTCAATTCACAGGGTGCTGGTTTTCCAGAGGCAGCAGAAGTGACACACCTGCCCACACACACGCAGGGGCAGCTCCCAGCAACAGCGCTTGTCTTTTAGTCACTGACAGAGCATCATTTCAGTGCACAACCTGAAGAAGAGGGTTTCTTTTTTTCCCTGAGCTGTCTCATTAGGAACTTTGCAGCCTGTTACTGGCAGCCAAACTACCTGCTCCTCACCCTGGGATTTCCCAAATATCTTAGTGCTTCCGGATGGCACCTTTGAATGCATGGTGAAATACTGAACCTGCAAGGTGATATATTGGTAAAGATGACCGGGTCTTAAATGTCAAAGAGGTGTTACATTGTCAGGAACGCAAACAAATTGTACCACAAACCAATCTCCATTTAAATGTGGATTTAAAAAGAAATGTTTCTTTTTTACTTAATATTAAGAGTATGTGTGAGTGTTTGCAAAAAAAACCAACACAATTGCTGCTGTCATTTTTTATAAGCACTAATAGGTCTGATAGATGATCGTTAATTAGTTAACAAGAACATATAAGAATTGTCTTTTTTTTCCAGCTGTTTGAGACCTTCAGTATATAAAGAATTAACCCTGGATTAGACAAGTGATGTATCTGTACTAAAATATTGTAAAATATGTAGTAGAAGGTTTCTCCCTTACACTTTATTCCACTGTAGAAACAGCCACTTCTGCAGACTTGCTCCTTTTTGTAAGGGGTGTGCCAGTGTGGCAGAAGGCATGGTTAGAGATGCGGTAGTCCGGCGGTCCCTCTGGGCCACTGCGAGTTAGCACAGGTGAGAGCAGCCCTGAAGTTCATTGAGTCTAACCAGCTGCTTGAGTCCCAGCCAAAAGGTTGTATTTACTTTCCTGTTCAGTGGAGCTTATGTATCTAAACCTCTGAGTTAAAAGCTACTGCAATATTTAGTGTATTCTGGTTCCACATGGAAGAAATGTATTTTTTTACTGCACAGATATACACAATTGATTCCTTCATTCCCATTATCCTGTATGGTATTTTATTTAGGTATCAGATGTATGTATTGAATGACATGTGCTGTCATATTTTCTGCAAATGAGAGGTGTATTCCAACTCTATTGGAAAGAGATTAAAAATACTGAGGAACAGGAAAAATAAGTCCCCTTTTCTCTGGTCCATCTTTCTTTCCATATGGTGAAACATATTTGTGAATCATATGTGTGGAGTTTATCTTTCATCTCTTGTCCCCTAAACAAGTGCAAATGCTTTTGTGAAAAAAAAGAAGGAAAAAAAAATCCAACAAATCTAATGTCTCTTTTTCTGGCTGCCTGTTTCAAGTCTGCTTGTTTTAACTTTCCTTTTGATGAGGATATAGTTGAAAATCATGTTCTGTAAGGAATTATGAGCAATGAGAAAAAAAAATCACCTGTTGACTATACAAAGGCAGCAGCACTGAGAATTTTCAGGGAAAAAAGAAAACATCCATCTCTATTTCTGTATTTATGCAAGCATAAGGAGCAAATTTGGTTGTGATGAGTAAAGTATTGAAAAATAGATTCTTGTACACAGGCTTACATGGGACTGCTTGTATCTATCTGGACCAATGTAAAAGGTAGAAGGTAAAATAAATGTAAAGAAATGGAACAGGAATTTAAGTCTAAGCATAGGTGCTTTATCTGCATCTTTGCTTAATTTTAAGAATTTAGTGAACTAATTCAATAGGGATAAGAGCAAAACATAGATGCAGTTTTGATACATTTTACAAATGCATGCTATGCAATGCCTTCGGGACACAGTGGGAGAAAACTGGAAAACCAGATAAAGCCGAGGATCAGTGTGTTGTGTATTTGTAGCTCAAAAGATGAAAGTATAAATGGGAAGTCAAATCTTTGCCCTATTTGATGTCAGTTTAAGGTCAAGGTAAACAGATATATTCCTCAGCGTATGTGGGCATGGAAACAGGCGTGCGATCATTGTGACATTCTCAGGAAAAAGGAGTTCCTATGGCCTGCAGCAACATTTTGAATATGCTGATGTTTTGATTATTGTGGGAGAAAACAGAGAAAATAGAGTTCAAACGGTTCTTGAAAACTTGAAGGAAATGAACAAGAAAACTGGAACGTAGATCAACAAATGCAAAAAGACAAAAAATGCCACAATCTTGTAAGCAAGGAGGCACAATTTTACAAAAGTGTGACCAGTGTTTCACAGTATGACAGCAGACAATAAAGTCATTTGTGTATCTAGGAAAAGTAATTACAATGAACTTTGTGCTGGAGGAATTAAGGCATGGTCTAGTGGTGGGACACCTTTTTCTTTTCCTTGGTGAAAAATTAGTTTAATTTTTTTTTTATTTCCAAGCTTCTCTCAAAATAACAAACTTGCTAGACCATTTTTTATTCTGTTATTTCTGTTTTGGTTTGCTTTGGTGGGTTTTCTTAATGTCTGTGAGACTTAGGCACATACAGAAGACAGCCACCAGCCATGTAAATACATGTTAATGAAAAAGAATATAAAAGAAGCAGTGGGGAGGCATGGCAGGATATCATCTGAAAACCAGGTATGGAAAATTTGGTGAACTTCTTCCGTCAGCAGGTAATCTATCTCATATATCTCTATTGTCTTTGGCCATGATGCTGAAGTTTAGAATTAAGTTTGTAGGGTGAGAGGATGTGAGTGTGAGTGAGCACGTCCTCTTGTCTGAATTTCCCTGCTGGGGAAAAAGCCCCTGGCTGGAGCTGGAGCCAGCAGGTGGGCAACAAGTGTGTGGAGGACGTTCTGGCCACAAGAAATAACGCCTCAACATAGGCACAGACTTGAGCATAGGCTCACTGCCATGGCTAAGGGGAAAACAGGAGTTTTAGTATAGGAAAGAACCCCAAAGCTCCTCAGGTAAATTATAAGCAATGAAAAAAGGTGTAAGAAGAAAGCTATGTGAGTTATCAAGGACGACTGGGGTCTACAGAGCCAGGGACTAAGTGATAAACTAGTGCTTCTAATCCACAGACAAAGTAATTGCTCCCTGAAAAGGCAATTGAGATCAAGGTAACTTCAGAGGCATCATCAGGCATCAGCTGGAGGTAACTAAGTCACTGGCTGAAGTTCAGCCTGTTTCCAGCCTTTCTGAATTATCCCTCGCAGTTCAGCATTTGTGTGCAGTATGGCCTGATGCATGCCTTTCTTGTGAAAGAAAGATCTGAAAAAGTGTCCTCAGCTTTGGTGAACTGGTGAAGAATTGTGTTACCAAAAGACTTGGAAATCAAAATGCCTGATATTTTCACCTCCATGCTTTTTTTGCTTTAGAAATCAATAGGCTGTTTGTAAGACCTTAAAAAGGTCTTTTCTTTGCTCCTGCTTCTTACATGCCTTAACATGTGCATTGGTTGTGTTTCCTTTGCCAGTCAAAGGTGCGTTACAGATTGACTTACTCTCTTGAGTAAGGCTATAGTTTTGACCCTGATCTTATGCATCCAATTGTTTTTATACACAGTTCAATAGTAATATGTTTTCTACTCAGTTAATCTTTGCAATTAGCCACTCAAGTCAATAGATAATTATTTTTTAACGCAATGTTGGCGAAGAGGAATATCCTCCATTTCTCAGGAACATAGGTGATGTAAATTTGCTTCCAAGCAGCAGTAAAAGCAACCATAATCTTGAGTGCAACCTCGTTGCTTTCTTGGAAACGTATTCACCACAGCTGAGCCTCTTTGCAGAAACTGGTGTGTGTGTGGTATGGTTTAATGCATTCTGCTGGAACGCAATAGGATAGACAGGAGTTAGTCCTCCCATTAGAGTACTGTAGATGCAAAAAAAAAAAAAAAGGTGATTATTTTTTTTTTCTTTTTCTTTTGCAGACTGCATTCCTCAGGTGCAGATTAGAAGGGTTAAAAGTTGGATATTTGTACATCTCATTATTCTTAAGGATTGTTCATTAATAGATTGAAGCTGCTCTAGGATCAATATGTTGTTATCCACGCAATATGCTTTGACTTTCCACAGGACAGCTATAGGAATATGCTATAACAGACAATGAGTTAGGTAGAGGCTTGAGAGCAAGGGGCTAACTGATTTTATGGGAGATTGTCAGATTTCTAACACCTTGAGCAAGTAGTGGCATTGATTATCACTTCAGTTGCAGCAGCTATGGATAAATATCGTGCTTTGTTTATTGTTGTTATGAATGTTATTTGGTACAACTATCTCCAAACGTTTTTTTTTTCAGTTCTGCAATGCATGTGGTAACACTGAGGCAAATAAAAAGCCCTAATGCTTTGCTACCACTCTGATCATTATACCTTTATGGGTTTTGTCAGACATCTATATATTCACATTGTTCATAATAACCTTTATAAGCTTGTTGCTAAAAGAAGAATTTTATCTGAGCATTGGGATGTATCTATAATCATCCTGCTGTTCCCCATCCATAACAACAACAAATATCACTGCTGAGTGTGTGTTAGGAGTTGCATGTAATCATCTCCTATGTAATGAGATGCATTAAGTTTCTGCTTTTTTTAACATATAATTATCTATGCAAAAGTGTCTAACGTGTTTCCTTTCACCATTTCTGACTGGTTAACGATGTGATGCTATTCCAAAAATACCTTTTAGTGGCTTACATTTTATTTCCCATTGTTTAGTTAAAACAGGAGACAGAATGAATTTTCTTCTGTCTTTGGTATTGATTCACTATTCAGCTTTTGAATGTTTGGGTGTGAATCTCTGTACTTTAGGGTTCTTCTGATAATGGATACTCGAAGTAACAGTTATGTAGATGCTGTGAAAATTAAATAATAACAGAAAAATATTTTTAGATAACTGGATGAACTGAAATATATTAAGTGAAAAGAGACTTGTAAGTGAAAATTATTACTTGCATGATATATATATAAAAAAATATTTTTTGCATTTGCATTTCAAAATATTACCAAGAAATTTAGGATTTTTGTTTAAATTCATGAGTGGAATAATTTCAGGACAAGCAACTTTGCTCCTGTGTTACCTTTTCTAGACAGACATTATGTGGTGGGCAGCATTCTGTTGGGTGTCCCATCATACATGCATTGACTTTTTATGTTTAAGTGAAACAGTGTTGTAGACACCCATCTCTATGAAAGAATGAAAATGCATAACAGAAAACAGTACAGAATATTTAAGAGCCTGTCAGGTTTTGGCCATCTTTCAGATTTGATGTCCCTCATTTTCTACCTTCTCATTGGAAAAGGAGAGAAGGAAGGAGAATAGAGAATGGATTTAGGGCCCTTTGCCTTCGTATGTGAAAGCTGCTTTGGAAGGAAATGGAGAAAAGCTGTTGAATACTTACATCAATGCTTCCGCGGCTGAAGAACAAAGCTGGGCAAGAAGATGCACAGTGAAAGAAGCAAAGAATTACTGTTTTTCTCCTAAAATATATATTTGCTGTATAACAAGAGCTAAGTAACAAATATCTGAAAGTGGTCTCTGTTCCCTTTGCTTCCCAGCCTTCAGTAGTCAACTGCAGCTTATTTGAGTCATGAAAATAAGAGAAGACTTAGCTAATTCATTTTCTTAGAGAATGGATTGCATTCATTACAGAATGGTTTTGCCTTGCATTAGTCTCCTCAGACTGAGGTTCCTTTGGGCTTCCCTCGTGTTCTTCTTATGAACACCCAGCATAAAAGAGCAAAAGGATGACAGACGTTAGCAAGAAGTTCATATAATTGACCTACCCTTTCATATAATTGACCTACCCTAAGTGACTTTTATTCATTCCAGCCCGTCTTTTATAATAGTTGATTCTTTAAGCGGCATAATTCATGCACTGAGATGTCATAAAAGAAGGGTGCAAGCAGAAAAACAAGCTCACAACTGTAAAGAAGAGTACACTAAAGTAGGCCGCTTCGTATCATTTGAGTGTTCTTGCAACTTCTTTCTAGCTTCTCAGCTTGTAAATGACACCCATTTCAAACTTTCGTAAATTCACACGTCTTTTGGAAGGAACACATAGAACTGAAAGAGTCTAAAGTATACCTTACAAAATACCTCTTAATTTGCATCTATTTATGTTTACTTTTGCATTTGTAGATAGTTATGGACACGTCATACTATCATACTCGAGGAGGTCTGCAAATACTATGTAATGCCAACATATATATGAAAATATACCGGCCCATCTGCCGTTGCACAATAGTAGCTAATTAATGCTAAAACACCAGTCATGCAGTAGAAAAGCTGGAAGCAGTTTTCTTTATCCAGCATTTCAGCATATTCCAGAGAAGCAAAGATTTCATTAGTGGTAAATGGTAAGAAAAAGTCATCCTCCTTGGTTCTTTTGGGTTACTCGATCAATTTCATAACTTTTTTGCTTTTTTCTCATGCTAGTTTATATTATCTGAGGCATTTGGATTACAAAAGGTTGTCTACAGTAATGAATGCAAGCGTCTGGATAAAATTGTGTCAAAAAATTCCACTGTTATTTGAAAAGGTGCGGTCTATATATGAGAGTACTCTGTATTTCTCCTGCATTATTCATCCAGGGACAGAATGGTGGATTGATGGGCAAATGGATGAGAATTTCTTCCTCAGCCCATTGTGGTTTGTTTCTACAGCTATGTTGTTAAATCCTTCCTTTCAGTCTCTTAATTTAGTGCTGTCCCATTTTTCCCTTGGCACTGACCTTTTCTAGCTGAGAACCTGGTGCTGTCTACAAGCTGATGAATTATGACTGTTCTGAGTGGAAGCGACTGGGAAAGATAGGCTGGTTTACTCACATTCTTCTCCGAAACATCCCATAAAGGTAGTGGAATAAAATATTCCCTACAATGCACGCAATTTCTCTTAGTCATGCCTTGGGGTGTGTGCCTTTCTTATTGATACTGGATTTCTTTAATCACAGATGCTGTACAGGAGATAAAAGATGTATTTCTGCGTTGACACAGCAAGGAGTTATGGTTGGTGTTTAAGCTGAAGCCTTAAAGCAAATTTTTAATGCAAATTTAAATCTTAAGGGAAGCTAGGTCCTGAGGATTAGGTGGGGAGGAGATTGTGCTCTTGGAGAAAGAATATCTTATTTCACTGGTACAAGGATTCTGGCTGCATTTCCCTTAAAACCAAGGATGAACCCAAGCCAAAATATACACATTTCTGTGAAAGCTCAGAGTGGGACTGAAGCAGAAAAATAACCTCACCACATGCTATAAGGAAGTCAAGGAAGGGTACCAGGAGACCTGCATGGTTAAACAGGGAACTGCTGGGCAAACTCAAGTGGAAGAAGAGAGTGTACAGATCGTGGAAGGAGGGGCTGGCCACTTGGGAGGAATATAAGTCTGTTGTCAGAGGATGTAGGGAGGCAACTAGGAAAGCTAAGGCCTCCTTGGAATTAAACCTTGCAAGAGAGGTCAAGGACAACAGAAAGGGCTTCTTCAAATACATTGCAGGTAAAGCCAACACTAGAGGCAATGTAGGCCCACTGATGAATGAGGTGGGGGCCCTGGAGACAGAGGATACAAAGAAGGTGGAGTTACTGAATGCCTTCTTTGCCTCTGTCTATACTGTTGGAGGCTGTCCTGAGGAGCCCCGGACCCCTGAGGCCCCAGAAGAAGGCAGGATAGAGGAAGAATCTGTCTTGGTAGATGAGGGCTGGGTCAGGGACCAATTAAGCAATCTGGACGTCCATAAATCCATGGGCCCTGATGGGATGCATCCGCGGGTGCTGAGGGAGCTGGCGGAAGTCATTGATAGGCCACTCTCCATCATCTTTGCTAAGTCGTGGGCAACGGGAGAGGTGCCTGAGGACTGGAGCAAAGCGAATGTCACTCCAGTCTTCAAAAAGGGCAAGAAGGAGGACCCGGGTAACTATAGACCGGTCAGCCTCACCTCCATCCCCAGAAAGGTGATGGAACAACTTGTCCTTGGTGCTGTCTCTAGGCACATCAAGGATAGGGGGATCATTAGGGGCACTCAACATGGCTTCAGCAAGGGGAAGTCATGCTTAACCAACTTGATAGCCTTTTATGAGGACGTAACCCGGTGGATAGATGATGGTAAAGCTGTGGATGTGGTCTATCTCGATTTCAGTAAAGCGTTTGACACGGTCTCCCACAGCATCCTCGCAGCTAAACTGAGGAAGTGTGGTCTGGATGATCGGATAGTGAGGTGGATTGTGAACTGGCTGAAGGAAAGAAGCCAGAGAGTGATGGTCAATGGGACAGAGTCCAGCTGGAGGCCTGTGTCTAGCGGAGTCCCTCAAGGGTCGGTACTGGGACCAGTTCTATTCAATATATTCATTAATGACTTGGATGAGGGATTAGAGTGCACCGTCAGCAAGTTCGCTGATGACACAAAACTGGGAGGAGTGGCTGATGTGCCGGAAGGCTGCGCAGCCATTCAGAGAGACCTGGACAGGCTGGAGAGTTGGGCGGGGAGAAATTTAATGAAATATAACAAGGGCAAGTGTAGAGTCCTGCATCTGGGCAAGAACAACCCCATGTACCAGTACAAGTTGGGGGCAGAGCTGTTGGAGAGCAGCGTAGAGGAAAGGGACCTGGGGGTCCTAGTGGACAGCAGGATGACCATGAGCCAGCAGTGTGCCCTTGTGGCCAAGAAGGCCAATGGCATCCTGAGGTGTATTAGAAGGGGTGTGGTTAGCAGGTCAAGAGAGGTTCTCCTCCCCCTCTACTCTGCCCTGGTGAGGCCGCACCTGGAATATTGTGTCCAGTTCTGGGCCCCTCAGTTCAAGAAGGACAGGGAACTGCTAGAGAGAGTCCAGCGCAGAGCCACGAAGATGATTAAGGGAGTGGAACATCTCCCTTATGAGGAGAGGCTGAGGGAGCTGGGTCTCTTTAGCTTAGAGAAGAGGAGACTGAGGGGTGACCTCATTAATGTTTATAAATATGGAAAGGGCAAGTGTCATGAGGATGGAGCCAGGCTCTTCTCAGTGACATCCCTTGACAGGACAAGGGGCAATGGGTGCAAGCTGGAACACAGGAGGTTCCACATAAATATGAGGAAAAACTTCTTTACGGTGAGGGTGACCGAACACTGGAACAGGCTGCCCAGAGAGGTTGTGGAGTCTCCTTCTCTGGAGACATTCAAAACCCGCCTGGACACATTCCTGTGTGATATGGTCTAGGCAATCCTGCTCCGGCAGGGGGATTGGACTAGATGATCTTTCGAGGTCCCTTCCAATCCCTAACATTCTGTGATTCTGTGATTCTGTGATAATGTGTGATGGCTGTCAGTGTGCTGCAGGCCATTCTAAACCTGTAGTTACAAATTTGGCTTATCACTAATATTTCTAAAATTCATTTTCCTTCTTTCATTCAGGTGAGGCAACACTTTTTTAGCACTTCTTTCCTTGAACTTTTGTTGAAGTGTTCTAGTTTTGGCACATAAATGCCATAAAGATAGTTTTAAAAATTAGTAACCTTTTCCAGGCTGCTCCCCTAAACCTTATTTTGTATGTTTTTGAATTTAAACAACCTTGATTCACTCACTCCTAATGTGAGAGTCATGATTCAGATCTGCATGATGGGCTTCATTTCAAAAACATTAGTTCACTTTTGGGGATGAACTTTACAACCTTAAACAACATATATCAGAAACGCTTATATCAAGAAAATTTTGTTCTATTTCAGCCATGTCCCACTGAGTTGATGACTCTGAATTGTAGGTATCCATCAAAAGAACATAAATACCTGAGCACTGCTTGTGGTATAATACTAACTTCTGTGTGGATGGCGAGAGAGATATATAAGACTTCTCATGGTTAGTGTATATAAGTAGTAATTTGGGATCATTCTTGAAGTTATGATTTAAAATATGCTTTTATCTGACATCATTGTTTAGTCTTGCAAATGGTAAGTTTATGGAAGTGATCAGTATGTGCGCTGCCTTCCATGCAAAATATTATTGCCTTAATCAATTATAGTTGAATATGACCGTAGCTGCTAGTTGTAAGCAAAGCAACCTTTCTGTTATGAAACAAGGAACTTCTTGTAATCCAAGCTGGTTTATGTTCTTGTTTCAATCTGGACAGAAAACAAAGCCAAATTCAGGCTGCGATCATTACCATCTTAAACACACAGAAATCTTTTTTTGTTAGTTTGTCTTGATGTATGCTACGTGGCTTTTATTCATGACCCTATTGTAGGTGAATAAAAAAATTGCTGCATTATTAATATTACCAGTCATATCCCTGCTAATTAGAATCCCAGTTAAGTAAGTGCTAGTATTTGCAAGAGCATTGATTTACATTTACTTTTGCCTATATTTTGTCAAAAGTTGTGTTTTGTTTCTTTACAAGCAGCGATAGTCACATCTTCGGGTCTTTTAAAAAGTAAAAAATGAGAGAAAGGAATTACGGCTACAAGTTTAGCTTTTACACGCTGACATCCTTACTGCACTCTCAGCAACAAAAATCATCCCTGTTTTTTTTTTTTATCTGCATTATATCAAGTCCTGTGGGGCTTTTTTTGTTTGGTTTTGGTTTTTGGTTTTGGTTTTTTTTAAGTCCATGTGTTAGGAACCTAACAGAACAGAAATAACACTAGCTCTGAAGAGCCAATATTGGTGTTCTCTGACTGTTGTAGTCTATTAAGGAAATTTTCTGTCCTGAAGACTGTGGAAAGTATGTGAACAGACTTCTGAGCATTTGCTGCTTTCATGGGGTGTCTGTAGGATTGGCTGGTTTAGATATTACTGCTTTTTATTTTGAAGCTTTGGTAGTAAAGTCACTGCAAGGTTTGTAGTATGGCAGCTAAAGCTTCGTGTTCCTCGATATCTTACTCGTCCAGTTTGCACATAGAAAATTCTGCCAATGTTGATTGTTCTTGTGTTAGTGGGCTTTTAAGCCCAGATCAGCTAAATGTCTTCTGAAGATACAGGAACATAATATCAATTTCTCTTTAATCCATAAAGTATCTAACCATGTGTGGCTGGGTTTTGCGCCATTTGAGGAGGAGCTCTTGAACAAGATCATTTTGAACTGTGGTCTTTTGGCCAGCTTAAGAGTTGGAAAAATTTGGTTCTATGCATAGGAAATCTTGAGTGACTCTTGTTTATTGTCTTACACCAGCATTTGTCAAATAGGTATACTATAAGAAGTTAGTCTAACTCATCTAATTCAGTGTGCAGCAAGTCAGAGAAATATCAATTCAGGTATTTTCCAGTTCTCATGTGCAGGTGAAGCCTCCAGCTCTTACAGGTCTTGCTGCATAAATATGTCCATGATATGGCCTTTTGCCCTTCTACAGCACTGCATCTGTTTTCTGGGATCTCATCATTTCACATCTCAATTACTCCAGCACCCTTCCCTCCTGCACTGAGAAATACAGTGCCACCCCCGTGATCTCCAGTCAGAAGTCTGCTGCAAAGTTCATTTCGCAGCTTCATTATTTTAACTGTATTTCTCTTCTCTTTTGAGTGCCTTCTCCTCATTAAACACAGACTTCTCTTCAATTTTAAGGCCTTTCTTCATGAGTCATTTCCAACCTTTCTATCCACTATTAAAATGTCATTTCCTTCTTTTGATTCCTGTGTTGCTAACCTCTAGCTCCAAAAATACCTTTGTGTTGACTCTATGCTGCTTTTCTCACTTTGCAGAAGTCTCCCATAAGCCTCCACAAAGCTAGTGTTGTCTTTTCTTCAGTCTCTCCTTAAAACTCCTTTGTCATCATTCCTACAAAAAATGTTAAATAACCAGCTACTAGCATGCTGATATCATTGCTCGGATGTTTTGGGGTTTTTTTGTACCCTGTATCAAGCTCTATTTGGACTGAAATTTGTTCATATCAGGCAGACTCCACTGGGTCTGTACTTCCAAAGCACTGAGGTCCTGTTCCATGACATGGACTTCTAAGGGCAAGTAATAAATAGTATTAAACCAGGATTATTTTCAAGTGGTCTTGAGTTCTGAAAAGGATCAGTAATCAGATTTTTTTACTGTGTTTTTTTAGAGTGGCTGTTCCTTGCCTGGCAGTCTCTTTGAGTTTGTCTTGCAGTTGTGTTTTCTCCTTGGCACCAAGGAGAAGCTGTAGCTAGTTCAGCCTGCAGCTGCTCTTTTGCTGCCTGGTGTGATGAACGAGTCCCATTATGCCCATCTCCCGTGGAATCCATTGCCTCCTTATTTGCTGCTGGCAACAATTCTAAAGGCTAACTGCTAGCTGTATCACTTCTGTGAGCTGTAACTAGAATGATACCCTCTTTGCCTATATTTCAGAACAAATCACAAATTTAAAGAGTCTTGAAGGTTCAGGAGTAGAAGGTAGGAAACTTGTAGAAGCCGTTCTCCTTGGAACCACCTGTTTTGATGACCGTGGTAGGTCCGTGGTCTTACGCTGTCCCTCATTATGTGCAGTGGAAGGTCACTTTTTGTTCAGCCCAACAGTTCATTATTGATTGACTTACTGACAGAGATACGGTTTAAAATTACAGGTGTTCATGTAATTTTTAAACAATATCTAGAAGCTATATGGCTAGCTGTGTTATCATGCTAGTTTTTGCTTTGCAGCTCTGTGGTTCACAGCATAGGTGTCTTGTCCATAGCTACATAATTATTTCTTCATTCTGAGAGCTATAATAGAAAAACTCCATGCTTTCTGGGGATTCTTTTAAGTGAAAGACCATGGCTACAAATGGATATGTGCAACTTCATTAAAGCTAGCTAAATTGAACAGACTAAATTGTGAAAGCCCAGTAATTTGAAGTTACACTGATAACTCATTCAAATGATTTCATTCATTCAGTTACTTGCAGGACAGTAAAGTTTGCTGTTCTTTGATTTTGAATTATAGCTATTTGCAGCTGTGCCATATTATTGATTAGCACAGTGTCCTAGCTTCATCATGTCAGATTTCAGCCTCTGATGGACAGAAAGATGTCACTTGGTAGGGAATTCATCTCACTTGTCATTTGAATTACGTTCCAGCAATCCTTGTATCTCCATGTTGACAACTTGAGCTCTTTCATTCAGACACTTCTAAGTTTCAGAGGTGGATAATGGCTCTTTTTCTTTATTTCATTTGTGTTTTGTTCTTAAATGAAAGCAGATTCTGACATCATCACATGATGATGTGAGCTAAGACTCCACTATTATGATGTAACACTACAATGCTGAGTTTTGGCAACACTGGTGGGGACCCCAAAACTAAGAACTCCCCAATGACAGAACTTTTTGATTCCAAGAGGTGGCACCCACAACCTGTGTGTTGTGATACTTATTAAAGCTACAGCAACTGGGAGAATTAAAACGTCTCCAAATAGGACTCACATCAAGCAAAAGCTTGATGGGAAGTGGCAAAAATATCAAAGTGAAAATTCTTCTCAGCAAGGTGCAATTTAATACATCCTTCACTTCTCTAGGACCCAGGAAGCTGTATCAGATTGCAGTTTACAGCCAAAACCCCCTCCTGGGTTTTTGGAAATTGGCAGCTGGTATATACTTTATTTTTCAAATATTGCTTTGACAGGAGAAAACCACCTTTTATATAAGACTACACATTAAATCTGAGCTCTGACCTTAGAAGAGAAATCCTGAGCACAAGTTCTTGTTTGCAAGTCATGTCTGGTTTTTCAATTTATTCATTCACTTCCTAATAGAAAATGTAAAGACTGTCCTGGGATCAAAACCCAAAAAGTCATTCTTGCAGGGAATATCTAAATGATTCATGTCAGCCAGATGCAGGTTTGGATTCCTTCAGGTTGGATATAGATAGTCAAGTAGCCTAGAGGACTGCCCTCACTATTGAGTTTCTCTTATAAAATGCCATTGTACTGCCTTTCCCTCCAGCAATGGATTTGAATAAGGTCAGGTGTGGATGATTTTTTTAAAGTCGGTACTGTTAGCACATTAGTCATTTTCTGAGAGTTTTTACTGGGTTGAGTCTCAGGTATACAGGTCTAGATTTGGCCTAGGTACATGCAGAAACAGCATTTTATGTGTCACGGCTGCTTTACTGGAGAAAATATAGGTGCTTACAGCTTTTCAGCCAGCTGAAATGGTGTCTGAGGCAAGGCTTTAGATGACACTCTTTACTTAGAAAAATTCAGTTTCCACCTGACCCCCAGGGAAGGTGCCCATTTCAGAAGTCCTTTTCTGAGTAATTCTTTCCTCACAGGAACTGGTGGCTGCAGCTCAGCATAGTCATCGTCAGGTGCCTAATTTTCATTCATGAATACTCTTCACATCAGTGGAATTATTAGCCTGCTTTAATGTGACATATATTTAAGTGACTTTTTGACTGAGAGTTTATCCCAGGCAGAACTGCATCCTAATATACTGGGTGAATGCAAAGCTATCCAAAGCTGTTACACTACCCAGACACCTGGAGCAGGATAGCTGCAGTACTTTTGGGCAGAATACGGTATTGAGGTTTGGCTCTTCCTCGTATGCCAAAAAAAAATTAGCAGACTATTACTATGCTTTTCATAACTAAAAAAATAGTAATGATGCCAGTTTGTCCAGTCTATCAGTCTGCCTCCCGGAGTAGCCAAGTAATTGTGCTGATATCGTCCATTTTTTTGAGTTCTTAAAGTAAATACCTATTGCTTCATACACTGTGCACTGTCAGAAACGCTACTGTACATGCCAAAGAAATGAGAAAGAGTCAGGTCTGATTCAGAGGTGGGATATGATTTGAAGGAATCTTGTTTCAGTATCCTAATGGATATTGTTTGGGAAAACACGCAAATACCATTTACGGGCAGCCAACCATCTCTAGTACAGAGGAGCATGGAATGACAAACAGCTTTTGTTTATAGCTAAAAGTGAGTATTGGCTAAGAAGTAGCGTTTATGGTAATTGAGCTTTACAAGGAAGTAAAACTTGCTGGGGAACACAGTGGGAGCATTTGCAGTGAAGCAGGTAATAAGGAGAGCCGTGCAGGCTTTCCCTGATTAGCATCTGCTGTTTCAACAGCCGAGGAACATGACTCGCATGGAAATGCTTGTGCTAGGCTTTAGCAGGCATTCCCTCTAGCATGCCACCCTGCCTTCTGGTTTTATTTTGAGTCTCCTTGAGCCCTACTGTGATTTGAAATCAGTGGAGGAGAAAGGAGAGTAACACAACAACAGACGTCTTAAAGGCTTGGAACACAGAGAGAAAAAGCCCCGTGGCAAAGGAGAAGGTGCAGTTAAGGTATTTCCTGTCATTAGTTTTCAGTGCTTCTAGTACAGACTGTGCTTGTGTTTCTGCATGTGTATAACTCTGCACATAGGAGGTGAAGGAGTGGTAGTGCAAAAAGATGGCCATTGCACACATCAGAGAATACTTTTTGCTCTCTGTAAATGAGCGTGACCTATAGACACTAAGTGTGCTTGCTCACAGAGACAAAGCAACATATTTTAGGGCAGGTTCACAAATTATTTCCCAGCTGCTGCAGCAACTGCTTTTAGTCTGTTGCTGGATAAAATACACTAATTCTTTTTATTTGAGGTTAGAAGTTACTTCACAATTCAGAAAGCTAATAGTATGCCTGGTAGTCATCAAGACAGCTTTGCTTACAGGTGGTAACTTAAGCCATGGCAATACAAATACTGTGTACCCCATAACATTAGGAGAACTCGGTTGTGCACTAAGTGACATTTATTTAGAGAAGTACTTCATCTGTGCTTTCTGCTATGGGGAACTGTGTCTTTAAGGACAGCTTTCCAGAGAGGAAATCTGTGACAGAAACAGCTGTGATATTCTTACAATATATAGGCAGCTGGGGATGGCATAGAGACCCTGAAAACACATTACCTGCTGAGTGTTAACTCAGTACTGCGTGGGGCCAGGAGCAAAAAGAAATGGAAAAAAAAAAAATAAAACCACTATGAATGGAGAAGTGAAAATATATCACGTTTCCAGATTTTTACTTCTTGGGAAAGATAACTGAAAGAAATATCATAGAATCATAGAATGGTTTGGGTTGGAAGGGACCTTAAAGGTCATCTAGTTCCAACACCCCTGCCACAGGCACAGACACCTTCCACTAGACCAGGTTGCTCAAAACCCTATCCAACCTGGCCTTAAACACTGCCAGGGAGGGGGCAGCCACAACTTCTCTGGGCAACCTGTTCCAGTATCTCACCACCCTCACTGTAAAGAATTTCTTCCTAATATCTAATCTAAATCTACCCTCTTTCAGTTTAAAACCATTCCCCCTCGTCCTGTCACTACTTGCCCTTGTAAAAAGTCCCTCTCCATCTTTCCTGTAGGCCCCCTTCAGGTACTGGAAGGCTGCTAGAAGGTCTCCCCGGAGCCTTCTCATCTCCAGGCTGAACAGCCCCAACTCTCTCAGCCTGTCTTCATAGGAGAGGTGCTCCAGCCCTCTGATCATCTTCGTGGCCCTCCTCTGGACTTGCTCCAACAGCTCCATGTCCTTCTTATGCTGGGGGTCCCAGAGCTGGATGCAGTACTCTAGGTGGGGTCTCACGAGAGAGGAGTAAAGGGACAGAATCACCTCCCTCGACCTGCTGGCCACGCTTCTTTTTATGCAGGCCAGGATACGATTGACCTTCTGGGCTGCAAGCGCACATTGTCCCGGCTCATGTTGAGCTTCTTGTCAACCATCACCCCCAAGTCCTTCTCCTCAGGGCTGCTCTCAATCCATTCTCCTCCCAGCCTGTATTTGTGCTTGGGATTGCCCCGACCCACGTGCAGGACCTTGCACTTGGCCTTGTTGAACTTCCTGTGGTTGAACTTCAAGCCAGTCAAGGTCCCTCTGGATGGCATCCCTTCCCTCCAGCGTGTCGACCACACCGCACAGCTTGGTGTTGTTGGCAAACTTGCTGAGGGCGCACGCAATCCCACTGTCTATGTCACCGACAAAGATGTTAAACAGCACTGGTCCCAATCCCGACCCCTGAGGAATGCCACTCGTCACTGGTGTCCACGTGGACATCGAGCCATTGACCATAACTCTTTGAGTGTGACCATCCATCCAATTCTTTATCCACCGAGTGATCCATCCGTCAAGTCCATGCCTCTCCAATTTAGAGACAAGGATGTCATGTGGGACAGTGTCAAATGCTTTGCACAAGTCCAGGTAGATGACATCAGTTGCTCTTCCCCTATCCACCAGTGCTGTGACCCCATCATAGAAGTCACCAAATTTGTCAGGTACGATTTGCCCTTTGTGAAGCCATGTTGGCTGTCACCAATCACCTCCTTGATTTCCATGTGCCTCAGTATAGTTTCCAGGAGGATCTGCTCCACGATCTTGCCAGGCACAGAGGTGAGACTGAGTGGCCTGTAGTTCCCTGGGTCTTCCTTTTTTCCCTTCTTGAAGATGGAGGTTATGTTTCCCCTTTTCCAGTCAGTGGGAACTTCACCAGACTGCCATGACTTCTCAAAAGTGATGGATAGCAGCTTATCAACTTCATCCCCAGTTCCCTCAGGACCCGTGGATGCACCCGGCGGAAAGAGACCTGGGAGTGCTGATTGACAGCCAGCTAAACATGAGCCAGCAGTGTGCCCAGGTGGCCAAGAAGGCCAATGGCATCCTGGCCTTTATTAGGAATAGTGTAGCCAGCCGGTCTAGGGAAGTGATCGTCCCTCTGTACTCGGCACTGCTGAGGCCGCACCTTGAATACTGTGTCCAGTTCTGGGCCCCGCACTTCAAGAAAGATGTTGAGGTGTTGGAGTGAGTCCAGAGGAGGGCAACCAAGCTGGTGAAGGGTCTGGAGGGTATGATCTATGAGGAACAGCTGAGAGAGCTGGGGTTGTTTAGCCTGGAGAAGAGGAGGCTCCGAGGTGACCTTATTGCAGTCTACAACTACCTGAAGGGAGGTTGTAGTGGAGTGGGAGTCGGCCTCTTCTCCCAGGCAACTAGCGATAGGACAAGAGGACATAGCCTCAAGCTTCGCCAGGGGAGGTTCAGGCTAGACATTAGGAAGCATTTCTTCTCAGAAAGGGTCATTAGACATTGGAATGGGCTGCCCAGGGAGGTGGTGGAGTCACCATCTCTGGATGTGTTTCAGAAAAGACCGGACATGGCACTTAGTGCCATGATCTAGTTGACATGGTGGTGTCAGGGCAATGGTTGGACTCGATGATCCCAGAGGTCTCTTCCAACCTGATTGATTCTGACTGTGATTCTGATTCTGATTCTGATTCTGACTTGTGCACCTTCAGGTTCCATAGATGGTCTCAAACCTGATCTTCTCCTACAAAAGAGGATTCAGGGCTGAGAACTTTGTGCTCTGAAAGCTTAGCAAGCTACCTTCCACTTTCCTACATCTACCTCCTCCTTTTATGTCTTATATCTTCCGCAGGTTTCAGCAGATGGGTCCAAAGAGAAAACCACATTCATACAGAATCCTATTTTCTCGTGATATTTTAAATGTAATTTTATTTGCTTATTAACTTGCTGGGTTTTTTCAAAGGATTTTGGTAAACTCTGTCTCAATATATGTTCACACTGTTTAATTTGTTACTGTTACTTGTGTTATTAAAAAATAAATTATTATTTGGCTACAGAAGTTGGTGCTTAGGTTAACCTTAGTCAAGAGTTTAGGACAACTGCTCTGTTACTGAACGTGACTTCTGAAAACCATTCCAGTTTTAGGATGAATGCTGAGGATGTCAGTAGGAATTATTTTTCTTTGTACAGAAATTTGTGCATCCTGTGGTCATTCAGGCCATGCAGACTCTAAGAAAGGATATATATTTTAATATGTTGGCAGCAGCATTTTTTAAGCATCAAATATTAGTTTTTATAAGCCATAGAGGTAGTTTGTTGAATTTAGTATGTTAAAATGGAGCAACTGTTTTCTCATTAATGCTACTTTAGCATAGACTTTCTTCATCTTTAGGATATCCTATTAGAAAAATAAGCACAATAATAATTATGCCTGTATTTTAAATAGTGTTTTTATGCCTGTGTCACCACTTCTCCACTTTGAAAATACACTATCCCTGATGCACAGATGGGAAAACAGAGGCATCCATGGGAGGTGAAATAACTTCACCTGGAGGTCATCTAGAGGAAGACGGATCTCCTGGTCTCAAAGCACAACCTTATAATAAACTCTTACATTAAACTTATCAAGAGGTATTTGTATGTTAACAAGACAGAAGCCGCACTTTAGAGATATCATTTAACATTTACTTTTCCTCCTGCAGGAACTTTTTACACCGGAGTGCAAATTCAAGGAGTCTGTTTTTGAAAATTATTATGTAATCTACTCATCCATGCTCTACAGACAACAGGAGTCTGGGAGGGCCTGGTTCTTGGGGCTGAACAAAGAAGGGCAGGTCATGAAAGGAAACAGAGTGAAGAAAACAAAACCAGCAGCTCATTTTCTACCCAAGCCATTGGAAGGTGAGATTCAGTCCATTGCCGACAGATCCTCCTATAAATCGGACAAGAAGAAGAGGGAATGGTTTCTAAAATACCCTTGTGAATGTGCGTGCTCTGCACAGGGTCCATTCCAAATGACAGTTCCCAGGATTCATGGAGTGGTTTTGTGCTTCGGCATAGCGATGCTAGAAAGGGCATATGTAAAAATATTTTTTTCCAGGGATTAAGAGGTCATTTTGCAAGAAAAGCAATCTTTTGTGGAAGTGCATTGTGCTGTTTTCAAAATATTCTCTTGGTAGGGACAAAAGCTGTTGTGAGTCTTGCAATGAGAAAATAGTCCTTTCATTAAGCAGAATGAAATAGTGGATATTGTAGGATAATTGGGAGTTATAAAGGGAATGGATGAAATGTCAGCATTTCAAAGTAAAAGCTTTCTAATACAAAACACAAAGGTCTCTCTATAAAATAAATCTTACTGTATTAGTTAGCCAGTTGTTGTAATGCACATAACTTGTGTAAGTTGGCCTTTAAACCAAGACAGAAGCAAATAAATGTCAAACTAACCTTACACAGAAAAAAAAATGATGTCATAAATTCTCTGAAAAACACATTCATTTATCTATTGGAACTTTTGGGTTATCCTATGCATTCTGCAGGTCTTTAAAAAACTATGCTGCTTTTTGCTTCTTGTCCTGATGGCACTCCTGTTTTCATTGATATTATTGCTACACATAGCCTCAGTCATTCTGAAAATTCTCTCATTACTTAACATCTGAGAACACACACCTGAGTAATGCTTTGGTTAGAAGTCCCATTTTTTTTAACATTTTAACTTAAAATTTTTGATTAAAGGATCAGTTTGTTTAATGTTTTAGAGTTTCATCATAAGGAAAGAATCTGAATAATCCTATGTTTTAACTTCATATTTGAACTCAGGTTGACGCCTTCATGCTTCCCTCGTCTTGCAGAAGCTTACAGTATTTTCATGAGCTCTCAATAACACTGACACTTTATATGTCAATCCCTTTATATTAAATTATAAGAATTATAGGGAGGGAAAGCCAGTGTATTTTTTAAAAACAACATCAATTCATATGGATTAGGAAAGAAGTTACTCTTTTCATTGATGTTTGGATGGTCAGACACTATCAAAATCGCTTAGACAAGGCTTAGAAATAACTTGCTTTATATTGCCCATGAGAGTCATCAAATATGACAGCTCTGCTGTATAATTCCTTACTTTATAGTTCCATCTCATGTTATTCGACTTAATATTTTTGTAGGTCACGACGTTATTTCATTAAGCTCTTTTAATTAATCAGCAAAGTGTCCTAAACACGGTTATGGGGGCACTCTGACGACATAGATCATAACCAGCCTTATGTACTCTAGAGAAGGCATTTAATTTCAGACTTTCAGAAGCCATAAAAGGATTTAGATTATGTCATTGGAAATGTTAGGACAAGTGTTTGATTAGTTAATGATGCTATGGGGCCCTTCACATTTATTATGAAACTTCACACCATTGAAGATCAAGGTCAGTACTTTGATGATGCTGCCTCCTACGCTAATTAGACAAGGGATGAAGGGATTGTGCTCTCTATGGCAGCACACAGCTGGTCCCGAAATCATAGTGTGATGATCAATTCCTTTGACTGCTTTGACATCTCTTTTAACGTTGCTCTGATATAAATAAATGCTACTGAAGTGAGGTATAAGTGGAAATATTACCTGATTCAGTGGCATGGAAAATGAAATTGAATTATCCAAGAGCATTAATCATTTCATCGGCTTAATACTGGAACTGTGTAACTGAACACATGTATTTTCCTCAAAGGATTTAAAGTGGTTAGATGGGGACTGAAGCCCACGAGCAAAACTTAATTCCTCTAAGAATTCAGTTAATAGTTTAATTTGGAGTTTTGTGCACTTCTACATTCAGTGGAGACCAGTGGCTACTGCATACATTTTTGGAAAGAAGGAAATAAAAACCTCAAACTTCTTGTGTACTCTCTGCAGCACTGTCATCGAAAGTTCTTCAGAACACATCTGAAGAGATCATGGCCAAGCTCGTCAGATTTGGGAGAGAAATGTACAAATAACTTTGTAGAACTGGACCCAAGCCTATTTTGCAACGTAGGACTAAAAAGGAACACTTAAGTCTAGACAACTGTACCATGTGATCCCATTTGTTAAACACCATCTGTCTTATCACATTTTACTACTAAAAACTTGCAGAGTATTTATTTAAGGGGTGTATATATATACACACATGTGTGTATATATGTACATCTTTGTGTGTCTGGCTCATGCAAAGACAGAACAGTAGTTTTTCACTTCCAAGGCTTCTATAGTTTCCATCAAACAAGCAAGCATACAGTTTCCTACTGTGTTTTTAAGTCAGATACGGAAGAAGTGGGAAATTTGGAGGGTCAGGCAAAGCTATCAGTCATGCAAAACAAGTGTCTGTCAAAGTAAATAGTTTCCCTTGCATGCAGGAGGAACATGGATGATATTACAATATCAGTTATTGTAGAAAATTAATCCCATGTGAGATGTGCTCTTTAATGAGATACATTCTTAAAAATGTCTCTCCTTTTCTCTTTCCTCCCTGCAGTTGCCATGTATCGAGAACCATCTTTGCATGATATTGGAGAAACAGTGCCAAAGGCTGGGGTAACTCCAAGTAAAAGCACAAGTGCATCTGCAATAATGAATGGCGGCAAACCAGTTAACAAGAGTAAGACGACATAGCCAGATCCTCACAGGTGTTGTGACTTACTGAGTCCTGAGTACAGTTGAGCGATTTATCCTTGCCAGACTTCCCCTCTGCAGCGTCCGCGGATCAGCTTGCGGCAAGTCACAGACTTACCCGTTGCTGTTTCTGAACTGAGTTGTTGCAAGCGGATAAATCTCAACATGTAGCTCCACCCCCAAGAAGAAGACACCTGGATGAACCAGCTAAACTCAGACCATGGAATGCCCTACCAGATATCGGAATGCCTTTTTAATATCTTTTCTGTGACTGTGACACTTCATGTGAATGACATACTTCACAAGTACACTTGATACCTTGCCTGCTGACAATTGCCCATAATCCCTTTTTGAGTCCAGTTTCAGCAAAATCCATGTGTTTAAGTTCTATTTTGTAGCACACAAATAATCAAGTAATTTCTAGTTAGATGCTGTAAACCTGTGCTATTATGGATTTCTCTTCTTCCCTTTTTTATAGGGCTGCTCGCTCCACTGTCTGTGACCTTTTGCAGGGATTGTGTTTCTCTATAACTTAAGTGTTGCCGGTGGATTAGTTTTGAAAGCAATCAGGGAATCAGGAAGCCTTCAAAAAAATCTATTATCACAAATTATATCTATAAAGAATAGGATTGTTGTCTCTGGCTTACAATATTGATTAAATGTGAATACTCTTTAGGAACAGATACTGTGCTTCTGAGGTTGGCGTTATAGTGGAGGGAAGAGTGTCAAACACAACCAAGAGGAAGTTTTCTGAAATGAGTGTTTGGCATCCCCCTATAGTTTCTTTTTGTGTGTGTGTTTTATACATATCACAGGCTTACTGGTAATGGTAACATTTGCCTTGCCCAGCGAGCAAGACCCACTCATTTTTGGAAAAGTGGGTCCAAAGAATTTTGTAGGCCTTGTAGGCCTGAATTAAGGCTCATTTTTCATCTACTAAATCTTCATTGTTTGAAAAACAAACACCACCAATAAAAAAAATAAATAAGACTAACCAGAATTGCGCTACCTAAATCCATTTCAAATATAATCCTTTCCTGTTTTTAAGGAACTGAACTTAATGCCATTGTTATTTTTGGCTGAATCCCACACTTCCTTAGCAAAGCATGGGCAAGGATGTTGTTGTGTTCTTTTTTGCAGCACCAATGCAAAGAGTAGTTACAAATTATAGTTTAATATTTCTGGTGTTTTAAAAAGAAGTTTTAAAACTGGACATATTACAAAACTTTATTTTTATTTTTAGCTAAGCATGCAAAGTCCGGTCCTATGTATCTCACTGATATCCCAGTACGTACCTCCACCCAGCTTCCTAGGATAATATGCCCACCAAATTGCTAGACTGGAGGTGCCTTGCCTTGATCTCTGTATACTGTACTTTCTCCTACATGAACCTAGAAAAAATCAGAAACATTACAAAATTGAAGCCTTGGATCATATTACCAGAAACACTATCAACACTTTGAGTTTGTCACTTGTGAACAATGAAAGAAATGTTGGGGGAGGGAAGATTTAGAGAATGCCACAGAGATGCCACTGAAGTGTCGCACACTTAGTCACAGGCTTTCAGAAGACTAAAAATATGGGTACACTCTGCATGCTTAAGAAGGTATTTGTTTTGCAGAAAGGGCAACAAGGACCAAACTGTGCCTCAGTCTGGAAAACTGTGTGGCAACGCTCTTTTGGCCTCTTGCTGTTACCTTGATATTTAAAGACAAAAAAAAAAAAGGAAATCATCCATTCCTCTTTTAGCATTGTATTTCTAGCAATTTGTTCTATCACGTCTGAAGTCCCTAACAGAGACCGCTGATTTTTTCAAACTCCCTGTCTGCTCAGCTGAACAACTGATCTAGTCTGAATGAAATCTTCATGCTAGTTTTCAAATGTGTTCTGTTTTTATAAGCAACATTTAGAGCACTCTTCAAGGAGGCTACTGTAAAGCTGCTAAATTCTAGATAATTTTTTTTTCCGTAGGTCACACTTTCTTGTTTATATAGGTAATATGAGAACAGCAAGCTAACACTTGATGTTGCATCTTTTTAGGGAGGGAATGAGTTAAGCATGAAGCCCAGTATCCATGTAGGGAAAAAAAATACAAACCTACTCTAATACTGTGATAAAAATGCAAAGAAACATTGACTTAGACCGTACCCTTGCCTGCTAGCACTAAATACGTGTAGGGGGGGAGACACTTTATTAAAAACTTCGGTGCACCCTTCTCATCCCATCTGGTTCAGTGGGATTTGTGCACCGTCCCTAAGAAAACAAAATGAAACCAAAGCAACTCACATGCTGAGCTGGGGGCTTGCTCTGTATCTGGAGGACCCATGGGAGGGAGCAGCCCTGAGACGTACTATCTGCTGGGTCCCAGAGGAGGCCCCAGGCTTTCCTACAATTATAAGAGGAGCACTTCACAATATTTTGAGTAAGATAATACAGCTGAAGGCTACATTCGCTTTCTCTCTCACTGAAATTTCATGAGTGTTCATGAGGAGGGAACACGTGTTCATGTCTCATCCAGCCATCTTTTTACTCTCCCCGTGTAAGAGCCTGTGGAGAGACAGGGCTGGAGACCTGGCAGAGCCATGCAAGGAAGTTCTGGCTCATGGCCTGATGCTACATAAGTATTGTTTTCAACATCAGACTTTTGATCCTGGGTAATTATGATGAGAACCAGTTTGGGGGGCTATAATTAAGGCCAGATTTAATTTTTGTAAGCAGTTAGTACATACTGCAAATACAGCTTTTTTTTTTTTTTATTCTGGTTTTGTTTCTATGGGCTAAATCCATATCTGTTTAACCCAATGAAGAGATGTCCTAAAATATTTTTTCTACAATTTGTTTCAACATAGCAAAGGGGTCTTTTTGCTTTGTCCCCTCCCTTTAATTTTGTCTCGTCTCATCTGTTGCATGGGAAGAGGATGGTAAGGATGAACTGCATGTAGTACGTTGTGTCTATCGAAGAATGGTTGGCCTGTATTACTAAATTTACATACATATATGCAAAGAGTTTGTCAGCATCATACAGTTTGTGTTTATTCTTATTTGTTGTATACACACATTCAACATGATGAATAAAACATACATATGAAGGCATACCAGAAAACAACAAAAAAGTTTATGATAGAAGTAGACTACAAAACGTCATTGCGCTGGCCACAGGATGGTGAAACTTCATGTAAATACGTTGGCAAACTCAGTTCTCCCCTTTTACCATGCCAAAGAAAATTTTAGCTCCTTAATATAATACCTCTCTTGCTGTTCTCCAGGATTAGACTTCACCATTTTCTTCCCTCTAAAATTAATTTTGCTGTTAAGTGAAATCTGTTTTCAACTGTCTGTTACTACTAAAGTACTGTATAGTAAACCTGATGGAATCAATTTGTATTTACAGATTGGGTTTTTTGTACTTATATGTCCAGCTGTCTGTGAATCTGCAGCGCTCCAAATCTTTTGCATGCTTGCTTTGTATTTTGTTCTTCTTCTGGGTTTTATCTAATCTCTGAGAGACTGACTGCACAGCAATCCAACCTCATCTTACCATTTCATATGTTAACCCTGCACATACTCTCTCCCTTTTTTTTAATATGTATTTCAGCTACAGTTCTGTTTGGCAAAATCAGTCACACCGGCACAGTTTTCGAAATCCAGTTTTAAGTATGAACTTATAGTTATATGAACTACTTCAACAAAGCACCATTTTGTTGTACTTCAAAAATTTTATAAATACACAAGAATCTTTATGAGACTGCTCACATGATAGAGCCTATAGAAAGGTGTCTATAGCTTTTAAGTGCTTTGTAGTTCACGTAACACAGCTTTTGATTAATTTGCTGGGGTTTTTAGCCACTTTCAAGTAATTTTTAATATAGTCATTTTCATAAACTTCTGTAGAGTCAGATTGGTTCTTAACAAACTCCCTTGCCCCCAAATATAAAGTAAAGCAATTCACTTTGACTATAGTATATACCTGAAACAACACTAAGAACTCTGACTTTTTATATATATATTGGGAATCTTTTTCTCTTGGTTTAAAACCACTGTAAGCAATGAGGTATGAAAGCAGGCAGTTTGGTCCATGCATTAAAAGTGTGTCTTGCTAATCCATCTGTTTATTGGTATAAAGAAGAAATTATTCAGCTCCATTGAAATGGGAATGCAAGTAAAATTAAACTGAGTAAGGAAGTTATCTTTCTTTTAAATGCCCCTTTAGATAAACTCATATTCTGTGCAATGCATTTTAAAATGTCTAATAACAGGGGTTTTTTTGTGATGACTAATGCAAATGCCATGACTTATTTTTAAAGATCTGATAAAATTTTTGTTCTATTACCTAGTCACAGAAATATTCAACTTAACTTTCTTCATCCCAGTATCATTTAGCTACAAAGTGAGATGTCATTCTGTAAAGAAGCAAGGGCAGTGCATCAGAAATGTCAGAGCAGGTACATGATTAAATGTTCCTGTGCGTGTTTCTAAAAGAAAGTATGGCCAGGGAAAAAAGGATCACAAGTAGGTTAATAATGTGTACAAGCAAATCAATCCACAGCTGTTTTACAGGTGATATTACAGGTATGTTATATACAACGGGCATAATCCTGTAAGTCTATTGTAGAAGCGTTCAGCACACTTCTGGATTGTGTTCTTTCTCTCGTAAGAAGAAAGCAAGGCTGTAGTGTCTTTTGTTTACAAGATTTATCAATCTAGCCAGTATGAAATCCCTGTTTATCCAATTTGGTTTTACCACCTAGAACTGCCTTTTGTCACAGGCCTGGAAGCAAGTTTTCATAGTCACTAGGTATGAAGAACCAAGCAGTGTGTTTCACTCCCTTATGCCTCTTCCTGCTTTTACAGTTTATTTATCTGTAATTCCCATCACAGGGAATGAGGTGTAAAATCACAATTTATTAATACAGCTATTATTTTCACATATGTGGAATAATAATCTTATTCCTTCTGATCTCATTTTTCTGGTGAGGAAATGAGCCACAAAACACATCTGCTGGGAGTTACATCACCAGTTACCTCAGCATGAAGAGCAGGGAGAATGTTCAAGCAACCTTATAGGAAACAGAATAAAAATTGGAAAGGAATTTGTGTCTACATTATATTTTTAGTAGTCTTAGTTAATACTTTAAGGTTTATAGCGATGGCACCATTTTGTTTGATAATTTACATTTTAATGAACCACTGACAGTAGCTGTCTTAGAATATTCTAATATTTTTCCATATGTACCTTAACAAACAACTTGGATAACACTTTTTGAAATGCTATGTCTATTTAATCCATCCAGTAGCCAAAATGTTGGAGTTGATTGTTTTTTTAAAAAAATTCTAACTAGAAATCAGAATCATCTTACACTCTTTGAGTACATAAATTTAAAAGGAAAGTAAATTACAAAGTAAAATGTATCAAATATGGCATTGCAACCCTCTAAAGAATTGTTCTTTTGCCGATGAATAAGATCACCTGAAATACCACAGCTGATCTACAGCATATATAAATCTGCTTATCATGCTATGAAACAAGTCAAAAGCATCTACTGAACCTAGATAAGTGCTTTGGTTATCTAGTCTTTTCTGATTACAGTACTAAATACAAATGGAAGGAAATCAATGAAAACTTTGTATCTTTCATTGTTTACACTCTGATTCTGCAGACAAATGTATATGTGAAAAAACACTGATTATAAGATGATTCAGGTCAGCGATCTTCATAAATATAAATAAAGCCAACAATCTGTGCTCTTCAGACACCATGGTTGACAAAATGCATATATGTTAAAATTTAAGAAAGCATTCCTGTTAAGCTCTACAGAGTTTAAGGATTACAAGTATAAAATATAAACTATAATTTTAAGATTAATTTTACTTTGAAGATTCTTTATACTGTATCAATACATTTTAAAACTCTGCCTGATATTTTGGTTATCTAAAAAGAGAGCAGCTCGCAGCTTTGGGATGTATGTCTTGTTATTTATCTGCATAACTTACATAGAAGTTATGCATGGATGTTTGGTGATTATACTCCCTGAGAACATGGGTTTCATAAGCCTCATTTTTAAAAAGAAAGAATCCAGGTTAAGGAAAAAAGTTGGGTACGAGAAAGAGCAAGCTACATGGGAAGGGGGAATAATAAAAGTGGTTAAATAAATTCATTCATTTTTTTGCATTCTATTACATGTTCTGTACCATTGTATTTTCCTATTTCAAATTGTGCTTTCTAAAAGAAAACTAATTTCTAGACTAATAACGGAAATACCTTTTTTGATTGATATATAGTTCCCTTATTTCTGAGTCATGTACCTCTTCAAGAATTAGGACCTTGGTACCTAAACCACAATGTTACAGTTTGGTATTAAAAAGAAATATTTTCCAGCCATTTAGGCAATTTCTCGCTCAATCATGGTTTCACAAAATGTAAACACTTTTGAAACTAAAATATATGTATCTTTTTTTTGCTCTAAAGAATTCAAGGGCTGCCAAATCTACATGTACAAAACAATAAGTGACTCATATGTAAATAAGTTAGGGAAGTCCCAATAGTTGTGCATCGTTCATAACTCAATGTGAATTTCACACTGAGCAGCATTGCACCATTGGAAAATAAAAATAAAATTTTTGTTCATACCACTGCTTTGTTTGTATTTACTGTCTTAAAACTTTAATTACTTTGTTGCCATTGTCTGAACATCTTTGGATGATGCCAGGCTACTGCATCACTTGATTTTTCAAGTAAGTTGACCTTCAGGCTCCCCAGTTCTATAAAAGCAGTTCAATTCAATGAATACCATGTGTGACAGTGCAATCTGCTCCAAACAGTGATTTCTAATAGCATACAGAATTGTCATCCTAAAAGTTATTAGAATAACAAATTTTCATTTGCTTTACTTTTAAGAGGACTAGGCAACTGTACATACATAGAACAGTATGATAAAAGTACATATGAGTTGCAGGATACATATTCAGAATAGGTAAGCATATATTTATATTTTTATTAGTTTCATTCCTTATACTCCTATAGGTTATGTATTTGAAAGTACCGTAGTATGTAGACTAGGTAACCAACTTACTGACACATTAACCACAGAAGTTCTCTTGTGGGCAAGGGTTTGTTCAAACATTTTGGGTCTTCAGTCTATGGTTGTCTGGTAATTGGACCTCAGTTATACAAATACAATCCTTTGATGAAATAAAAAATCATTAATATTTTGATAAGCTTCTTTACAGTTTCTCTCAATTTATGAGCAGGTGCACAATCAGGATTCTTAGTAAGAAAAAAGGGCCAAACAATATATTTCTCAAACACCATAACATTCATTAAATCAATTATTTGACAAATATTCAACTAGTGCTACACTTCTACAGGAATATTGTTGCTTACTAATATGGAGAGGTGACAACCAAGTAAATAATGTTAAAAAAAAGGCTTTCTTACACCTTTTCCAAAGGTTGCTTAAGAAATAGGCATTATGAGTGTAATCTCAGTACCACGGAATTTACAAAAAACTCTGGAGAAGTTCCACAGGGCCAGTATTTTATGACTTCACCTTTTACAGCTTGTACTGTCCTTCTCCCAAGTGAGTTTTAAATTTTTTTCTTTTAGTTTTGTCACGCATTTATTTAAGGAACAGGCCCTCAAATGAGTGTTCTAAAGTATTTACACACATGTACATGTGCCTGCATGCACACTCACACCCACACACTGAGTACTTCTGAAATTAAATGTTCTAGCAGCCTAAAGAAAAAACAAAAAAAAAATCCCTCAGTCTTTGATGTCCTTTGTTAAGGGTATTCTCTCCCCAGCCAGATTTCACAAGCATTTCCATTCCATCCTTCCCAGCACTCACAGTTTCCACAGCTACAAACACCATTGCCTAGAACAGAATGAATAAAGGGCAATTATCATAATTGAAATGTAGCACATTGAAATGTGTTTTATGGGAAGCAAAAAGCCATGCTAAAGTACTTGCATTGTTCCTTCATTGTTCCCCCACCTTTTTTTTTTTTTTTTAATTTGGAAGGACACAATTACTGTACCGTTGCATTGAGAAGCCACCCCAAACCTACACTTACAAAGCATTAATAGCATTCTCTCAATAATTCCATCAGCAGAATTACAAATATTGTAATTATGCCATCACTATTTATACCCAGCTGTTGAGGCTCAGTGTTCACACTGTATCTCCAGGTACAAGGAAAAACAATATTACCTTTAACTATTATGCAGAAAGAAAAAGACATAAAAAGTTAGAAACAGAATACAATACAAACATCACTTTGAACATGAAAAACTTTAAACCTAAATTTTCAGAAGTGCTATACAAATACATAATATCTCAAACTCTCTATGTTAGATGAAAAATGTGTTGGCTCTATTTTTCAGCGGGGAAACATTAAGTACTGAGACCCATATTTTCATTTTATTTCAATATTTTTCATGACTCCTGGATCCTCCCTCAGCTTGAGATCTCTAGAGCTTGGTTTTCCAATGTGAGCTCCTCTTCCTACTGACTTTATGAAGATCCATGAATAGCTGCTGCAGCTGAAGGTAAGGCTCCTGTTGCCTCTATACTGGCTACTTGCCCCTAGAAAAGACCCTTGCTAATAGGGCTAGCTGGAAGACACAATTTGCTAGTGTCAGCCCTCTTGCTCTCACTCTAATCGGCTTGCAAATTTCCTCCACATCTAATAATTGCTCAGCAAAGATTTTCTAAAATTAAGATTTGTAACAGGAAGTAGCCAGTGAGTTAATTTAGCAATTTCCATGCTGCTTTTGTCACTAGATTTGTCATGAGGGTTTGCTGGCAGCCTGCCCATTTCTATCCCTGTCTGCCACCTGAACTCTCAGACAATGTTAAGGTGAAGCTGCTTTAATCACTAACCATCACGTCATAAGAAAAACTGTCAGGTATTTCAGCCTCCCACTGAGAATTGTCTGATTGCCAGGAAGCTCTGTTAACCCACACAGGTATGTCTTTCACCTACCAAAGATCATCAGACAAGAGAATTTTGTCTATGACTTAAATGCATTATACACATAGAAAGTCCAGTAAGAGAACAAAAGTTAAAGAAATCTCATGATCACAATGCTGACACTGTACGTCCTTTGCCAAAAAGCAGTAACTTGTAGTCTATTAGAGTGAAAATTGTTGACGGATTTCATAGCTGGCTTACTTATTTAAATTCATACTCAGGCTTTCAACTGTTGTTTTGAAACCTTAAGTTGATTATCACGCTGCACAAAGAAACAATTATAGCAGGTTTGAATAACCAGCAAATACACTTCCTCCGTCCGTGGCAAAAGAAGAAGCTGTCTTTGTCTAACATAATTCCCATCAACACAGTTTGTTTCTTAGAGCAATTAAGTATTAGCCTGTACTGCACCTGTGCAAATGAGACCGTCATGTTTGTCACAGTCTCTGTCATCACATTCACAGAAATCGCCCGAAATGTACCATTCCTGTGGTGAACAGATGCACTTTCCACAGTGGCAGGAACCTGAAATCAGAAAAATTATTACTCGCAGTCAAAGAGCACGGGCGTTTTCAGACTAGAAAAAACATCCCCAGACACACACGTGCGCACATACACACGTGCACATATGCACAAAATTGCTGCCTAAGAAGCTATTGTATAAAAGAAAATAATCAAGCTAAAAGCTTTTTGAATAAAAAGATTCTTTTGGGGTGAGCTAGAGAATGGTGGAACGTTACTACTAATGCTTTGATTCTGCTATTTCACTTAATCAGGACTCCCATTTTGAGGCTTTCCTTTGGTTTCAGAGACCTACAATCAGGGCTACTCTGATTTGTTTCTAACTGTTTCTAACTGTTCTTTTTTTTTTGTGACTAAAAAAGCTCAAATTGTCTCTGATACACTGTTACTGAACGCAATAAAATCGTACCCAGGAAGAAAATGGCCCTCCTCATCTAAAACCTTTTGGTATGAGTCCACAAAAAAACAGAGGTGCCTAAGACTAACACTTAGACCCCCAAAATCCTCATCACCACAAATGACGCTGCTCCACCTCCCGCAGAATTACTAAATATTTGCTCTAGGTCAGAAATAGTTTGTGCACATAACAGTGGTTGAGCAGTTTGTCCATTCCTGCAGAGTACCCCAATGCCCCTTGTTGGGATAAGTCACTCCCCTCCTCAGGGATGTCAGGTCGCACCCCCACAGGCAAAGAAGGGACTTTATGGTGACATTCGGATGATGTTGTAACTCACTGAGTGCCAGAAACCTCCCTTTAAGGGAAGACTCAGAGATATCCTTACCTTCAGGAGAATGTTCATGGCTCTGAATCCTGGAAAGGGACAGTTGTCCCCAGGCAATCATGTGTCAGGAAGCCTGTAGCCTGAGAATGGTGTGAGAGAGGCTTTTCTGCAACTAGAAATGCCACTAGGAGGTGGTAATTCCTCCTGGCTGATTCCAACACCCGTCTGAAGAGAGCTGGCTTTTACAGAGCCCATCCACAGCTGCCTGACCCTATACAGAGTTCAGACACTTAAATGCCAAGGTGGGGCGCTTAGTAACTGCTGAGCAAAAATCCTTTTGTGGACCTAGCCCTAAGAACTGGTTACAGCACAAATCAGTACAAAAATCTCAAAAAACAAATAAATGATAACAAAGAATACATATATAGTTTTCAATTATGGGAGGCAGAGTTTAAAAAAAAAGTCACCAAAGAAGTCATCAACCTTTAACAGAACATGCTTATAAATGAGTCAGATGCTGTTGAAAATCTCACCCTCTTGCAGTATTTCCAGAATTATTCCAGAAAAATTCACCAATCTGTTTAATGCAATATTAAAGAAAAATATATAGAAGAAAGCTTGGTTATGTCAGAATATAACCTAAACAGAATTCACGGGTTACTTAACAGGACCTGAGCCAAAGTGTATAAAATGATTCTTTTCTATCTTGCCATTCCTTTTAGTGACCTCTGAATAAAAAACACATTTTAAAAAAAAATGTGGATCTCTCAATAACCAATTTTCCCTAGGTTTTTCCTGTAATACTGAAGTGTCTCTGATCACTGAAACTTAATTCTTTAAAACTTCAGAACAGCCTCAGCAGAGTATCTAATTTTTTAATTAAAAATGTAAGTAATTTAGTGTTTATTGTAAGTTGACAAAAATTAACTCATTGCCTAATTTTAGAGAAATGCTGTTTTAACTTGTAACATATGGAACATGTAAATATCTACAGAAAGAGCTAGTGATTGGAACATTTAGGGATGGGAGTATTAGGTGAAGCATCTACTTTTTCAGTGAGTTCTGAGCATTGCTTACTGAGCCATGTGCACAGAAAGTACTGACATAGCCTACAAGGATAAAAAATGCCATTGTATAAAGAGGCAGTGGAGGATAACATACATATTGCATGGTTGCTGTATAAAAGATATACTAAGACATACTTGAAGGTAATTTAAAGTTAATGACTCTGTTTATACAAACTACAAGGTACTGACAGCTGAAAATAATAATGAACAGTATGAGAATTTTAGTGAAATTAAAGCAGTTAATAAGAGCATGACATTGTAAGAAACCTGAAGTGATTCTGTATAAGTAAGCACTGGTGCTGCAACTGACGGATGCCCAAGATGTTCAAAACTATTTTGCAGAAGATACAGCAAATTTAACACCAAGTCAGTCAAGGAAGATCAGGCTCCATAATGTAAAATCTGTTATGGAGAATGAATGTATGAAGTCTTTTCCCTGAAGAGAGCATGCTGCCCTGGGAGGCTCCTCAGTTTAATTAAAATGAGTCTAATGAGTTGTGGGGTGTTCCCTGGGATCCCGGCCAGATCCTTTCAGATGGGATTAGGCTCATTACCTAGCCCACGTCCTGCCCCATTACAGTAGCCATCTGCAGCCCTACATTTACTGCCAGGGAGGCAGCAGCGTGGTGGGTGTTGCTGTTTTCCTTGGGAAGAGCTTTTACTACAAATGGCATAGTCAGCGAGCCAAGATTATGAAAACAGCCTAGGAACGTGGATGTCCAACTTTGCTTATATTAACAGAGTGCAATTTTCGGAAAGTGTTCAGTAGTGATCTGCTGAAAACCAGGACTCCTTAGAGTCTATTAAATCTGACACATAGAAACTCAAGCTCCATCAATCCATTATAGCGCTTGCATATCTTGGCTAGCTTTCCAGCAAAGGTGGAATAACCACCATCAGCGCACGGGTTCAAAATTCTCTTTTATTTATTATACCTACTGCAGGTACTGCCCAGTCCCTGTTAGTGGATGGAGCACTAACAGTTAGTTTATAATGTACAGCTGTTCAATGCAGACCATCAGATAAACACATACAGGAAATTATATGCTATTAACAAATTGCATAGGAGAGCAACACTGCTAAGCATGTACGGCTGTGGTGGGTGTTTGAATGGATGTAAGTGCACTACAGAGCCAAATATAACATCCTTCTAATAACAGGTGCCTTTGTAAGAAAGGGTTACACATTAGTCTTCCAGAACGTGATCATTTTCCACTGCCAGGGCACTGACATGGGGTAGCTCATCTGCCAGTTCTTACCCTTCCCCGAGCATAATATGCCATCCGCTGACTCGCAGAGGCTTCTGCTCTCCTCCTCCGTCATGTTGCACTTCCTTGAATGCTGGCACAACTTTCCAAACCACCCGTCCTGGCAAATGCATCGGCCGCATGAGCAGATACCATGGCCTGTAATGACACTAAGGTTGGTTATGAGCAAAACAAGCAGAAAGCAGTGACTGCGGTCACAACTGAAATAATCTTCAGACCTCTGCAATGTGAAGTGCATGCTATGGGATAGACAGACAGATAGATGGACAGCACAGCTTCCAGGTAGGGTGGCCTTATTCAGTTCTGTCATTCTTGTGTAAAATGGTGTGCCCTAGTGACATGCAGAAAAGCATAGGCATGGCTCCCCTCATCCAAAAAACCTCAGCATCAACTCAACTTTATGAGATTCCACAGTGTACTGAGGACAGACACAACCCCTTCCCTCCCATGTCTTTAATCCTGCAGCCTGGTGCTAGTGTCACCTGCATATCCCATACTATCACCTGAAGAAGGAGACCCCAGCACAGTGCTGACAGCAGTGCAGCACACAGCAGAACAGGCAAGGGAGCTAACAGCTGCAATCTCCTCCAGCAGCCCATTGCTGCCGGTTATCTGCTGCAGTGCATGGAGCAGCTGCTGTGCAAAGCCTGTACTCAACACACTCTGCAATTACTACAGATTAACTCATACAGTACAGGATGAAGGTAATTCCCCCAGGGTCTCATGGAATTGCTAAAATTGGTTGTATATAAACCAAAATGGCAACCTGCAAAGAGTTCCTCTCATCACACAAACAACATCCTGTTTCTCTTCTGCATCTCTTCTCCAGACATAGCTATCCCAGCTCAGCAGTTTAAAAGGTTTGGCACTTTCACTCCTGATACTGTAGTGAAATGCTGAGTGAGGAGCAGGAAGGAGGAAGAGACCAGAGCATTCTCCAGAGCACACACTTGTGTGACGCCAAAGCAGGACTTCAAAGAACAGGCAAGCTACCATGGTGGGCTCTCTCCACAGGGACACATAGATTTCAATTCCCAGATCATGACAAGAAGCCTGAATGAGAGGGAAGATGGACAGGCAGAAGAAGAATACAGTAGCAAGGACATAGCTATCAAAAGATGATTAATATTAAGGAGAAAATTAGGGGGAAATGAAAGGACAGAAAGAAAAGAGGAATGAGAAAAAACATAAAACAGAGGGCAAGTGGAGAGGAATACACTGAAACATTAAGGAAAGAAGGACAAGTAATGACAAGTGAGGGAAAGGTCAAAGAAGCCCTAGAACATGGGTCAAAGATGCCCTAGAACATGGGTCAAAGATAGAGCCTAGAAGCTATAACTGATCTTTTAAAAAAAAGAAAAAAAAAAGATGAAAGAGAATTTTTGAGAAATATTTGTACAAAGATAATAAAAAAGGAAAATATGTTGAATGGTAAACTGAGGTGAAAATCTGGCCAGGAAGAAAGGAAAAGCAACAACAAATGCAGACAAGAATACAGAGATGGAAAATAGGAAAAAGAAGTAAGAAATGTCTCCTGGCCAGAATTTCACTCTTCAACTTTGAATAATATTTCTGCAGCAGAGAAGATCATTCCTTAGCTAATCAGTTTACTGGGCTTAAAAGAAGCAAATTATACACACCAGTGACTTTTGTCCTATCCTACCTGCTATGTAGGGCAAGGGAGTGGAAATGAGGGGACTGAGGTAATTTGGGAGCATGGGCTGGGAAGAAGGGAACAAGTAGTAGGAGTATCTGGCAAAGCACTGAGCTGTAGGATGCAGGGAAGCAAACCAGCAATTTTATTTTTCTAATTTGTGGACTTCTCATGTGGCAACAGAGCAACATGACATGGTAAACCGGGAGGCAGCACTGGTAGAAGCCCAAAGGAGAGACAAACCTTGTAGTTTGCCATAAGTGGAATTCCTTAATGTTTTACTGATGGCCAAATACTTTACTAATTTAAATTAGAAAATTCTGGAAGCTCCAAAGCCTTGGAGCTGTCATTTACAGCAATCTAAATGTTCAGAATAATTTTTGTACCCCAGGCTGTGTATTGATCTTATTTTTTTAATGTTATTACCTACACAATATTAAATGCTCAGTAACAATGACAGTCTTATAACAGAGTTTACAGTTTACCACATGAAATTTTGACATGCATTTTTCTGAGATGACCATTCCTCTCCTCCTTTATGCCATATAATTCCTCAAAACATAAAGGATTCTTTTGTCTCAAGGAATCCATTTTACCAAAACAATATTTGCTCCTAGCTGACACCAGCTTGGGCAGCTGCAGCTCTTTGGAAGACTCATCCATCAGGGTGGTGAGTATGCAAGTGCTTAGCCCAATGCTTGTTAACTCCTAGCTATATTCCATGTGTGCTAGCCTGTGAATAGCTGCTTTACACAGTTTAGTTGTGTATATCCTCCTTGCAGTGGCTCTTTGCATCTGTCTGAAGATGTCCAAACAAGCTGACCAAAAGGGCCAAAACATTATAAGCAACTGCTTTCAGTTGAATGTAATATTCAAATTACATTCAAAGTGTCCCAGTTTCATTCCAATGAATCCCAGACTCTCAAAATTATGAGCGAGAGCAACAACAAAAAAGTGCTGCTTTTGCTCAAGGCCCTTTTAGATCTGAATATAATTCCCTTCGTAGAGGAGTATAAAATTCAAGAATACAGCAATCATAGAGCAAAGGGGAAAAGAAAAATCTCTAATTGAAGAAGTCTAGCCCAACTGAATTGGCTAACATGATAAAATACTGATTTAACTATTCAGATTAAGCAGATTTATTGGAAAGTGTTAGTCTATCGTCAATTCAGATTTAACATAAAGCACTTAAAATCACAAACAATTTGCATATTACAATGGCTCTGAGACTACAGATCTTCATTCATAAAAATCTGTGTTAATGAATATTTAAATATATAACAGAATGTTTTAAACATTAACCTCCAATCAAGAAGAAAGACTATCATGGGGGAGAGTCAAATGAGAGACAAAGATGATGTTAATGTTACTGTCACTTTGTTTAGAATTATCAATAAATCCAATAACCACAAGATTTAAATGTAAAATATGAATGCAGCAACAAAGCAAGCTGTGACAGATTACTAGTAGAGGTCCATTATAACAAATCAACCCAAATCAAACCAGACACCAGGATGAATTTCTTACCATGCCTGGAAATAAAACTGTGTGGTTGTGGGGAACTTCAGTTTAGGACTACTTATGCAACTGTGGTCAGAGCTCCCAAAAAACCTGCATGATAATTTTCTAATAATACAAATGGCACCAGTACACGGGAATGTCATAGTGTGGCCAGCAGGACTAGGGAAGTGATTGTCCCCCTGTACTCGGCACTGGTGAGGCCACACCTAGAATACTGTGTTCAGTTTTGGGCCCCTCACTACAAGAAAGACATTGAGGTGCTGGAGCGAGTCCAGAGAAGGGCAACAAAGCTGGTGAAGGGTCTGGAGAACAAGTCTTATGAGGAACGGCTGAGGGAACTGGGGTTGTTCGGTCTGGAGAAAAGGAGGCTCAGGGGAGACCTTATTACTCTCTATAATTACTTGAAAGGAGGTTGTAGCAAGGTGGGTGTTGGTCTCTTCTCCCAAGTAACAAATGATAGAATGAGAGGAAACAGCCTCAAGTTGTGCCAGGGGAGGGTTAGATTGGATATCAGGAAAAATTTCTTCATGGAAAGGGTTATCAAGCATTGGAACAGGCTGCCCAGGGAAGTGGTCGAGTCACCATCCCTGAAGGTATTTAAAAGACGTGTAGATCTGGTGCTTAGGGACATGGTTTAGTGGTGGACTTGGCAGTGCGAGATTAACGGTTGGACTTGATGATCTTAAAGGTCTTTTCCAACCTAAATGATTCTATGATTCTATGAAGGATGAAAACTAAGAAGTTTTAAAAGTGTACTAGGAATATGAAAAATCTCAGCATAATGCAGGATCCCTGATTCAGAACAATACAGTAAAAGAAACAAATTTTTCTCTCTGTATTTAAATAGAAACAGGATTTTCTATTTTATTATTACAGGACTCTGATAAAGAACTTTCCATTATATTATTAACATAAGAGTATATTAAACAACATCTATCTGGGAGAAATATTTCTAAGCGAGCAGGCATCATTAACCCGCCCAAATATGCTAAAAGAGTTGGTAAAACCATTACTGGATCATTGATTTTTATTTTTATTGAATACCAGGAGAATGACATAAGACTGGAACAGTTGTGACAACTGCAGTTAGATAAATCTTACAGGTATATTCCAACCTAAATGTTTCTATGATTCTAATATAAATGTGAAGCGAAATACTGATTGTCTATTATATATTCATAGTATGTTGCTTAGTATTGTCCAAGTCTAATAAAGGTGGACTGTGGCTCCAGTTTGAGCAACACAACAGGCAGGCAGGTCAACAGAAACTTCAGGTGAAACACTCTAGTGAAAAGATCTAATGCTGTCCTCATATGTATATAACAGGAGAGAAGCGAGTAGGAACAGAAATGAGTAGGAACATTTAGAGATTGATGAGATGGACATTAAAGTCCTGCAACTCACTGTGATAACCATGTTTGATGAGATTTTGAAAAACTTGGAAGAGTCCCAAAAAGTTCCAAAGAAAGAATTCAAGGGGCAGAGAAAATGGCTCATTGAAAGAAGTTCAAATATCTGTATCTGCTCAGCCTATTGGGGGGAAAAAAAAAAAGGACTAAGAAGTGCTTCAGCAGGATCTGAACTACCCTCTTTGAAGGTGCTAGAATGGGGATTCTCAAACTACCAGAGAAAGACAAAGCAAGAACAATAGAGAAAAGCTGATACTGACAAATTCATTTGAGAAATGATACATCATTTCAAACAAGGGTGATGACTATTTGAACAAACTTTCCAGTGCTGCTGGCATGGGCTGCACATGTCTTAAGAGTCTTCAGAGCATGGCCTTCTCAGAAACAGGCCTTAGTTGCACACAGTACACAGACTTCAACATAGGGAAAGCCTGGGTACAGTATAATGGCTATTTATAGCCTAATATATGAGGTTCAGCATATAAGCCCCTTTTGACTGTGCAAATTAATATCTGTTAATCAACTTAAATGCTGATGCATTAGCAATTCCTTTACTGCTCATTTCAACAGAAAGATTCAATTAAAATGCTTTCCACAAACCTAAATCATATTTTATACTATCTGAAAAGCTAAACAAATTACATTCTCTGTGCATCTATGTTAAGTCTCAACTTTTTATACACCTGCACAAATGTCCAGGTGACCAGGACAGAAATCTGTAGTGCAGTTAAAAGAAAAATTAGGAAAGTAAAATTAGCTAAGTAAACCACATTAATTTAATACAGAATATACCATACACATCAATACCTGTACTGGCTACATTAGTCACTCTCGTATCTAATTCAATACCTACTGATCCTTTTGAATTTATCTGTTGCTGCCCCTGGATGTGCCTCAGAGCTAGGATGAAGTAGTTCAGTGCAAGGACACAGGCACTGAATCATTAACTCTCTATTTAATGTTGTCAAAAATAAAAGCCTAAATCACACGAGCTTTACACCAGGTAGACTATGACTTCTCCCCTACCTAATACAGTCATTTTCACTTTTTTTTAGCACCAGTTTTACCCAGTAAGCATGTGTTTCATCTCTTTTTTTTTTTTTCCCAGGAGAATCAATCGCATTTTTCAATAACAAATACCACAATAAAAATTCTCTATCAAATAGTATAAAAATGTCTAGTGAATTCTGTAAAAAGTTATATGCATTTCAGATTCTTCAGTCAAAAGAACATGGCCCCTGCTCTGAAGACTTTTCAATGAAAAGATGAAAAACCTGTTAGGTAGAAAATAAACTATTATTTTAACATAACAGGAACCACAGAGAAATTACGAGCTCACTTCAGATGCCTAGGGCCATTTGACACACCCTAACATATCAAAGACATCATCATGATGGTGGCAGCTATGCAGGCATCCCTGTGTCCTTGTGGAGCCAAGCTGGGGTCAGGTAGGGTGGCCTTGGGCATCAGAAATCATACAAGGTGCCTAGGCTTAGGCAACTAAGACTTTGAAATGATGTCCCATGGAGTCTGAAAAGCCATGGCAGAGTCAGGAGTTGAATTCATATTTCTGAATTTTCAGACCAGTCAGTGCCAAAAGCTGTCTTTGGCTGCAAGATAGCTGGTATTACTCTACTCTCCCAATTTGCATTTTAGGTATATTAGAGAGTTCCATAAATGTCCTATATATTTCTGTGAAGCAACATTAGTGCAAGAAATGAGGAAATTGTCTGACAGCAACTGCATTGTAATATTTATACTTAGCTTTGCTTAATGAGGCATATCATTAATCATAACTCTCTCATTTTTATGGTTATGGTCTTATTGGTCCTCATAAGAACATGCTATCTGAAAATATCACGCTTCTGCTTCACTGAAGAGATGACAAAAGTAAAGGTCATTCATGATTTCTGCAGTATGGACCTAGAACTTTCATAAAAAAGAATTCACAGTTTCTGTTATATATCTTTATCACATAATAACACATAGTTATATTCCAAAAAAAAAGAAAGGAAGGCAGTACTTTCTGTGAATCAAATTACTTAGCCTGGCTTGATAGTCATGAAAAATTTATATTCAAAGGAGCATGGCAATTAGAGGCAAGTTATACCAGCCTTTTGAGAGGGAGTACTTCCATTGTACATCCTGGTGATGACTATGAGATCCTAGAATCCTTCACTAAGTGTAAGCTGTGATGTGACAGCTTCTGCCTCTGTTGTAAAAGTTTAAAACATCGGAAAGCTGGATGTTGTGGCTTTAAGTATATGTACACCTTATAAACCACAGCTTTACCCTTGTTCTCTGCCAATACATAGAGACTTATATTGGAAACAATAAGACTGGTGTGAATGCTGTATGCTGAATGGAAATGTGTAGGTACACACCAGAAGAAACATCAGAATGAGGATAAAAACATGCCCTGAATTGAGAGCCAACAACACATTCACAGCAGTAAAACTGAATAATGTATTATTTTGTCAAAATCAGAAGGCCTGCACTCTCGTAAAACAATGGTATGACGACTTTCATGATGACATATCAGAATATCGTGTGCTCAGCAACAAAGGATGTCAACACAGACATAGTGCATAACTTGTGTCATTCCTTTTCTTGTGAGCCCAACAAGAATAGCATTGTCCTAAGACCATCAAAAACGAGGAAGCAGAGACAACAGACAACAGACTTGCCTAAAACTTACAGAGATGAAAGTAAGCAAAATTGTGAGTCAAAAGGATCATCCTAACAGTTGGGTCCCAAAAGTTATAAAAGATGTATCTAAAAACCAGTTTGTTGTTGTCAGTCAAGATGAACCAAAAAGACCTACAGAGAACTTGATGGGTGGCATCTCTTGTCCATCTTCTGTGTCACACACATGTCATCCTGAACAAAGTACTTGAATCCAGACACTTTGTTGCCTGTATGTGGGTGTCAGAATGCAAGTGAATGAAATCAATGAGAGAATGTGTCTGAGTGGTGAAAATTAATTTACTTGGGGATTTTACAAAAAAAAAAAAAAAATTACCTTCCCCTGCCATAAAGTCTCTTGTAGAGTTTTGCTGCACTGGTTTCATACAGTTAGAGAGAGAGGTGTGAAGGCAGACCTGAGTAAGGAGGGTAACATTAATTACCTCCGCATTTCCTCCAATACTAAATCAGCTCCTCCAGCTTTTACAAGCATTTATACTACAGCCAGAATCTCGAACTAATGAGAACTAATGCCTTTTACTAAAAGGCATTGGTGTAAACAAACAAAAAGATAGCTGCATTTACTCTTTCATGTGACAGGATGTGACATGCCATTAGACAACTCTATTCCCTAGAGTGTTAGGGTTATATTTTGATGTGCCGTGGCCAAAACAAATAGTTAAAAAGTCAAAGTGAATTTGCTCACTTGAAAATAAACAAATCAGACTTCTCAAAGTATTCTATTGTCACCAGTCAAAGAACTGGCTTACTGGGATGACCAGAGGCTTAGTTGTTTCTTAGTGTTGAGGACAGTGGAAGCATCCATGACTAAATATTAAAAGGTCTCATCAAAGCTGATTATCTAATTGGTGGCCCACTATATGAAGCACAGACTGAAATACTGACATAAAACAAAATGGGAGCATCCCTAGAAATATGTAAGGGCCTTGCTATGAGTTACCTGTTAAGAGTTTCAACCTCTGCTAGTAGCCCTAGTGAAGAACTTGCGTGGAGCTTCAACCAATTTTTTACTATTTTTGTTGGGTTTGTTTTTACTGTAGGGTTTTTAAGCAGCATAATCGTGCACCAACCAGTAGCATGCAGAGGACGCAAAAGGTCGTCTGCTTTATTCCTTCAATGGTTGCTACTTTGCTGTGACAAGAACTCACAGATAGGCCAATAATGGTCCAGAGAACAAATCAAGATGAATGGAGTTAAGAGCATTATCAAATCAATTTCAAATTGATCTTTACTGTTGTACTGAATTCTTGTTGCCTGCCTGTCCTCAATCCTGAAAGAGAACAGAACATAATGGACAACAGTCAACCCAGTGAGGTGGAGCAGCCAGTGATAACATCATTGAAAAACATGACTCCACACAGTAGGGGAAGAAATAACACTTGAAAGGTCAGGACACATCTGCAGCTAGCAGCATAGCTATAACCTCAGAGGAGAGGGAGAAATATCTCTCATTAGGACACAAGATAAGTAAGCATCAAGTCTGGTGTACATTAGTGACATAAGCATGCCAAGAAAGAACTTGTGCTGGCAAACCTGTGATTCTCTGGTCATGTGCGTGAACCAAAAAAAATTAGCTAGCACATGAAAGACTCAAAGAACCAAGTAAAGCCAAAAAAACCATGATGTTAAATATTGCTGTGGATCAACACTGCAATACACGTGGGCAAATCTTACATCATTGAAAAAAACTGAACTGTAGGGAATGGGTCTTTAGGTAGAACATACCAATCTCAAAAAGTCTGCATGAGACACCTTCTCTAGCCATAGCATATTAAATGTCTGTGCAGAGGCACAGACAAAGGAAGGGGAAGACGAAGCAAGGACCTGGCAAGCAGGTTGAGGGAGGTGATTCTGACCCTCTACTCTGCTCTTGCAAGACCCAACCTAGAGTACTTCGTCCAGTTCTGGGGTCCCCAGTACAAGAAAGACACTCTGTACTCGGCACTGGTGAGGCCGCATCTTGAATACTGTGTCCAGTTCTGGGCCCCGCACTTCAAGAAAGATGTTGAGGTGTTGGAGCGAGTCCAGAGGAGGGCGACCAAGCTGGTGAAGGGTCTGGAGGGTATGATCTATGAGGAACAGCTGAGAGAGCTGGGGTTGTTTAGCCTGGAGAAGAGGAGGCTCCGAGGTGACCTTATTGCAGTCTACAACTACCTGAAGGGAGGTTGTAGTGGAGTGGGAGTCGGCCTCTTCTCCCAGGCAACTAGCGATAGGACAAGAGGACACAGCCTCAAGCTTCGCCAGGGGAGGTTCAGGTTGGATATTAGGAAGAATTACTTTTCAGAAAGGGTTATTAGACATTGGAATGGGCTGCCCAGGGAGGTGGTGGAGTCACCATCTCTGGATATGTTTAAGAAAAGACTGGACATGGCACTTAGTGCCGTGATCTAGTTGACAGGGTGGTGCCAGGGCAACGGTTGGACTCGATGATCCCAGAGGTCTCTTCCAACCTGGTTGATTCTGTGATTCTGTGTGACAAGTTAAAGCAGGCCCAGAGAAGGGTCACAAAAATGATCAGAGGGCTGGAACACCTCTCCTGTGAAGAAAGGCTGAGAGAGTTGGGGTTGTTCAGCCTGGAGAAGAAGGCTCCATGGGGACCTTAGAGCAGTCTTCCAGTACTTAAAGGGAACCTATAAGAAAGAGGAGAAAGACTTTTTTCCAAGGCCTGTAGAGACAGGATAAGGGGCAATGGTTTTAAACTGAAAGAGGGTAGATTTAGATTGGACATTAAGGAAAAATTTTTTACTATGAGGGTGTTGAGGCATTGGAACAGGTTGCCCAGAGAACCTGTGGAGGCCCCATCATTGGAACTTTCAAGGTCAAGTTGGATGGGGCTTTGAGAAACCTGATCTAGTGAAAGATGTTCCTGTCCATGGTGGGGGCGTTGGGCTAGATGATCTTTAAAGGTCCCTTCCAACCCAAACAATTCTATGATTCTATGATTCTATTAATCCATTTCTAATAGTAGAGTGCTGTGGAATCCATGCCAAGTCCTCTTGCAACCTCTGTCTTTGTGGAGACATCACGTCTCTATTCCTGCTACTGCAATGATGGACAGATGAATTTTTAAGTGAATGACTCACTACAATCATGCAGAAACATGGTAATAGGGTCTCACTCAGTTGTGCGTTAATTTATCATATCTTTCGCCTCATGCCTTTCTACCATCGGATGGACAGCTGGTCTGGAAAGCAAGCTATTAATCAGTCTCTGCTGGTCAGAGGAGGCCAGTAACAACTCTTATTCAAATCATTTATGTTGTCATTCACATTTCTCATTTCAGGATGCATTTAATCTGAAAACACTGGTCTTCCTTCCTTGCACTTTACGGGCACTCAGTGTTCCCTGTCAGACCCTGCACATTCACACAGTCCAGCTTACAATTCTCTGAAGCCAGAGTTACTAGCAAGGGCTTTTATCCTGACAGTGATTGCCTAGGTAGCAACATTGGTAGAAAAATAGTAATGAAAAGAGGAGAAGGAAAGAGAAAGGAATAAGCAGTTCAGCAAGAGGTGTCAAGAGGTTCAGGCTGAGATGGAAGCATGGACAAACCCAAAAGGAAGAGAGATGTGTGTAAAATTGGTAGAATCTCCTAAAAAGGGAGATATGAGAAATACTGTATATCAAAGGAAGCAAGAAAAACTTCTGACAATTACTAAAGAGTAGGGCTGAACCTATCAGTAACATCAGAGGCTACTGTGGATCTGAAAAGGATAACAATGACAGAAATGCCTACATTTGGTCAGAAACTGTGGGAAGAGACATTTCAATAAAAATGCTGGTGGAAGCCACAGTGAAAGATGAAGTCACAGAAAACGCGTAAGGTGTAAATGGCTCATATTATGAGTTTGAATCACAGAATCAAATCGGTTGGAAGAGACCTCTGGGATCATCAAGTCCAACCTTTGACCTAACACCACCGTGTCAACTAGACCATGGCACTAAGTGCCACATCTAGTCGTCTCTTAAACACCTCCAGGGATGGTGACTCCAGCACCTCCCTGGGCAGCCCATTCCAATGCCTAATAACCCTTTCTGTGAAGAAATTTTTCCTAATGTCTAACCTAAAGGTGAGGGAAGGTGAGGGGAATTCACTTGCTAAATGGTGAGTGAACAGAAAGCTGCAATTGAGGGGGACCCTCTGAAGATAAACATTCCTGTACTTAGTGCTTACACCTAAATAGGTGCTGCCTTAAGTTATTGGGGTGGGGGGTGACCTCTTGAAGCAGGTGAATCAGACGCACAGATGGACACTGGATGGTCAAAGAAAATAAAGTTTCAGGATCTGACAGCAGTAAAAAAAGAAGAAAAAAAAAAAGGAAGAGGGGGGAGAGAAAGAGAGAGAGAGAGGAAATGAGGGAAGGAGCCACTCCAGAGCTCCAGCAGCCAAGAGAAGGAAAAGTGGTGTATGGAAGAGGACTGAGTGATTAGTAAGACATCTATGTTTGTCAATTTGAATCTTAGTGCACTTCACATGGAAGAAACAGAGAAGTGCAAACAAAGAATCACTTGTGTAGCATGAGAACAGAAACAGAGGAAGGGGAAAACAGTTCTTGGCTGTAAAAGAACAAAAGCAGATGGAATCATGCAATAATAATAATATAGGAACATGCTTCAAGGAGTAAATTACAATCAAATCTAGAATAATCTAAAAATATCTCAAATTATATTTCGAAATATAATAGAACAAGAAACAAAATATCAAGAATATGAAAAAATAACGTGCCAATTATTTACCACTGGAATCCCAACAGATCTACTACAGAAATCCAAGAATTTTTAGAGGACAGTATTAGTAGTGACATGACTTCTAATTGGGAAGACTAAAACTCTAGAGACCAGCTTCACCTCCCAAGTTCAGCCAGCTGTCAGTGAGCAAAGATGCTCTAGTCTCCCTTGAGGCACTTCAGAGGTCAGTTCAGATCCTGGTGGATTTAATCATCACCTTTTGCCATGCTTCCTCCTTTCCCTTTACTTACAAGAAAGCCCAGGACAACAGGATTCCCGATTTGGCGCTTATTCTACAGTTTTGGGGAAAGAATTAGGAATAAGCTCAGCTCCCTGGAACAGCAAAAATCACAGGATGGGCCTTCTGAAGTCCTGTCAACAGATGCTGTGCAGTGCAATTTCAAACAGGGCAAAGTCACTTGAATTACATTTTCCCATATAATTCCTTTCACCTGAAGAGAATCATTAGTATCAGCTTGAATGAAAGTGGAAAAGTTGAGCTTGAGACTATAACTGATTCATAAGTTCATGAGCTGGCTTTCCTTTCTATTTGTTGTTTCAAAATTAGGAAAATAAGCTTAAAGCATATGGGTTTAAAATTAATTAATTAATTTCTGCCATTCTCTTTGGACAAAGCTATTTAGACTAAAGGGGAGAGTTTATTCAGGTAATAGTGTGACCTAGAGTGTCTCCTGCACAGTAAAATATTGATCACTGGCTCAAGCGTTGATTGTTTATTTAAGTGTGAGGTGCTCTAGCCAGCAACAAAAATTTAAATTATCACTGCATCCTTCCCAATAAGGAAGAACGGAATTTTTGTCTGTAATGTCCAAAATGTGCAATATAATTAGCAGTATTAACATTGAAGCATTGTCATCAAATAATGTAAAACATGAATGACATAAACAGAAGAGATTTTTAAGCATGGAAGATGATTAATTTAGGTTCCCAACTACTTAATTTATAACAAATATGACCCAGCTTTTCAGTGCTTTTATCTGTTTTTATGTCCTTTATGTCCTTTGTACAAAATTACTATGAGACACCGGAACAGGTTGCCCAGAGAAGTTGTGGATGCCCCCTCCCTGGCAGTGTTTAAGGCCAGGTTGGATGGGGCTTTGAGCAACCTGGTCTGGAGGAAAGGTGTCCCTGCCTGTGGCAGGGGGGTTGGAACTAGATGATCTTTAAGGTCCCTTCCAACCCAAACCATTCTATGATTCTATGATTCTGTGAAATTAAGTTTCATATTATTCTTTTTCTACACATTCATACTATTGAATTTTAAAAACTATTATTATGGCTGGTTAGACATTCAAACTAGAATTTTCCATATGTGCCTACTTTCTGCATGGCAGAGACCTTGAAGAAATGTATGTATGCATTGACATATCTAAAACTATCTTGCCATACTGCTTAACACCAACATACATTACTGAAAAATGAAAAAGTGAGGTTTTCACTGTCAACATTAACATAAACCATCTGCATGTAGATACAATGTATCTCAAGCATTTGAGATTCTTTCACAATATATTTTTACTACTTTTTTAGAAAACAGACATATCACTATCAGTGAATATGAAATATTCAAAAAGTATTGCTGGTCATTATTACCATTAGGTAAAATACAACATTCTAAGTAAAACATCAACTGTACTAAACACAAAGAAAATTACCTAAATTTTCAGGTTTTCCTTTAAGTGTCTGTATTCTTCTTTAATGAATACCGATGGCATCTGGGTAATACTACAGCACTTAAGTTTATGCTATTAGGTGTATTTAATCTACTTCATTGTTAGTGTTTCTGCAGTTTTAAAATAAATATTCACTAATATATTCAATATTTCTAGAGCTTATTTCTTACAATCTATTATAATTAATCAATTATGTCAATAGTCTACAGTGATATTATGTTATAAAATCAAGGGGAACAGAAAGTTATAAACTGTCCAGATTTATATTAATTATATTATATTATTATACTACATTAAACAAACGCATACCCCCACAGACATCGCCATCCACATTTTCACACTGTCGATCATCACATTCACAGTTTTTGCCATGAACTCTGTTGTCTCCTGGAGGGAAACAAGTGCAATGGCCACATTCACATCTCCCTGTAAGAATAAAAAATTGTTAGAGTCATTATTTAAGTAAAGTAAAATAAATGAAATAAAACCCCAAATTTATTCTACACCCTACACCCCAAAGACAAACTACAAGTCACTCTGTATTCATTAAAGTATGCAAATAAACACTATTAAAAAAACCCCCCCAAACTATCTCTCCTCCATGGCAACCAGAAGCAAAGTATATCACTGTTATATCTTGGTGGAAACAGAAACAATAAGCAATCATTGGCTTTGCATGTTTTTCATATCTCAACTTTGCATAACAGAGCTATAGAACAGGTTTAACTGCATAATTAACCTCTATAATTGATCTAAAATATTTAGCAGATACCTCAGAAACTCCGAAATGAATGGGATTAGAATTAAATAGACTGTGCACAGGGCTATTTAAGATACTCTCTATTCATTTAGAAACACAACTCTTCAAATACTCTGCCAGGCATTTGGAAAGCAAAAATCCCTATAATTTTTCTTGTCTAGACCTGAGGAAATAGAAGTCAAAAGCACAACCTCTGTCAGAGTCTTCCCTTCCATCAGCCTGTTCACAGGAGAATTCCCCAGAGCTTAAAGGGGGAACAGACTCATCCAAACTCTCACAGATCTTACAATCCAAAGCGCTTAGAGCAGTGAATATTAAATGGTCAGATGTGAAAAAAAATAAGATCAAGGATAGTCTTACATTCCACATATATGAGACAAACTCAGTTCAGGATAAGACTGGTTTTGTTATTTCCTAACTTCTAAGAGTTTGCCTTTGTATTTTTTATATTATTTCAATGCAATGCTACTGTGAGAATGCTCTAAATACGACAGAAATCGTGGATCAAAGTGATACATTTGATGGGTTTGGGAAGAGATATTGTGTGTAAATGTCACGGTTTAAAGCTGGGCCAGCTATTAACCAGGTGGCAGATGCTCTCTGTTAACCCTCTCCCCCCCGCCCAAGGGAAAGGGAAAGGGAAAAGGGAGAGAGATTTATGGGTTGGAAAGTTAAAACAGTTTTAATAAACTATAATAATGAAAAAGAATATAATAACAATAATAATAGAAATAACCAAATATATACAAATATATACAAATATATACAAATATATACAAATATATACAAATATATACAAAACCAAGACTGAGAGCTTGGAAATCCTCCTCAGGCAAAGTTGCTCCCCCAGCATGGGCAGAGGGGAAAATGCAGTAGCTCCCCTGCCATCACACCTGCAGGCTTTTAACTGGAGAATTGGCAAAGCTGGTACCAACCAGTGGGAGACAGGAGGGCCCCTCCCTCCTGGGCCCCACCTCCAGGAGGCAGTGGGTTAGTGATAAATAGGAAAGTGAGAATGACATGTATGGGATGGAATACCTCGTTGGTCAATCTTGGGTCACCTGCCCTGGCTGCTCCTCCCTGCAGGTGCGAGCCCCCTTCGGCTCTTCACTCATAAGCAGTGAGGAATTTAGCAGTGACCTTGGTTTCTCTAAGACTAATTGGCCTGGTTTGGGCCAAACCAGGACATTCCACCCCTTATTCCATACCATTCATGTCATACTCAGATCACCACTACCTTTTCATTTTCAAATATATATACACATATCACTAGTTTATGATTCATCTCTATACAAAAAGTTCATTAAGTTCATTTGGTTCAGGACTGTGGGTTTCCATCTGGCTAGCAGTCTCTCTTTTGTCATGGTTCGTGCCCACGGGTTGCAGGTTAAAGATGTCAGACTCGAGGAGGTTACTGGACGCCACTTGATGAAGCTAGTTCCAGTCTCATCACCACTGTCTTAACCTGAAAGACACTTATGCAGCAACAACATACAGTTCAGAATTAAGTAGTCTCACCCAGAATCAGATCACCTTCAGGGACACATCGGACTTCACCATCTTGCAACATCACCCACCAAGTACATCCAGGTCCCTGAGCAAAAGCAATCCCACGAATGGGTTTACCTTTGCCCGTTGCAGGAAGAATCCAGACAGTTTTTCCCAATAGATTCCTTTCGTGCACCACCGGGACTTTATCTCCTTCTACTGTATGTAGAAGGTCTGACTGAGCAGGGCCAGCTCGATTGATAGATCCCCTGGTGTTAACTAACCAGGTAGCTTGTGCCAGATGTTTATCCCAGTTTTTAAAGGTTCCACCCCCCATTGCTTTCAGGGTAGTTTTTAACAGCCCATTATACCATTCAATTTTCCCAGAGGCTGGTGCATGATAGGGGATGTGATACACCCATTCGATGCCATGCTCTTTGGCCCAGTTGTCTATGAGACTGTTTTTGAAATGAGTCCCATTGTCCGACTCAATTCTCTCTGGCGTGCCGTGTCGCCACAAGATTTGCTTTTCAAGGCCCAGAATAGTGTTCCGGGCAGTGGCATGGGGCACAGAGTATGTTTCCAACTATCCGGTGGTCGCCTCTACCATGGTAAGCACATAGCGTTTACCCTGGCGGGTTTGAGGGAGTGTGATATAGTCAATTTGCCAGGCCTCCCCATATTTATATTTCAACCACCGCCCCCCATACCACAAAGGTTTTAACCGTTTGGCTTGCTTAATTGCGGCGCATGTTTCACAATCATGGATAACCTGTGCAATAGAGTCCATGGTTAAGTCTACCCCTCGGTCACGAGCCCATCTGTATGTTGCATCTCTTCCTTGATGACCTGAAGTGTCATGAGCCCACCGAGCTAAAAATAGTTCACCTTTGTGTTCCCAGTCCAAATCTATTTGGAACACTTTAGCAGCTTGATCCGCTTGTTGGTTGTTTCGATGTTCCTCAGTTGCCCGACTTTTAGGTACATGAGCATCTACATGACGTACCTTCACGACTAGTTTCTCTAGCCGAGCAGCAATATCTTGCCACAATTCAGCAGCCCAAATAGGTTTACCTTTGCGCTGCCAGTTGCTTCGCTTCCACTGCTTTAACCACCCCCACAAGGCATTTGCTACCATCCATGAGTCAGTATAAAGATACAGCCTTGGCCACTTTTCTCGTTCAGCAATGTCTAAAGCCAGCTGGATGGCTTTTACCTCTGCAAATTGACTTGATTCACCTTGTCCTTCTGTGGCTTCTGTGACTCGTCGTATGGGACTCCATACAGCAGCTTTCCACTTCCGATGCTTTCCTACAAGACGGCAGGATCCATCGGTGAACAGGACATACTGCTTCTCATCCTCTGGTAATTCATTATATGGTGGGGCTTCTTCAGCACGTATCACCTCCTTTTCTGGTGGCATTCCGAAGTCTTTGCCTTCTGGCCAGTCCATGATCACTTCTAAGATTCCTGGGCGATTAGGGTTTCCTATTTGAGCCCTCTGCGTAATTAATGCAATCCATTTACTCCATGTAGCATCAGTTGCATGATGGGTAGTGGGAACCTTACCCTTGAACATCCAGCCTAGTACTGGTAATCGAGGTGCCAGGAGAAGTTGTGCTTCAGTACCAATTACCTCTGAAGCAGCTCTAACTCCTTCATATGCTGCCAGTATCTCTTTTTCAGTTGGAGTGTAATTGGCCTCGGAGCCCTTGTATCCTCGACTCCAAAATCCTAGGGGTCGACCTCGAGTCTCCCCTGGTACTTTCTGCCAGAGGCTCCAGGTAGGACCATTGTCCCCAGCTGAGGTGTAGAGCACATTTTTAACATCTTGTCCCGTACGGACTGGTCCAAGGGCTACTGCATGCACAATCTCTTGTTTAATCTATTCAAAAGCCTGTCGTTGTTCAGGGCCCCACTGAAAATCATTCTTCTTTCTGGTCACTTGATAAAGAGGGCGTACAATCTGGCTATAATCTGGAATATGCATTCTCCAGAAACCCACAACGCCTAAGAAGGCTTGTGTTTCCTTTTTGTTAGTAGGTGGGGACATAGCTGTTATTTTGCTGATCACCTCTATCGGGATCTGGCGACGCCCATCTTGCCATTTAATCCCTAAAAACTGGATCTCCCGGGCAGGTCCCTTGACCTTGCCTCTTTTTATGGCAAAACCAGCTTGCAGAAGAATTTGGATTATTTTCTCTCCTTTGTCAAAAACTTCTGCTGCTGTATCACCCCACACAATGATGTCATCAATGTATTGCAAATGTTCTGGAGCTCCACCCTTTTCTAGTGCAGTCTGGATCAGTCCATGGTAAATAGTAGGACTGTGTTTCCACCCCTGGGGCAGTCGATTCCAGGTATACTGGATACCTCTCCAGGTAAAAGCAAACTGCGGCTTGCACTTTGGTGCCAAGGGAATAGAGAAAAATGCATTAGCAATGTCTATGGTGGCATACCACTTGGCTGCCTTTGACTCCAGTTCGTATTGAAGTTCTAGCATGTCTGGCACAGCAGCACTCAGCGGTGGCGTAACTTCTTTTAGGCCACGATAGTCCACAGTTAATCTCCATTCTCCATCAGACTTTCACACTGGCCATATAGGACTATTAAAGGGTGAGCGAGTCTTGCCAATCACTCCTTGATTTTCTAATTGTCTAATCAGTTTATGAATGGGGATCAGGGAGTCTCGATTGGTGCGATATTGTCGTCGGTGCACCGTGGCAGTAGCAATTGGCACCTGTTGTTCTTCAACCTTCAGCAACCCCACAACAGAAGGATCTTCTGAGAGGCCAGGCAAGGTAGACAGCTGTTTAATGTCCTCAGTCTCTACAGCTGCTATACCAAAGGCCCCTCTATACCCTTTTGGGTCCTTAAAATACCCTCTCTTGAGGTAGTCTATGCCAAGGATGCACGGAGCATCTGGGCCAGTCACAATGGGGTGCTTTTTCCATTCATTTTTAGTTAGGCTCACTTCGGCCTCCAATACAGATAACACTTGAGATCCTCCTGTTACTCCTGAAATACTGATAGATTCTGCCCCTTTATGATCCGATGGCATTAGGGTGCACTGTGCACCAGTGTCTACCAAGGCTCGATACCTTTGTGGTTTTGATGTGCCAGGCCATCGAATCCACACAGTCCAATAAACTCGGTTGTCCCTCTCCTCCACCTGGCTGGAGGCAGGGCCCCCCTAATTAAGAAATGGACTCGTGCTGCTCACAGGGACTGGACCTTCATTTCTCCTATTCACCCTTGGGAAAAAGGGATTTGAGGCCCATCTCCCCTGACTGGGGTCCTGCTCACTGGTAACTGGAGCAGCCATCCTCCTAGAAAAATTCTCTCTGGTATTTCTTTTAGCTTGCAACTCACGTACTCGTGCCTGTAGGGTACTGGTAGGTTGTCCATGCCATCTGCTCATGTCCTCCCCATAACCACGCAGGGCAAACCACAGGATACCTCGTGATGTGTTCTGTTTCCTTTGAGCTGGTCCTGTAGGAGAGCGTTTTCTCCTAACAGCTGCAACGCACGCCTGTGTAGGTAGAGAGTCAAGTTTATTCTCGATCATGGACAGTTTGTCTGACAGTTGTTTAAATGAGTCCTTGTTCTCCTTAGTCAGTTTTTCCACAGCCGAGATGCGTGCCTGCAGTGGGGAAGAAATACTATCTTCATACTGTCGCATACAGTTAGCCGTTTCGCCCACAGTAGAATGTGCCATATCATCTTCTCCCCATACTAATATTGACAATGTATGGGTATATATCGGTGGAGCATTCTTCACAACCTTCCAGAACATGGATCGGTTGCATTCCACTTCATCAGGATCTACAGCATCTACAATGTCCCGTGGGTGTCTATAAATGATCTCTTGCACCGCTAGTTCTCTAAGGTAGTTAATACCTTTTTCTATAGTGGTCCATTTGTTCAGGTGGCTCATAACATCATCTTTATAGGGATACCTGCTCTTTACAGCTGACAAGAGTCGCCTCCAGAGACTGATAGTGTTTGACTTTCTTGCGAGCGCCTTATCAATACCACCATCTCTGGACAGGGATCCCAGCTGTCTGGCTTCTCTGCCATCCAATTGCATGCTGTCTGCCCCATTATCCCAGCATCGGAGCAACCAGGTAATAATAGGTTCACCGTCATAACAGCTGAAGTCTTTCCTTATATTTCTCAGGTCCTTCAGGGATAAGGAGTGGTAGGTTATCTCTACGTCCGAGTCCTCCTCTTGTGATAGTTCTGCTTTAGAAGGACCTTTCTTCTGTGATGAGTCTGCTTTAAAAGGACGATCGAGGAAACCCCCATCTGTGTTGGGCCCTAACTCTGCCTGAGAAGGGCCCTCACCTGGGTCATATGATGGCTCTGCCTTAGAAGGCTCCGAGTCATCATCCTTCACTTCACAAGCTGATTTCTTTTGGTATTTCTTCCTGGTTACAGGAGCAATTGGTACAGATTCAATAGATGCTGGAGTCTGAGTAGATGCAGTGGCTGTCTTGGGAGTGCTGAGAGTCTGAGTAGCTACAGTGGCCATCTTGGGGGGTGTAGCAGCTGTGGTACAGGCTGCCGAGGCTTCAGTAGGTTTAGTGGCTGTAGCGGCAGTACACACTGTAGGATCTGAGGTGGCTGCATAACACCTACAACTGTCCCTGCACCGATATTTAATCTTATCCCACATCAGAAACACATTCAGGACAACCAAAAATAAAAACATGCCACCTAGACAGCACCATCCTAATTTTGCAAAATCTAGTGGAATCAGCTTGGCAGAAAAGGAGAAGGTACTATTTCCCAAAGTAAAACTGGAAGTGTAATCATTAACAGAATCAGCTAAAGGATGCCTGGAGCGTGCAGATGAAGTTGCTGCTACTGATTCGCGATTAAAACTGCCCATCATTGTGTCATAGAGATAAGAGATCGGAATAGGAACTGCCCAGTTTATCACAGCATAAATCAGTATCAAACCCCATACCAAAACAATACATTTCGACCAGCGCCCACTGCTAAACTGCATGTAAACATTCATAAGAAGCAAGCAATAACACAGTGCCCACAGCAGGTAAGGCATCATTGCAATACTTAACTGTGAAAGAAACTCCATAAAAAGATGAGATAACACAGCATTCAAAAATGACATCACCATTTTCACCAGCTGTTTTAATTTCCAACCCCTAGTAAATCTCAAAGGAAGAAATCTGATACTCTCTCAGCTGAGCTCTCCGGGTCTCCTCCCACCAGAGCCAGGATTCAACTTATCAGAGCAACCTGTTGGAGCTTCTCTCGAGCCCCACGTTGGGCACCAATAAATCTGTCACGGTTTAAAGCTGGGCCAGCTATTAACCAGGTGGCAGATGCTCTCTGTTAACCCTCTCCCCCCCGCCCAAGGGAAAGGGAAAGGGAAAAGGGAGAGAGATTTATGGGTTGGAAAGTTAAAACAGTTTTAATAAACTATAATAATGAAAAAGAATATAATAACAATAATAATAGAAATAACCAAATATATACAAATATATACAAATATATACAAATATATACAAATATATACAAATATATACAAAACCAAGACTGAGAGCTTGGAAATCCTCCTCAGGCAAAGTTGCTCCCCCAGCATGGGCAGAGGGGAAAATGCAGTAGCTCCCCTGCCATCACACCTGCAGGCTTTTAACTGGAGAATTGGCAAAGCTGGTACCAATCAGTGGGAGACAGGAGGGCCCCTCCCTCCTGGGCCCCACCTCCAGGAGGCAGTGGGTTAGTGATAAATAGGAAAGTGAGAATGACATGTATGGGATGGAATACCTCGTTGGTCAATCTTGGGTTACCTGCCCTGGCTGCTCCTCCCTGCAGGTGCGAGCCCCCTTCGGCTCTTCACTCATAAGCAGTGAGGAATTTAGCAGTGACCTTGGTTTCTCTAAGACTAATTGGCCTGGTTTGGGCCAAACCAGGACAGTAAAAAAGGGCCACCAGAAACATGGATTAGGATGCAGAAAAGCCTGTTCCTCTCAATCTAATTTAATCACAGCATCAGTGAGACTCAACCTAGGCCTGGACACTGCTCTACAGACTGCAGAACCCAAATTTACAGTAGGAGCAACTATAGCTGTAAAGCAACAAATTCCTCCAAGTGCAGGCTTTCATTATATAAACAAACAGTTCAGCATGTGCAATAATTTTTCAGCATTTGCTGAAATATTTTGCTGAATGGGAAAGGTCTGTTAAGGAGAACCTTAGTGGGGCTTTTTTAACTTTAGGTTAGAATCATAGAATCATAGAATGGTTTGGGTTGGAAGGGACCTTAAAGATCATCTAGTTCCAAATCCCCTGCCACAGGCAGGGACACCTTTCCTCTAGACCAGGTTGCTCAAAGCCTCTTCTAACCTGGCCTTAAACACTGCCAGGGAGGGGGCATCCACAGCTTCTCTGGGCAACCTGTTCCGGTGTCTCACCACCCTCACAGTAAAGAATTTCTTCCTAATATCTAATCTAAATCTACCCTCTTTCAGTTTAAAACCATTCCCCCTCGTCCTGTCACTACTTGCCCTTGTAAAAAGCCCCTCTCCTGCTTTCCTGTAGGCCCCCTTCAGTATGGGAAGGCTGCTAGAAGGTCTCCCCAGAGCCTTCTCTTCTCCAGGCTGAAGACCCCCAACTGTCTCAGCCTGTCTTCACAGGAGAGGTGCTCCATCCCTCTGATCATCTTCATGGCCCTCCTCTGGACTTGCTCCAACAGCTCCATGTCCTTCTTATATTGGGGGCCCCAGAGCTGGACGCAGTACTCCAGGTGGGGGTCTCATGAGAGCGGAGTAAAGGGGCAGAATCACCTCCCTCGACCTTCTGGCCACACTTCTTTTGATGCAGCCCAGGATACGGTTTTGTGACAATAAAACCTTTTAGGTCAACATACTGCCGGATCATTTTTAATCTATGTTTTTTTTTCAAATTCTAACCTGAATTTGTTACATTTGTTTTTCAAAAAAAACCCAGTTTAATTAAGTTGGAGTAGGGGAGAACTATATTACTCATGGAAAATATTCCTAGCTCATTTTATAGCTGCCATACTCTTCATTTTCCCAAGCATCAATGTACATTGCACTTTCGAGCTGACATTCTATGTGCCAGGATTCAACCTAGAAAGACATTTTATGATCAACTTAAAGTGCAGGAATCTTAAAAAAGACATGCTGATAGAGAGAACTAACAGCAAATACTTCCTGATACCTTTATAATATACATAGTTTTAAAACAGTTGCGTTGGCAATTATATGAGGATATTTGTTGCAGAAAGAAACTTATTATAGGAAGGGCATCTACCACATCCCAAAATACAGTTGTACTTGGTAATCATGACAACATTTAAGATATGACTGTCTACAGTATGATTGATTTTATTTGTCTACATTCTCTAAGCTATAATTATTTGCCAAGGACAGATACATTAGAAACTGGAAAAAAATCATTCCTTGGCACTTAAATATACGGAGACTTTTAATGAGTCCAACTTGTCACTATTTGGGGCTCTTACAGTCTCTTTCTATGCATCCACCTTAGACAACTTGGCTACTTTTACAAAAATGTCACATTGCAGTGTCCCAAAGCACAGTCAGTCGCTCATAGGCAAATAGGTACCTCATGAACACGACCCATCTGCTGTGAAGACTCTATAAAACAAACAAAAGAACCATCTTTAACAGTGGTATCCTGGCCAGCTAATGCTATAATAAGGAGAATGCCTGAAGGACAATAAAATAAGTTTAAGCAAGTTGCTTTGAAGAGAGGAGTCAGCAGAGATGGAAAATCCTCCAGAGGGATGAGAAAAGGAAGGTTCTGTAATGAGGCTCCTGCATGTTCTCTAATTAAGCATTACCTTCTATAAAGCTTAGCTTAATAAGTCAGAATGACCTGAGAGCCCAGTGGCTGGGCACTGCCACTGGAATGGGGACAGGTTCCTCTCAGTCCCCGCTGCAATTAATGTTTATTCATTTTAGTTAATGTGCAACAGTTTCACCAGTAACAAAACTGAGGAATATCCCATCCCTAGGCAGACAGGGCACATTTCTGTCATGTAAGAGATGATACAAGCTCAGCTTGTCTCCTCCAAATCAAGCACAAAGGGAATTAAAGCTTTACTTTCTCAATCTTCTCATCTTAATTAACAAATAAAACACCAACACAAATATTAAAAAAGCCCAAATTCCTTGTTGATATCTGTGCCTCGTATTTTATTTTGGCTGGCTCCCACCTAAGTCCAGGGTATGATTTAGATCATCTAACTGTGGACCTCAGCAGAAACGAAAGTGTCTTCAAAATGGACAGAAACCTCAGTCAGTAAGTGCTCTGGAAAAGGATTTCTCTGAGCTATTTCTTTACTTTTAAATATTGAAAGATACAGTTATAGTAGTTTAGTACACTGTTGCTGAAATTGATACTTAAATTATTAGTTCATCTTTCGTTTTAATTTACAAATGCAACAAAATCAGCACTAGGAACATGAGAAAATTTAGTGGTGGCACTAAATAATTGCAACTTTGTACTGGCTTAAAAAGTATATTTTACCTCCGAAAGTACTGAGACTTTGGTTAGATTATGTAAGGTTGTCTTACTCTGGAGGTAATTTAACAGAGAATTAAAGCCCTATTGCTTCTGAACAGCTAACTACATAGGACGTAGCAAACGTAAACTTCGAAGGCTGAATTTATCACCATATAGATAAACACAAAAATTAACAGCATTCTGTAACAATAGATTTCAGGTTTCTTCCTCGGGAAAACCAGGATAAGATATTTGCAGGGTAAGCTTGCTTCAGCCATACTACTACTTTGTCAGATGTACCTGCTACTGAAATAACAGCCTTATTCTGTGACCTTCTTCTCTTAGTTATTGTGATAAAATACTTACCATACAAATTCAATCATTCAAAAGTAATTTGAAGCTCACATTATACAGAAAAGGGATCAGCACTTTACTAAACATACTCTTTCGTTGTCTAGAATAATAGGTTTACCATAGCAACCTGATTATAGAGGGAAAGCTACTGCCAAACACATCCTAAATTCTCCTTAAATTCCAGGGCATACAGAAACAATTAAACACATGAGGACTATAATATTCTGCATCTTCTCAACCATCTGTGCAAGAGCTACACTTTATGAGTAAAAAGAAACAAGTTCACCTCAGACATTTTACAGCAAGTGGCTTCTTCTCCTTGATAAACTGGGAGAGGAAGTTTCATCATCTGGTGACTTCAGATGAAGGAAGCTTTATGATGGAGGTTGTATTAGCTATTAGCATTGAAAAGCTTAACCTACTTATTGTAATGCAAGATTCAAAAAATAGAATAATTATACAAGACTTTTATTTGTCTACAGTCTTAATATTTGCTCGCTCTCTTTCTTCCCATTGATGTCAATAGGAGTATTAACTTATTACTGACATTTGCTATTACTTGAAGTCTGAAAAAAGACAACCTTGCGGTGGGGTATTTTGTTTTTAAAGGGAATTAAACCGCTATATCTCATTAAAACTGACTCTGGAATTCTAAAAATCCATTTCTTAAGCACTTAGCTTTTGATTTTATTCACTATTTACTATAGCATTTTTTCATTCTTCCTGCCCGACATTTATCAAAGCATAACTAAAGTAAGCAGTGCCTATACTTACGTTAAACCTGCTCCCATGCAAATTGCTGCAACCATTAGCTGCATGCATTCAAACCAATTTCCAGCTGCCTACAGAGACTGACTAAAAGTCTCTTTTATACAGGTACTTTTCATTTTAAACCACTGTGCTAGAGGTATAAAATTTGTGTAATAAAACATTTTTACCCTGTTATTGCCAGCAAAAATATCAGGAAGAAACAGCAATAGCTTTCAATGTAAAAATAAACACTGAATATAATAAGATATACTTCATTGTCTTTTCCTGTCTATAACTCTACAACATAAAGGATTTTTTCTGTGCATGGTGTTGAATTTTTATCTTCTAAATGAAAACAAATAAATAAAGTATTTTTTTTTATTGTGTAAGGAATACAGCATCAAATTGCACTGAGATTGTGGTAAAAGCAAACCAGGTTCGTTGGTACCTAGGCAAGATGGTCTCTCAGGCTAGTGATAAATAGAAGGGAATGGGCCTTTAGGAAGGACTTTTCTGCCCCATGGCTGTCCCAGGCTTAACACCTGAAAGCGTTATCTATCAGAAATTGGCAATTTCTTTGTTATCAAGCAATCTCAGGCAACCTGAGCACATTCAGTATAGCTGTTGTGCGTTCTGCCAGCAGAAACCATTTCATGCTGGATGAGAACAGATGATCAGAATAACATTCAGAAACGGCAAATCAGAGAAGGGGGATGGGAAGATTTGTACAGAAGATCACAGAGTTTCATGGGACATAGTGGGTGGGGGGAAGCAGATGTGACTTAAGGAAGTAACAGATAGGATGTAGCAGCTTCAGGTAAGGAAAAGGAAAATTCACTGACTAAGTGGTAGAGAGAAGAAAGACCAGTAAAGGGAATAAACAGTACCCCAAAATGGGCAAACAAAATGCAATGCTTGACAAAAATAGGGTGGACAATCTCATCATGGCTTGCTGAGTCTGAGGCATTAAGAGCAGTGCAATCCAGCTGAGCTTGATCAATGTGGAGAAATTTATAGACTCAAACAGAAAACAGTTATGGACTACTTAGTGGGCACATGGTTTATTTTGCATGTCCTATTCCCAAAATGGCCTGGAATCACTTCCCACACCTAGAATGGCTTTTCATTAAAAAAAAAAAAATGTACTGACTTGACAAAAATAATTCTGCCTCATATGTGGAGGTAGTGCGGCATCCTGGCTCCGCTGTGCTCTGCGCCTCGTGAGTCTTTGCAGGAAAGTTAGAAAGCCAAGAGCCCAGGAGAGGGCATCTTGTACAGCAACTTCCTTGCATTTGAAACATCAGATGGGAATATTGATGGTCCTGTATTTTAACTGAAGCTACAAGAACCACAATGGATTTCTTTTCTTAGTGTGAGCAGGATTGCTCAGTTGGGGGTTTGGGGTGGGGGGCTTGTTTTTGTGGAGATCTTCTAGTGAGAATTGGGTTTTCCACACAAGGTTCAAGCAACAAGTACTTTTTTTTTCTGCAGTACACTGTGAAAAATAAAATTGTGTGTTTATCTCCTCACACACAAGAAAAAATGTGCTGCATCTATTACAAGAACAACTACTTGTTCAGATTTGAGTTGGGAACTAATTTTCTGTTTCTAAATCAATACACAGAAAACAAACATGCCTTAAGTCTACTCATAATAAGAGATTATTTGCAGCATGACTGACCCAAGACCTCAACTAAAGATATAAAAGCTCCAGAGAAGAGCTTAGTTGAATCATAAAGACATAAAATGAAATGGAAATTGCTTTAATAAATCTAAAGTAATTTCCAAACTTCAGATTTTTGAACTACTTTTTTTCAATAATTTTGTACACTGAAGCAAACTTTTATCAACAAGTTCTGAGATTTTTATTTAAATAGCACCAACAGTAGCTAAAGCATGCAATTGGGTTAAATATATGTATTTTCCTTAGTCTTAGTAGGCACCTCCCAGCTGCAATAACTGCGTCAGCTACTACATTCAGCACTATCAGCAGGGCTGAAGTAACTGCAATCAGCTAACTATTATCATATAACTACATCACACACTTGGAAGACTTGTATCTATAGCTGATAGCTTTTTGTTCCAGGTTGCATTATCTCCCCTTAGGCCCATATGTGGCTTCAAAGGCCAGGATACTTTCTCTAATTGCTTATGTTGATACACCTGTTTTTATTTTCATTTCCATATCATGCTTGGAAAACCTACTCCACATCTGTGTGAAGTGCTCAGTGACACTGGGCCATCCAGTGCTACATGGAACATCATAGTCCCATGTGCAAGGGCTGGGAACTTGAAGGTTGAAAGGTTGAAAGGCTTCACAAGGCATGTGCAATGCAGGGAGTGTCACGGTGGCTCTGGGGACTTTGCTGTGTATAGCTTCTCTTATCCTTTTCCTTTAGGAGAAAGGACCTAATGTCTCATGTCTGCTCATAACCTACACTCAGTGTCTTGCAACGGCTGTTAGTATAAAAATTTGGCCTAAGAAAAACAGCGAAATTCACAAATTAAGAAATTCTTTTGTTAAAGCTGCCTGAGACTTTCCACTATTGTACGTAAGTTTTACGAAGTTGTTCACTAGTACAAAGTACGAAGCTGTCCCTCATATAATAAGGTGTGTGGGTTTTTTCTCAGACAGAAGCAGCATGTTTCTTTTAATCTTTTTAAAACTGAATTGCTTTATAACGGGAAAGAGTATTAAAAAAGGTCTGACAGTTTAGTTTTTCCTTAAGGCAGAAAAAAAAAAAACAACACAGAAAACAAATATCCCTAAGATAAAAACCCTGGAGAAATAAAAGATAAGTATGTTATCCCAAACAACAGAACTCTTACAACAGCACAAGCAACTGAATATCCAGGATTGTAAAAGCAAGCGTTATGCAAGAGCAATTACAAGTGGCTGAGACTTGCCCCCCGCTTCAGTACACACGGCATGTATGACTGGAAGCCTAATTGCACAGTTGGCATATGGCATCTGAAGTAAATGCTCTTCCTTTGTGACAGCCTAATAGTGAAATACTTCTTTAGATAAATCCACTCAACAGCACCACTTTACAGATTTAGCATCAGATAGTCTTTTACAGCTCTTGCTGATCAGCACTACTGATTTGTGTCTTCTTTTCCATGTTGCTTTTCTTTTTATTTTTTTCTCCTCTCTCTCTTTATACATTTGGGTAAGAAGCACTGCTGTGCTGCTAGTTTCCTTTTCAGATTGTTAACTTGTTGACATCTGCTATCATCATCAAGTCGGCATGTCTCCTCCACCCGCCTCCTCTCAGTAGCAGTGCTTTGAGGATACACTCCTTGAAGGCTGCTATTGTGTTTCTGCACAGCCAACAGGGAATTTCTAGAGGAGTTCCAGGAGAGGAGTCACCCCTGCCCACTTTGCAAGAGCAGGATTTTAGCCGTATGCCTCGCTGGTGACATCTTCCTCAGGTCTCCTGTTGGGGGCACGCCCTTGACAATTCCCTTACTATCTTAAGGGGGCAAGTAGGTCTATGAAGGCAACTACTTCTCTGTTTGAAAGAAATGTGATAGTCATTGTCACCACACAGAGGAGAGATGCGTGAAGAAGACAAGAAAGGAGGTGGCAAAACACTTTCTGAAGAAATGTGTAGTTAAGGCAGGGAACAGTGGAAATGGAAGAGGAGGAGGAGGAATCCATTGGGGGGAAAAAAAAGAAAAACTAGACAGCATGGCAAATGTCACTCCAAAGATGTAAAAACCCTAGAATTCAGCAAGCCATAATCTGACTTTTTTTCCTACCCTTCCTCTCCTCACCTCTTCTCTCACCCCAATAAAAATAGTTCCTCTTCCTTCCATCAGCCTCTTTTCTTTCCTGCTTTTCTCTCTACTTTTTTTCCTCTTTCCACTTTGTTCAATGGACCCTCCCCTCCTTTAAAATGTTTCACTGCTGAGTACTGAACATTTTGTACTTCTACAAATCACCTCTTCTTTCAGATCACCCCATGTTGCCTTCTCTAGCTTGCATGGAGCTCTGTCTTTTCATCTCTCTTTTCATTCTTTCCTCCAAAATGCTTTCAATAACTCAAACTATCAAGAAAAACTACTGTAAAGATATGCCAATAAATCAAGTAAAGGATACACGGCATTCTACTAAAACTAACATCTTCTCCATAGAATATGAAAAATTAAGTATTGTGTTTGATTTAAAGGACCTGACTTGAGAATGCTTTTCCTTCACCTAGACAACTATCAGGAAAAATAAGTCTCATTTCCCTTTTAGCCTGTCTAACTGTCTGATGCTTTGCATAAGCTGCTATAAAATATTTTCTAGCAAAACCCAAACATAATAAAGAGGCACAACCCAACAGCAAAAGATATATGAAGCACAAGGACATTGTTCAAGAAGCTGTGATGGCTTTTGAGCCATTTACAGCTTTATACATTTGACTGCTTTAATATCCAGAGGATTGACTGCTTACCCCTTTTTTTACATGATCTGCTATATAATGACTCATAGCACTAATTCCACAGAGACATTTAATTTGCAGATTAATTTACTAGAAAATGTCAACTGCTTTGTGGAAGTTTAATCACAAAAATGTTAACCTTGTTCACTTCCTGCTTATGCCTGTTGTTTATTAGGTAGTAAATTTCAAGATATTTTAGGGTTGTAATACAAGCCTATCTATTAAAACGTTTTAACTCCTAGACACTCTGCTCTCTGAAGCTTTAGCCGAGATTAAAGAGCTTTATAATGGCAAAACAACAATATAAAAAGATTCAACTGCATAGCAACCATCAATATTATTTGCAGATAACAGACTGCTAAGTTCAGAAACCATGGCAACAAATGACATCACACTGTATCTACCTTATTGATTAGCTTTCACCTCAACACTTTTGCCAGAAATGAAAGACATTACCTAGCAACTGCATCATCTACAGAGTTGTTCCAAGTTAAAATGTTCTTACCTTTCACTTGTAAGCAAATTTTTTTCTTTTTGTTGCCAACTGGCCAGATTGTGCACTAGCCTCTCGTTACAAGGCTTTCTATTTAATCTGCTGTAAAGACACTGCCTTATGACTCCTAAAATCTTTGCCCCAAATGTAATCGCAACTGTGAAATAATGCTTCTTCCCGGCACCCAAAAAGGCTGTCTCTGAGGAAGAATATGTAATGAGAGGATTAAAGGCACGATTGTAACAATTTTTTAAATGCAAACTTTATCTTTAGAAAACAACACAATCCTCCATTTTCCCACTCTCTGATTTCAAGTATTAGTGGTAAATTCTTCGTTGCAGGTAACGCTGAGTTTACAGATTTCAGGAAGAGTGCATAGCAATAATAAAACAGTGAGCCAAGAGTTATCAAAGGAGAATAGCTAGGCACATCACATATCACGCTACAGGTGTACCCATTTAAACTTCTTGAAAGTATTACCCTCTTTGCTCATCTCTCTTGATAGGACCCCATGAGCAGGCAAGGACACTGTTAAGACTGAGTTAGAGAGAACAGGTATAATTATGAGATTCACATATTTATACTCAGCCTTCTGTTTGGAGGACCTGAATAAAACCCAGCAATTAAAGACAGTTAGCAGTTTTCAAGCTAGTCAAAATGCATGCAACAACTAATTAAAGCCTACCAGTCAGGTCACACTATTCCTGCAATGTCTGACACAGAAAAGATGGATTTGTAATCAGTCTCCAAACCTTTCTGACAAACACAACAGTACTAACAGTACTCTGAAACACTAAAATTAAGGCATTTTATTTTAATTAGTTAACTCAAGCAACTGCTATGAAAAGCCTAAGACTGAAACAATTGCCTATACATTAATATTGTTGCTAGTCCTGAGAGCAAGAAATAAAGTTTATAGTGTGCATTAGGCCAAAAATTTCTAGAAGGATCACTGCTAAATAAGACATACGCTCCTGCAAAGATTTCTGCTTTGACTGGAACTGTCCTTCATTTTGCCAATCAGTCACAAGCAACAGATCTACCTGTGTGCTTAAGTTGGTGCAAGGAAGGCAAGTACATATCAGAGCTCACAGAAGAATAAGTGAGTGATGGTGTGAAAACAGAAAGTGAGGTGATCTGCCAAAAGAAAGAACAAAGGAAGAAGGAGAACCTGTGACTGACGCTGAGCAAAATAAGGCAGATTAATCTCAAAAATACAAGGGTATGCAAAAGGGTTGAGGATGAGCAGTTCTGAGGAAGATGCTCCAGCAAGTGGAAACCCAGGTGTCCTCAGGAAAATTTTTCCAATTTGCGGAACAGAAGTGGCATTAAAAGATGATTAAAGACAACAGCTAGTTCAAGTAGTGGTGTGAAGAGAGAAAAGCTATATTATCCTCTAAATGCAAAAGAACTTCTGTCCAAGTCAAAATGACTTTTTCTATGGAAAGAGCCAACACATTTTACAAAATAATAAATAATCAGACTCAATTTCCATAGGAAGACAGCTCTGATTAATCAAGACATTCACCTTGCTGAACTGTGAAGCAATATATCATTTTACAGACTGCTGAGTCTACAGAAAGAAATACTATTTCCTGCACCACCATAGTTCAAACACTTGCCATCTGATTTTTATTGTCTAAGAACAATTTTTCTGTCACTGCTATGGCCACCTTTCCTCTTACACAGTGGTACCAAACCACGTCTGAACCACCATGGCTCGTAAGGATTGAACGGTGGCCATAGCACATGGGAAGCATGGTGGCACAGTTAGAGAGCTTGTGCCAACCTGGAGAAGAACAGTGTTCCCACTCGGCTGTTCAATCAAGCTAGATCTTTCTTTCAGTAAAAACAACAGTTCCTATATGCTTACTTGCTATAATTAGAGAGGGCATCAGGGATCACGATGCCTGGTTGCACTTCTGAGTTTCACCGTGGATCTGAATTTAGGCAAATCATTATCAATCCACCTTCTTGTCTACAAGAATGAAGCGGGATTACAGCACCCAAGAGCAGAGCACTAGCAACCAGTATATTAAAAGCAGTCAGCATGCAAAGTGGTGTTACAAAAAAAAAAACCACCCTACAATCTATGCCTTGAAAGAAGGAAATTTGCAAAAAACCTCTCCAGATGGAGAAAGACAATGTGGGGGGAACTGCCCCTTACAGCTGCAAGGTACCATTTAGCAGCTGATGGGAGCTCTTGTGCTGCTGTAAGTGAAAGTCAAGTGCTCCTGGCCCTTGGCTCCTGCTGCACTCAAAGGAGCCACAAGAGCTGGCAGCTCTTGGTTTGCATGAGAGGTGATGGCTTGCAGGAGCTTGGTGCTTATTAGGTCCATCAGCTCTGCTGCTCACAGAGGTATTGCCATGCTTGGGGCAGAAGGCACCCGTGAGTCCTGCTGAGCGCTGAGCTCCAGGGCATCTTTTGACAGCAGCAGGATACAGCCCTGCTGCAAGGTGACTGTCCCTGGAGCCAAACTCAGCTGCTGGAGTTTGGCAAGCACTGGAGATGAACCAGGCAGCTTCGCAGCAAGTGTAAAGTAGCGTTTGTTGTTCATGGCTTTCACTGAGAGGGATTAAATTGGTGTGAGAGAGCAGACAGGAGGCAAATCCCAGTGGTGAGAAACATTGTTCCAGCACTACGATACCATCTCTGATTTTAGCATGGCATGAATTAATGCTAAAGCCATGTTTGCTCACATGGATTTGTACAGACTATCAAAAATTCATCCCAGTCCTTTTCCAGGAAATGTCAGAGTTCTGTGTAGCAAATAAGAAAGAAAAAATAAAAACAATTGCTGCTAACCAGATTGAACACAATGAGTTTGGCAAGCTCTGTCAATACCTGATTTCAGCTGAAAATCAGGCCTAGATGGAGCATTCTACACTTATCATAAAGATTTTATTAGAGAAATAAAATAGGCCTGGTATTACCATTTTAAACTTGTCAAAGTTGCTTAAACACAGCATGAATGTGGGATGTACTTTTATTGCTGTTTTAGAGAAAAGTACCCCAAATTACTCAGACAAATAAAAGCAACAGTTTAATGCTATGCTTAAAGAGCAATTAATTCTGCAGATCTATTTTTTAAGCTAATAAAGGTTTTGTTTTGTTTTGCTTTGTTTGTTTTTAACCACAAGCAATAATGAACTGAACAGCATTTATTTAATAAAAAAAAAGGTGAACTGGCTCCTCTTTGCTAATATAGTCATAAGAAAATTATATTTCAGCCTCCTCTCAGTAGTTCCACGCAACTCAAAAACTGGTGCATTATTAAATTCTTGTGCAGAAAGATGTAAGGTCTCAGCAACTGCTTGGATTTTTAACCTTTTTCCCCAGGAACCTGAGTTATGGCGGAGCACTGACAGCAGCAAATAAGAAGCTGCCACAGAAGAATTAGTAATTTTGCTACTATTTTCATTTCCCCCTCCTGGAGTGGGGAGGCTAGTGAGGCTCGGTGATGAGGGAGTGGGAAGAAATAACGAAAATAATCCGTAGAACTCATTATTTTTCTGTGAGAAAAAGTGGGAGGCATAAGTTATAGGGGGCGGTAATTGTAGATCAGACAAGGGCAGAAACTGATACTCAGTTGTGAGAAGAAAAAGAGCAGTGGAGACATCAGCTGAAAATAAGCAGCAACCACATGTACTATAACATCAGTAGCATGCAAAACACGTCAAAACTCTTGCAGTGCACACACGCCCAGACTTACAAAAATGAAGCATTTATTTTAAAAAGTCAGTCACCCTTTGCTTCCTTCCCAAGAGCAGCAGTGTTGCCTCCTCCCCATCAGTGAGACCGCACACATCTCAGCATCACTGCCGGAGACATCGGGTCCCTCCACCTTGCACAGTAATAGTCTGGCTTTCATAAATTATGATGGGAAATGGGGTCAGCAGGCAGAGCAGCAGCGGGTGTCTGCCAGAGCAGACTGTGTAGCAGCAGACCTGGACAGGCTGGGATTGTCGCTTTCAGGATCAGGAGCCTGAGAACAGGCAGATCACAACGACAGAATTTAATATTTTCCTTGAAGCCTTCATTATCAGCACTGCTACTTAAATGAATGACTCATTCATCTATCCTGTCTCAAAGATCACAACAGGAAACATTACACCCATCTCTATCTGTTTCTCCACTACTTTATTTATAGCTGCAATTAATGAAAAAGAAATTTATTTTCCCACGAAGTTTCACTACACAAGTGAAAACTATCTACAAACCAAATAGTTTATACAGTATAAGAAATCCATCTACAACAATACACAGAACCCCCCCTCACTTTTAGTATCTATCTGAAAGACAATCTAGGCTTACCCTGAAAAAGCCACAATTGCTAAGCAGAGGTTCAGTTCAGAAGACCAACAAAATCAGCATGCAAAACCAAACAAACCCCACCCCTAATGTCAAGAGACATGCCAAGTGCAACATTTTCATAGGACAAGGGGCAATGGTTTTAAACTAAAAGAGAGTAGATACAGACTAGGTATAAGAAAGAAATATTTTACAATGAGAGTGGTGAAAACACTGGAACAGGTTGCCCAGGGAGATCATAGATGCCCCATACCTGGAAACATTCAAGGTCAGGTTGGATGGGGCTCTGAGCAACCTGATCTAGTTGCAGATGTCCCTGCTCACTGCAGGGCAGTTGGAACTAGATGACCTTTAAAGGTCCGTCCACCCAAACCATTCTATGATTCTATGCTTCTGTTTCTATACTGCAAATGCAATTATTTTCATGAGCATTTTCCCCCAAAAAGACCTTCATTTGAAAAACTGTAGTACAGACTAATACAGGTATCTTCTACACACAAAACGCATGCAAGACCACACGCATGCAAGTGTTTCTTAAAGGCAAAAAGTAACAAATGCTGAGCTTTCACAGCAAGCTGTACCAAAATCACATGATCACATGACTTATCATGACACTGAAGATCAAAGAATTCTGGAGAAAATACCCCCCCCGCCCAAAATGTCAGCTTAAAATAACTTCCAAATGGAGGAAAATTTGGAATGGCAGGTACAGCACAGTTCGCAACATGCACACAGATCTGCAACAGCGTGAAAGGCACAAGTCAAACTGCAGTTCTGTGTTTCATGTCATTTTCAACAAGTACACCCAAAAACCAAACACAGAACAAGCCCGTGGTTACTTCCGTACTGAAGGGTAAGAAATAACATGTCAGCTTTCACTCCATCCTTCTGTTTTTGCTAGGAAGCAGAAAAAACTTTTAAGGATTGATCTGCACAGTCTTTCCAAACAAAGCTGGATCCAAAACTCAGTTATCAGCATGAATACGGATGCTTAGCACAGTTTAACAACTGAAGCATGCTGCTATGCTAATGTGTTTTCATGTCTGGAGCTAGATCTTGTATGGCTAACGTACTATGAAACCCAAACTCAGGACTTCCTGTCAAAGACCCTATGGACAAACTCTTAGCAATGCTGAAGAGTTTTGAGATGATCCATGGCCTTTGTTCCTAATGAAATTATATATTTGTCTGAATAATTTTATTAACTCCTAGACAGCTGTATACACCATACAAAGCCCTTGATTAGATGTGATCCATAGTAACTAGGGAGATGTGGCTGGAACTCAGGCTGTGTGGAATCTCATAAATTTGTCTTCTGCAGATAGATTTTTAATGAAAGTAAACTCAATTTTAAGAATGCCTATGGCTCCAAATATCTCAGTAAAGGAGAGCCCCACTAGACCATAAACTACCCAACAAGGTATGTATTCTTGCAGAACCTGAAACCCAGAAGGAGCAGCTCTCTGAACCCCCGCTTTATATCCTCTTGCTGTCAACGCTCTCTTTCCAGAGAAGCCCAGGCAGTCCTGCAAGGGAACGAGTTATTGAGCAGTTAAGTGATGAGTGACCCTCCAATTCTCATGTACACGTTACACGAGGAAAAAAGGGAACCCAGCACAACATAAATTAACAGCAATATCTCCACAGATAAAAAAAAAACAAACAGAGAGATACACACTGAGGAGTGTCTTAGCTGTTCCTTTTCATTAGAATATATGAGCTATGCTACTCTCTGCTGTTAGCCTAGTACCATGAAATCACACCATCTCAAATTAGCAAAGACATGGACTAAGTGTCTGGTGCTTCTGTCTCCTACTTCTAAGGGACTGCAATGCGTTATCTTTAATTGAAATTAATTCATTTGTATTGATGGGAAAAAGAAACTGTTGCCATGAAGCAATGCCGCAAAGTCCAACAAATTTATGTGTCCTTGTGGGAAAGTCTTTTCAGCTAATGTGAGTAACAGTGTAATCAATGGGGATCACAGAATAGTTGAGGTGGGAAGGCACCCCTGGAGATCATCTAGTCCAACACCTCTGCTCAGCACAGGGTGACCTGCAGCAGGCTGCCCAGGGCCCTGTCCAGTTGGGTTTTAAATGACTCCAAGGATGGACACATAACAAAATCTCTAGGCAACCTCTTTCAGTGTGTGGCCACCCTCAGAGTAAAAATTTTTTTTTCATCTTAATCCTTTTCCTCCTCTGATCTAACTATGGCACCAGAATGTTCGTGTTTTTCCATTACCCAGAAAAATCACAGAATTTTAAGATAAGTTATTACAATACCTCCCCTGTAGGAGAAGAAGAAAAAAAAAAGTTGGTTGATTAATCAGAGATCATTGAGAATTTTTGGGAAAAACAAATATAAGTTTCCCAAAAGCTTGTAGTGGAAATGCACAATATGCATTCACACACAACACTTTCTGATTCATCAAAAAAAATTAAACAATCTGAGAAATGCAATATTTAATAGAACCTAACATCTCTACCCTGCACTCCCTTGAAAATGAAGTAATGTATCTATTTTGCAAAGGTTGTATACTATTTTTGACTAATAGATTATGCTTTTTCGAAATACATAAATTAGGACCAGAACCAATACAGCAACATATTTTACCGACTTCTAAGTAACACAGAAATTAATTCTTAAAAGTGTGCTTTTGCCAGCTACCTTTAAAACAGTGATAGATTTCAAATTTCTATAAAGGACACACTTCAAGTAACTCACTCTCTTTGCCCTGGTGGGTGCAGGGTCTTCAGACAGAACCTCAGAGGTAGAACTGAAGTTACATTCATTAAGGCAGAAAGAAATACTCTGCTTTTCAGTCTCAGACTATCAAAACTGGGCTCCACAGTTATTATAAATGTATTTCCTAGGGAAGATGAATGTTCATAAGACACCCCATCAGAAAGAAGCCAATTTTTAAAATGAAACTATGACAGCATTAATCTTCCTAAATATTCTATCAAGAAATTTCAACTTATTTTTCTGCTTTCTTTGATTAAAGAATCAAATAGCTTGTAAAAAATATTCAGTGTTCTTATCTTTGAGTCACTCAGTAGCACTGACTGTAATACCTGATGGTTTGTCTTAAGCTCTAGCACAAGATCTACAGTAAGATCTCAAATCCAGATTAGGCACAAAGGTATCTTATAGCCAAAACAAAACAAAACAAAAAAAATCTGATCTACCCTGCAGTGAGAGAATCTCAGGTCTGCAATTGGGCAAGGAAAGGGTGAGAAAAAGAGCAAGCGTCAAGTGGTAGTGCTCTTCCTTAGCAGGCAACTGAAAAGCAATTGGATATGATGGGGATGTTGTGTAAGAGCATACACAGGTTAGAATTAATTCCAAACACCACAAAAGGTTGTTCAAAGAAATTCAAGAGGACAAACAGCTCTGTGGTGCTTAACAAAGCAAGACAGCAAGCCTGAAAAGCAGATCAACAACCTGAATGTAAAGCTAAGCCATGAATTTAATAGAGGAATTCTAATAGAAGATGGTCATAAACAGGGCAGCTTAAAAGGAAAATACGTTTAACTAAAGCAAATTACACGGATTGGAAGCAGGTGTGAAACAACCTCAAGCTGTTGAGATTTCTGGAGTTTTAAAAACAGACCACTCTAGATCTTTTAAACAATGCATTTTTCTGTGCTTTGTTGAGAGTAACTCTGATGTATAATGAAGCTCTCAGAATAGCATCATTTCAAGTCTACAACTGTGAAGAAACATAAAAAGCATAAATCTATGAGGGATATCTGTTTTGTAACAAGACAGGTTCAAAGCTCATCAATGCACAACTTCTTAAAAAATAAAATAAAATAGAATAAAAGAAAATAAATGAAATAATGAAGTGTATTCTAGGAGGCACTAATCCAATTTCTGGCAAAACAAGTGTGACAGTAGGATAAAGCCTTAAAAGTACAAAAGCTTGTCAATTCCAAATTACACAATTTAGATCCCCTTAGCTGGGCCCCTTTTGGATAGCAGGATATATTCCAGCTGAACACAGAACAAATTATGCTACAGTGCCAAGTGTCATTGCTACGGTGTTTATTCACTTACTCACACACACGTATGTAGATAACTGTAACCGCTTTGTTCTTGTCAAATGCAATACACAGGAAAAGCTAAAATTGCTAGAAATTGAATATTTGTGATCTTAAACCACGGGGGCTCTAGTCTACAGAGTTTATCATGAGACTCTGCAGGTTAAAGACAACAGCCATCTCTCATTCTGCACTAAATTCATTTCATATCCAGTCCACATTATCCGAAAAAAAAGGTTATGGGAAGCTTCATATCCAAATGTCACTTAAATAAAAAGAGTTGCTCAGTATGCCTCCATTTTTTAATCTGGGAAAGATTATTCAAGATCATGGGTTAACTCCTGCTAAGCGTTGTTTCTATGTTACAGCGTGTAGATGAAAGGGCGATAGAAGCATTTTTCTCTCTCTCTCTTTCAAACAAATCCTTTCAGTGAATTTTTCCTGTATAATACCAGGATGAATTATAAGTGCTAGTATTAAAAAAAAAAGCACTAATAGTGTAAGAATGAGTGTAGGGGTTTCCAAAATACAGCCACTTGTATTACTTGGAGTTAGTAGTATGACTCACCAACAGCCATGAACAAAGGGGCTACCTCAGCACTGTTTGATGTAGTAAGATGGATGCACTGATTAATTAAGTCAAACAAGAAGGCAATCAAGAGAGGAGAAGGATGTACTAGAAGCCCACCGCTCATGCTGCACGGTCTGGGCAAGGCAACTGATCGGCTCCATCTTTTTTCCAGGAAGAAAGCAATATATCAAAGTGTAGAAAGTTATAAGGTCATGGCCCTGCTGACTCCTTGCAGCATGCTAAGAAACACAAGAGATTCACTGAGAGATGGATCTCATTACACCACGTGTAATAGCCAATAATCAGGCATTGCCCAAACCCATTAATGAGCCGAATGAACAGCTGTATCTCCTGCTGCTCACTTCTGTTCTTCCTTAGGGACTTTCATAATACAGATATTCTAGCCTGAAACTTAGATAAGGGATATAGGAGGAAAGACAGGAAATTATCTGTTGTTATTCAAATGCTGAGATTTTTGCCCTTGAGCTCTATCTTTTCTTCAAATCGAGGTATTTCTGTGCATTGTCTCTCATGAAGTTATGGTCTTCCTGATATCTGACTCAATAATTAATGTGTAAAGTTATTGCTTGCATGCATAATCTTCCTCTCTCATGAATATGTGAAGGAGGAAAGATTAGAAGTTGTCAAATGCTTCCAGAGCCTCTCTCCATGACAGAATGATAGATCCAAATGCTGTATTTAAAACACAGCTGAATAGATAAAAATAGTGTTTAACTTTTATAGTCATTATGAACCACAGTAATTTATTGAACCCTTCAATCAGCTGAGGAAACAAAAGATTGGGAATGGGTGAATGACTCATTTCTTTTCATGCCATGTGCACTGATGCTCCAATAACTTGAGGATCTGAAGGTTAAATAAGACTGCACAAATGTATCACAGAAATGAAGCAAACAAAACACATCATAAACAAAAACAAAGCAGTGGAAAACATTGAGGGAAACGTCAACCAGTGGTTGGCTCTTAATTAGCTGTATCTGCAGGATGTGTCTGAAACAATTGGGAGACAAATGTAGATTTCACAGTGACTCAGGAAAAAAAAAGTAATTTAAATAGGAACAAGAAGTCTAAGTAAATAGGCTCAGATATTGCTGCTCTCAACATCCTGAGTATGGAATACATGCATATGTTTTGCACCCTCTTTTTCTCTTTTCCCAGAAGCTAGGACCTATCCATGGAAGGAATTTGGATGCCACATTAACATTAGACAGTTTGACTGTAACCTCATAATGTATATTAATGGGAGGCATCATCTCTTTATAATTACAGATGACTCTCAAAATCGTTTTGTGCTACCCTGTTTATGAACTGGAAGCTAAGAGGTACCACTTGTCATGGAATATTCTTTAAGATTATAGTTTGAATAAATCTACCAAAACACACAAAGACATCCTGACTCAGCCTAGATAAAACAGAACAATGCAGGAATTGCTAAACTGAAACAAAGCAATAGTATATCTGATTTTGCATCCCTTCACTGACCATGAAAATCTTTGGAAAATTCAGATTTGATATGCTAAACTCCATGTTACAAAGCTCATCTCCCTTCCATGCATCACTTGCAGAAGAGCAGGGGTTACTTCAAGGATGCCTACAGATCCACAAGCATATATAATAATCTATAAAAGGTCATATGAGAGAACGCTTATAACATTCATGAATTATAACCAGTCTTGCTTGACTCGGAGTACAGAGAAGCCCATTTCTCACCAAGTATCAAAGGGATAAACTTTTAGGAGGGGAAAATGGAATAAAAAAAAATCACTCCTTGCCTTGTTACATTCTCAAAATAGTTTTTTTTTTACCCAAAAGGAAATCAAACAACAACCAGAAAGATCATTTCAGCACCTTCAAATGAAGGCCAAAAATTTGAAAGAGGTGTAGGCAGATTTCATTGACTCCGAAGAATGAAAATACAACCATAAATACGGGCAGTGTTATGAATGCAGACATGAATCTATATGATTTGGAATACACTGATGCTGTGGGTTGAATTGAAAATGTCATTGCCATTGATGCATTTGCACTTTGCGCATGTGAAATGAAGATAAACCTTTTTGCAGCTGTCATCAAATAACACTTTACAAAAAATAATAATTGTGCAAAAGATTGCATTTTCTTTGAAATTTTTCCTATTCCTTACTGTATCCCAAAGTCATCTTTGAAGCAGCTGACAGAAGCTTTGAAGGTGTGAAGAAAAAATCAGGTACATAACTCTGTTGAAATTTCTCATCCAGGTACCAAGTCTGGCCTAATAGAACTGCGCAATATTTCTCTTTGTTAAAAGTCTTCATAACACCAACTACAAGCCCAAATCTTACTAAATAGAAAGCAGTGCAAAGAATTCCTGACAAAGTAAATATGAAGGTAGCAAGAAATGTATGGTGCAATCTAATTCATCTATGTTGTTTTGAAATATTATATATAACACCTGGAATTGCTCCCCATTGTTCTGCTAGGGTGGTAGGCAACTATGGGCAGTGAAAGAAGGTGTTACTCAGTATTTCAGACTAAAAGTTCAAAATATTCTTTCATGCTGTTTTTAAGTACCCAATTATGTATTTCTTACTGGGGAATATCAGGCTTCACAATAAAACATATAGTTTGTTGAACCCCCGAGCAGAGAAAGCAACATAATAATTGATAATACAGAAGACGAGAACAATTAAAATCTCAGCTAACACTAAGCCTGAGAAGGCAATGTTCCTTTTCGTCTCCCATGTGCGATTATTCATTGTCAACGGAACAGAACGGTCCCTCCTTAAACAAGAAACCTCTTCAGACAAGAGCCATCACTTGTTGCCACATAGGCATACAGTACTTACAGAACTACTGCTGCCAACTCCAGAGTGGAGACCGGAGGCACTAAGAGAATACAAGTGATCACAGAGTAATTGAAACTAAGCCTGAGAGAGCTGGTGACTAAATGCAGAGCCTAAATATAAACCTCAGCTTGGATTATTAAACATATAGACACAGTAGAATCATTAGCTTGCCATTATGTGTCTACTCTCACACAAATAGTGCCATTTAAAAGACTCGCCACGCAGTATTTTATGCTTCCTTAACACTAATGTGGTGTCTTTGAAGGCAAACACTAAGAAGGATCTGAGCTATCTCAGACTGAAGCAAGAGGTTACCTTGAAGCTCCCTGCAAAACTACAAAACTATCCTGTGATGTATTTCCCTGTGAAATTCACAGAACTTTACACAGCTGTAAGAAGTGTAAAATTTGTATAATATAATTTGCTACAGGCCTAATTAGAAATGCCATTATTTGGGGTCTTTTGGAATGGAGAACATGTCTCACTCGTCACATTATTACCATCCAGGATATTATCTCAACATTTTGGTGTTTTACTAATGAAGTAGGTGGTGCTGGCAGGAAAAGGAAAAAAAAAAAAAAGGACAGTTTTTTAAATCTCAGTCCTTCAACATTTTCTCTGTCAATAAGTCATTGCTTGATTTTAAGAGATCTGTTGTTACCTGTGAAAACAGTAAAACTAGTCTTATCCTATCCTTTGATGCTTTTTTCTAGGATACACAGTTTTACTAAATTCTGTTGTCATAGGTTAAAATAGAAAAGCTGAACAAAGGGACTATATATCTCTAAGTATTGTTTTTTAAAATAATATAAAGTAGAAAAAAGAAGAGGGGAAAGAATTGAATCTTCCTTGCTACTAACTTTTTCATGATTGTGTAAGTTTATAGAAATTTATATATTTATGCTTTGTATAGCATAATCTTTTACAATTCTTAGAGATGTCGGCCTTAATTTTTTCTTATCTACTATTCTACTATTGTAGTTACTGAGTGCCAATTGTAAAGCAATTCCAAACTCAGTACTACTGGACCTTGTTTAAATCATACTAACACTCAAACCCGAGTACAGTGCAATGGCTACATTTCCTGAAAGATGGTTTTTGGATTGTGTATTTGTACTACCCAGATATTTCTTCTAACTTGACACCAAGTGAAGAGCTAATAATACCATGCAGAACTTAGTCGTAAAGAAATCTTGGTGAGGTATTGGCAGTTTGTGCTTCTACCTGCCTGGATCATTCACATCAGATATTAGCAGTCACTATCCACTCTTAGCACACGACTGCCAACAGCACCATTACCCAAAATTTCAGGTAATGACTTTTAGTCTTGATCTCATCTTGACTAAGGATTACTACCATTTGACAAATGAATTATTAAAGCAGCATAAGTATAGATAAATATAATAGTATGAATGAAGCTATTTTTCCTGAAATTGAAAAGTGATGACCATGAACTTTTGATTTTGTGGGAACGGGGAACCATTTTTCCTCTTTCCAAGTGGGCCAGCCCCAGAACCCATGTTCATTTGTTTTTCAAATTCTTGCAAGAATTAGAGGAGACAGTATCAATGACTTATTGGGTATTTATATTTCAAATGGTTATAGTAATGACAGTGTTTAATCATGAAAATGCCATCAGAGAAAGTGCTGTGTTCACTTTCCAAATCAGGGTCATAAGCCTTTCTTGAAGATACGGCTTTGTTCTTAAATCAAACAGAAACCAATGACCTCAGTACATAAGACAAAAGACTGGACAGGGCACTTAGTGCCATGGTCTAGTTGACATGATGGTGTCAGGGCAATGGTTGGACTCGATGATCCCAGAGATCTCTTCCAGCCTGATTGATTCTGTGATTCTGTGATAAGTGTCTGTATGGAATCTAAACGTCTAAATTGTGAACTGTCTTTTCAAAGTTAAATTCAGTGGGCAAAACAGATCTGACTTGGAGAAAAATAATTTTAATTATAATAATATTAATGTTTAATTGTTAATAAATATTTAATATCTAATACTATTAAATAGATATTTAATTACTAATTTGCATAGTGGGAAACAAAAGACAAACATTTAAAACTATATCTCTCCTACCCCTTTCCCATGTTCAGCTGTACTCCTCCACTCCCGACTCCTCTTCTCCCCTGCCACGAGCAGCACAGGGGGATGGGGAACTGGAAGTTCTGGGCAGTCCATAACAGCTCCTCTCTGCTGCTCCTTCCTCCTCGCACTTTTCCCCTGCTCCAGTGCAGGTCCTCCCTGGGCTGCAGTGGATATCTGCTCTGCCGTGGAGCGCCTCCTCTTCCTCCTCCTCCTTTCTCTGACCTCAGTGTTCATACTGCTGTTTCTCACCCTTTTTTGCCCTCCTTGTGCATAATTTTCTGCCATTTCTTAAATACGCTTTCCCTGAGGCGCCACCATCTTGGCTGAGGGGCTGAGCCGTGCCCTGCGGTGGGCCTGTTGGAGCCGACTGGAACCAGCTGTGTCCGGCTAAGGGCAGCCCCAGCCTCTCCTCACAGGCCCCTGCAGCCCCCACTGCCACCACCACCTTGTCACCGGCACCCAGTACAGGAGGAAAAGAGAATGGATATTTTCTCAGTGTTTTTTCATTTCAATTCCTTGCACTGGTTTCAAGGTCCATTTTACATCATTTGGCATTTATCCTATTTTTATTTTTTTTAATTGCTTCACTACTGAGCTGTATGTAGATACTCAGATACAGCAGGATAACTTCACCTTGCCATAAAGTTCTCTACATTCAGCCCCACTGTCTCCAAGGGAATTTTAAAAAGCTGAGTGAAGATTTGTGTGATACATTATTATGCATCATGTAAATTATGTCATTTTTATTATTGATAATAATATTATTGATAATTATGTCATTTTTTGTTATTGATGATAGTGCCTTACACTGAAACATTTCTGCCATTATTAGGCAAATCATATTATAGAAATATACCATTACTATGGCAATTCAGCAAAAACTTCTTGAAGAAAATGTAGAATTTAATTATCTCCCCACAAGTATTTATTTCAGCAAATGAAGAACCCCCTGAAGGCCTCCTACACGTAAAATTATATAGAAAATAAACAGCAGAACTCAAGGGTGTTAACCACACTGAAATGTCAGTCTTGCAAAGCTTTCTGCACGAGGTATTTGGGATTCTGACAAAGGAGTTTGTCCCTTACTGTAACATGTTCTCTGTAAAATATAGAGTGCATTGCCTTTAGCACTGCACAATCCTTACTGACACAAAATAATTCCATATAAAGATTGTAATCAGGTCCCTGACTGGCTTATTTACTTGCCTCTGGAAGGAGACTGAAAAATTCTGCCAGTCTGCTGAGCCAAGCTTTGCCCTAAGTTTAAAAAAAAAAAGGTGTAGCAATTAGAGTGCAGATCTTTAAGTTTCTGAACTTGAGGTTCACTTTCTGCAAGTGCCTGCGCAAGTAAATCTCACTCAGTTGTTCACAGATATAAATTCTTAAAGAGGCATAAGCAAGATAAAAGAAAGTTAAGTTTTAAATTTGAATATTCAAAAATTATGGTGCCTATAGTCATTCACCTTAACTATGGCTAAATGGTTCACCATTGGAAATTTAGGCATGTTAATCCTCAAAGAAACTTGCTGTTATGAAAGGTGGAATAGCCTTTTTCTAGCTCATAAGAGATAGTTGTCAAAAAGTCACCCCTCTGTGAGAACAGAAATTTCCTTTTTACAAGTTTTAAAGCAGAACAAATCATCATCATCACACTCCGTTATCCAAAGGATCTATTGCTCCGCAATCTTTTTAAATGAATCTAGACAAGATTACGTCACCTTGCTGACTCAGTTCAGTCAACGTATAACACTGAAGAGTATGACACTAAGACACACGGATAAGATGGAACAAAACCTGAAAATGTCACAATGTCAAATTTGTGATGATATGAGTCATTCCCATTGAGAAAGAACCACATTTGCCACCTCAGAGAGAGCTCTTCAGAAACACATCTATGCTTGTCATATTACAAAATGACAGTCAATATACAATTCCATATCAGTAAGCACTATAAGGTCATTTAGTGTGAGTTATCATTTACACCTAAACCAGCCTCAGATTTAATTTAGATATTACTTACCACTGGCTATGTTTGCACATCCTATTTGCATTGCAGCTAAGTCTAGCTGACCCAAACCCATCACGTCAAGTTTCATAATTGTTTGCTATAAAGAAAATAAACTCTAATCTTAAGAATTTACAAGTTAAGCATAGAAGCAAGAAAAACTGCCAAACAGGAGAACAAACTCTAGTAGATCACTTCTATCTTTCTATAGAGTATCTGCTTATTAAATCATCCTTGAAAGTTTGTAATCTGAGAAATGATCTACCTGATCTCAATAGAAACTGACACAATTTGCAAATTTGCAGAAGTGAAAGCTTCTTACCCAAAAGACTGATGATCTCTTCAAGACGTTCATAAGCCTCACTATGCTTAACATCAGGAATGAGAAGTTTTGTCTGAACTTCCTTGGACCTACTGTTAATATATTCACTGAGATGACCCAAGAACAGAACTGTAATTTATGTCTGAAGTTTGGCATGCTAGATAATTCTGCAAGTGACAGATTCTTGCACATCTTGCTTTGATTTAGATACAACTGCTCATCATTAGGCACTTCATTTCAGACCTCAGGAAAGCCTGTATTAATGCATTTATATTTATATTCATAATGCCCTACCTTCTGTCTCTTCACAGTTCTTTTTTCCTGTCTTTTGCTTGGTTGCCATTGCCGCCAAAGAACTAATAAGGCTTAGGAAATGATAAAGCCATATTTACTCTTCTTATGATTTCCCTCTATTCATCATTACCCTTTTGTTTTTTGCTGTGTTAATTACTCTAAATGCTTACAAGGTAATCATTGGATGTTTATTATTCAATTACCATTCATCTGTATCCTCACAAAAACTGGATAAATACATTCTTGACCATAACATTACTGTGATATCTCCAGTCAAAAATCAGTCACCTGTGACTAATGAGTGTAAGATGCCAATAATGAAATTCAATGCATCATATATATGAGACCAAGAGGCCTCTGAGTTGATTCTTGCTTGCAAATATCTATATTAGACAATAATCACTGGTGCATCACATTCAAATTGCTAACAGATCAGTAACAAAGGTCACAGAGAGTTATCCAGAAATATCTTTGAATCTGTGATGTGAAATAAAAAGATAGCTAATACAAAATGAAGTGCAGGCTGTTCAGACTAACTACCCAATTCTTTCCACATCCAGAAGAGTGAGAAAAGATCAGCATATCTCTTGTTTATGGCAATAGCTTTTAAGTATTAAAACATGCTGAAACTAATAAACCAGAACTATTACTCACTTGGGTACAAGCCCAAAAAAATATAAGTAGAGGTAAAAATTTGAATGAAAAGATCCAGAATTTATAACATTTGCATGCCAGCTCACAGTAATTATCATTTCAATAACGGTAAAACAGATTAGTAGCCTGTGCTTTTTGATAAAGACATAGATTAAGGATAACTAAATCAAATTTACTAATCACAACAAAGATTCAAGTGCACCTCTAGTTTAATCTAACATATAAGCAGCAAACACAATTCTGGTGTGTAATTACATACATAAAAACATAAATCTGCATATGTTTGTGATATTTCTGGTTTCTATTGATTCCTTTTACTTTCAGAGTCCACTCAAAGCTTATGTGAAACTTTAAAGGGTGGGAGACACTTTGAGCTACTCTTCAAATATGCTCCAGTGCATGCTCTGCATAAAAATCTGAACCTCTGTGCAGTGAGGGATAAATATCTTACTCTTCCAGCTACACAAAATTAATGCAATTCCTTGTGAGGTAAGGTAGTATTTGGGACAAATTCATGTGGCAGCATCTTCCCTAAGTAAGCAGCCTTTGTGAAGGACATTTACAACAAAGATTGGGTAAATTGAATAACCTCTGGATTTCAGAGCATTACTGATAACCTGAATATTCCTTCCATGGGCATTTTGTCCATAAGCATAAACATAATTAATACACTTTTGTTCTTCCTTGGCTCTCAACTTGGTCCTCTAACTACAGGGTCGTGACAAGAATCATCACTGCAATCAGGCCACTGCATACAGGACTTCTGATGATCCTGGGAATAATAGATTTTTTTTCCAGTAAGAAAAATGTGCAGTAAGGTAAAATTCTATTTTGTTTCTTCAGTGCTACAGCGTGTAAGCCTATGTAGGTCAGTTGACCTACTGGGACAGAGGGCCTTCCAACTTACTTCTTAGGTTTGAAACTGCTGTACACTATTAAGGACTGAAAATCACTGCCATTCAAAGGCTAGGTTGGGAAATGAAGCCATTGCTGATATGAATTCATTACTTAGCAGATATATCTTCATCATCACCACTAGCTGCATCTGGAAAGTGTTCCACATTTGGCAGTACCTCCTCCAACCAGAGAAGGATCATTTGCCCAGAACCTGAGAGGCTGCTGCTCACACTCACCTCAAGATCACATCTGGGTAAACAGTGGCTTTACAGGCATAATGTGATGGACTCAGTTCACACATGACAGCAAACTGAACCAAGTGTACAGTATTCCAGTATCCCAGCTGGGGACATTAGACTTCTAGTGCACACACCCTCACGGGTGTCCGTCTCCTACCTACTGGTTGGTACCTGTGAAATAAACATTCAGCACATGCAAAAGCCACAAGGATCAATATCTGGATTATGCAGTGGAATATGCAATACTTTTTGAAATGCAATGGATCTTTAAATATCTTCTAGACTTCAGTTGCTCATTTAACATTGCAAAGGTCACGGATTCCAATATGACTAATGCACTAAAAGTCTTCTGGTTACCTTCCATCAAAGTATCTTACTTTGTGAGCAGCCCTCTCATTTCAGTATCTTTTGAAACAGATCAAGAAATTTCTGTTGCCAATATACATCTCCTTGTCAGCTTTAGCAGGCTTTGGATTAAGCATTCAAAAGGGAAAAACAAAACAAAACAAAACAAAAACCCAAAACAAAGCATAGGAAAACATTAGTGAGCTATAAATTACACCTGGACTCACGTTGCTGGGTTATTCCCCCAGATCTGCCACAGGTCATTACAGATCTATGACAGAAAAAATTGTTGTGTCTATAGTCTGTAGGTGTTGCAGACAGTAAGCAATAGGGTAGAAAAAATATATCTTAAAGAAGTTTTCTTGAATGAAAGCAGCAATATTAAACTCTAAGATCTCCATTAAATATGCTGTTTTACCTTCCAAAAGGGGAAAAGAAAAATCTTTTCTCTTCTTCACCACAAATAAAAGTAAAAATTACTAAATCAGTTGAACTGCATCATTACATGACTCTGAAATTGCTTTCATTTTGAAAAAAAGTAAGATTGCTTTGTTGAATTGAAATAAGGAGTTTTGACAAAACATTTCCAGATAGCAGGTATGTATGATTTCTGTGAATACTCTGAAAAGCAAATGTGTATCAACTCCTCCCGCCCCCCCCAAAAAAAACTGACAAAAAAGTTTCAAACTGTTAGTTATCTAGTTAATATAAATAATGCCATCTACTGGCAATAGCAATAAGCAGCACTGTTTGTAAGTTGTTAGGTGTGGTAAAGTTGCCTCCTTCACACACTGCAAATAAGTCCAAAGGACATTTAAAAAGAGAAATCTCTACATTTGAAACAAGGTGTTATGTTCCAGGTTTCTTTTTAATGTCTGTTCTTAATCATTGCCTTATGTTTGGAATCAAGTCCCTAGTGGGAAATAACAAGCTGGATTCACAACCCACTTTTAGAAAGAAGGAATTTTTTTTGTGTGTGTATGTTCCACAGACTTATAAACAAACACAGTACTGGCATAGTTACAAAATTGACACATTTCATCATGAGAAGGAAGGCATGTATAGCAAGCAAACAATAGTGTAAATTAACTCAAAACACACCGTTCCAAAGTTGGCCTTTGGAAGTTGCATAAAGGAGGCAGAAGTTGCAGTTAAAAGATTCATGAGTAAACCGGTAGAGAAAGGGACCCCACTAGGCACGTAGAGGTTTATGTTCAGTTCTCTGTCATATGACTTTCCAAAAACATTCATTGTTAAAGTGGTGTCATTTTGAAAGAGGTACTTAGGCAACGACTGATTTATAATGAGTAAGTAAAGTAGATAGTAATTATTTATTACAGTACAAATATGACAAAGAAAGGGTGCACATATTGCACTTTATAAAAAATTAGGAACAGCATGTCCTCAGATACATCGGCTTTAAAACCATGACTATGGCCCATGAGAAAAAAATTTAAAAAAAACTAAAAAAAACCAACCAAACAAAAACCTCAAAGCTTATAATAAAACCATTAATGTTTAGTATCTCATTTGTCTGTCTTTTTCTGCCTTCATGTCTCAGAGGGAGAAGATTCAGCAAGTATTAATATTTTTATGACAGCAATTTCTTGTATCTGGTATTTATCTGTCTGTCTGAAAACCTCCATAGTTTTAAGATAGTTGTATTGTTTGATTTTACCCAACACTACACTTTCCATTTTAGCACTGGAGACCTGAAATTCCAGGAAATTTCACAGAAATTATGACTTAATCAGAAGTACTTAGTTTTTTGGGTCGTGCCTTGCTTTATTGGCTTTCTGAAGTGTGATTTAGATGACAAACTAAAGAGAACACAGACAAAGACGAATATCAGACTTCAAGTGTGCCATAAAATAATTTTCCTAATAGAGCTGACAAAACTGTCAGCTGAAAGTATTTTGAGCACTGGACAAATGAAGATGGCAAGGAAAGGGCAGAACATTTGAACCCATGAACTTAGAAAAATTGCAGCAGTCCCTGGAAAAGAAATACAATAATGGTATACAGGAAACAAAAATTACATAATGTATCACAGCAATTTCTATTCTTCTTTATGAAACACTATCTCAGAAAGAGATCTGCAACTTCTGGGACAAGGATTTTGACTTGGAAAGAAGACTTTGTTAGGAATTTCTCAGTATGAAGACTGGCTTTCAGCCTGACTTTTCTTGACTTTGAACTGTCATTGAACTTTGCACCAGTTTTCTCCAAGTATAAATTGCAGAAAACAACTCTACTTTAGAGTTATTTCCCAAGGTTTCATATCAATATTTAGACTTATATCTAACAAAGACTTCAGAAAGTGTTTAGGCTCTTAGTTGCTAACTATACTTCCGACTTTCCACTGATAACTGCAAAAACTCTCAGTGAGAGATGAGAAGCCTAGATACTTCCCCCCAGCTTCACTTCTCCCCAGGTTCCTTGCTCCCAGTTAAAATATTTAGTCTAGTCTGTACTAAGTTCTCATAGCACACGAATCTCTCTAGAAGCACTTAAAAGTAGGGAAACTATTCCACATCTGTCTCTCTCATGGAGCTTATGCTATCATTTCAGTTTCCTGAAGCAAGGATGCAACTATTTATACAATCACAGGGAACAAAATACTTTAAAAGCACTGTCTGCATAAAAAAATGTTGCTGAGTTTTATCCATAGGTGTTTGATAGACCTTTAAACACTAAAGAACGAAGGAAAATCTTTTTAAAGACATTCTTACTTAGCAGCAACCCATAACATTTCTTTTTCAGTCTCCTCAGAAAAAAATTAATCAAGTGTTACATGGTTTTGCCAGATACTGGTTTTTTTCCTTATAAATGGTATCATTGATCACTGTGCATCTTCACACCAAATAAGCAACATCAAAAAGTAGTACAGTAAAAGTTCAGTTTAAATATCATGATCATGTCGATTTAAATTCAGTATTTGCTAAATGTATGAACTTCTTAAAGTCACTTTGCTAAAAAAGATGGACTTTTGCTCCTGATAGGAAAGCCTACATACTTTGAAAATGAGATTCACTGACTTAATAAATTACCTTTATAGTTGTCCTGGTTTGGCAATAGTGTTCTGACTCTTACAAATGCCAGCATCTCTAATGTATCGGTCAGTGCTTCATCCAAAGCTGGCAAACAGCACTTCAGAATTTAACTAAAGCAGAACATAACTATTGATATAAACATGCAAGATTATTTTTGCCTATCAATCAGAAAAATAAAGTTTGCTTAGGTTTTTAATAGCCTTTTCCCTTATGGAATTTAAAGAAGTTTTTAATCTTTGTACCTATATGTTTCAAAGACACAGTACTGATATGCAGTTACCGTGGGAGTGGAATAACTCATTCTGCACTATAAGCATGACATAACAAAATACTTGAAGAGAAATAACGAACTCCTCAAACAAGAAACTATGAGATGGATAAGCAAGTCAGCATTGACTAGGCTATAACCTCATCAGGTCTAAATCCCTTTAAGAAAAAGGGTGAGGTGTCATTTTTGTACCATAGAAAGTTGGACTTTTAAAACTATGCCATGAAGTCCAGGCTTCCTTTCCAACAAGAAAATTCTGCAAAACAACGTGTCATGGTATTCACCAACAATCTGGACACTTTCAATTCTTAACAGTTTTCAGCTTTAAAAATTGCTTCCATTTGAATTTTCAGAGCCTTTAAGGTATTTTTAAGTAAAAATTTTCATAAAAGAAGCACAAAAGAAGGAAGAAATCAAACTACTCAGTCAACCTGGAAATCTATTAATCCTCTGTCACACTATACAAAATCAATTTTGGAATGGCACTGATCCATTTATTTTTGCACAAGCTGTTGCCTTGGAGAAGGCACAGAGTAGGTAACAGCTCCAGAGTAGGCAATGGGTCCTTGGCGAGGTGTGCTGGAAACTCTTTCTGTTCTTTCATCTTTTCCTGTGAGCTACGTAGATACCACACCAATCACAGTGCAGAAAGGAGGTCAGTCTTCATTACTGTAACAGTACAGTATTTGATAGATGTCTTTTTACTAGTCAATTAAATGGGGTTGGGACTGTTCCCTGGCACTGAGGCCAATTGGCGTGGAAGAACTGGCATCCGTACTACCAAGCTGTCTTTCATGAAGGGGGCCTCATCCAGACTGCCTACTGGGACCAGTCACTAGCCCATGCTAATTTCTGAACTATAAGCAGGAATTGTTTGGAAAGAATACTAGCTGGCACAGGGCAAAAGTGGGCCAGTGACTCTTCTAATAATCTGACATTACAGGCAAGCAAGCTGCAGTGCCCTAGGATGATCCATGGCACTATTTAATTTACTAGTCTAGATGTCACTGCAAAGGCAACTCAAAACATTCTATAAACTACAACAAGATATTCAGAAGGAAGACTCATATCTGTATATCAACAGCAGAGGTTCTTTGCTCCAGCAGACTTCTATTCATTTTATTTGTACTGTAGTAAAACATTACAGTTGGGGTAAATAATTTCATAAACTGGTGGGATGCATAGAACCCAAATGCAGGCATCTAAAAGTTAGCCTTATAGTCATTCTCTTTAAGGACAGTAGAGAAAAGTATGAACAATGATGATTCATCTTATAGTAACAAAGGAATATAGAAGAAATGGACAAATTGCCTCCAATTTAGATGTACTATCATTCCACTGAAAACAAAGGCTGAAGTATCTCATATGTTGTTGTCTAGATAAATTCAAGAGATGAACCTCACCCTGAATATTCTGTCTTTACAATAACTAGTGTATATTTAATATGATGACTCGACTTTCTTTTTAGCCCCTGTAGGCAGCTGTACAGGTAAACAAAAATGCTTTGTTGTGCATACACCAGTCAGTTCTGCATTTCCAAATGCAAGCTGACTCATGCAGTAATGCTTCAATATACATACATTTATTATGGGGATGAGTAAAGTTTTTGGACAATGCAGGCCTTCATCTCACTTTTTGCTGCAATGTACAACTTCATGACTTTATATAAGGTATTTGTTCTAGTCAACAAGCTGTGAAATCTAACCAGCTCTCACACATAAACATGTACACACACCTTAATTGCTTCTTTTTTCCCAGCAGATTTTTTTTGGAATGTCTCCTGTAACTGTGATCAAACTACAAATACTTGATATACCAAAGTAATGAGAGAGAAGGTAGTTAAAGGTACTTTCATTTTAAATAGCCATTATGCTTCCACAAATGTAAAATGAACCTGCATCTCTCTCTCGTGTTGTATGCATTGCATAAACATTCCTTCATACAATTACCCTTGTACATTTCAATGAATAATTTTTTCGGCAGTGTGAATCACTCCCATATCTCTGCAAGTACTCAAGACATTGATAAATCCTGACCTCAGGTCAGACATCATTTTCAAAGTGAACCAAAATAGGATGACAACTTGGAGCAGCAAAAATCTAATCTACTTAAAATTATTGTTAATTTTAATTGGTTATATCTTCTCTGACTGGAATGAATAGCGTATGTTCTACCTCCTTACAAATAATTTTATTATGTCAAAACAGCAAGTATATTCAATGTTTGTTAGGCATCCTTCAGCAGAAACTAAAGAAATTTTACCACAAACCTCTATCAGGATGTACTGCTTAAGTGTATGCAGTTTCTCCATCTAGCATTGACAACAATAGACTTTACAAGCACATACCATCCATCAAAGGTGTTAATGTGTTGTGGGTCTATATGCAGCTCACTATCCAATCAAATGAAAGAGAGAGACTAGACAAAAGATTCAGAGGAGTCTAGCACAAATGAGTGTCAGTCCATTCTTTGATTAGGTAACAGCAATTATGATAATTACAGCCATCCGCTACAGGGAAACATTCCAAAATTGCCAGCCTGCTGCAAAGGGTAGCACTTGCAAGTATCCACTTATGCAAAGCTTTGCCTGAACTTTTTGAATACTAACCATATTCTTTCAGTTGTAAACAGCATAAGCTGACCTGATAACTTCAGACTGTGATCTATTACATCTTATTAATATGTGGTGAATTCCTCTAAGATGTATGCATCATGTATAGATATACATCTCACTGGAATGTAAAGAGAACAGGCACTATTTAAAGTTTAACCCAAATTCACACATAATACTATGGCAAAACTAGTTTTTCTCACATACTGCCTGGGACAGAATCATAGAATCAATTGTTCAGAAAAGCTGCGTTTTTGAGAAGACTGCAGCACCCGACACAGTGGGAACAAAGTTGATAAGACACTTTGGTTTAATCCGTGGCCAGCCGTGGTGTGTGGGTTTCCATGGTGATCAAGGCCATTAGCAGTTTTGAGTTAGCCAGGTGCTTAAGCTAGGAGGAGCGAAAGCCAGGGCAGCTGACCCAGGCTGGCCCACAGGTGTATTCCATACCATAAACATCACAATCATTATAAATGGGGAAGTTTGCTCAGGATGGGTCTTCTCCCCAATGGTTGCTATCTCTGGAGGGGCTTGCCTATCATTCTGCTACTGAGGCCTACTCTCCTGTTTGTTGTGACCATCATGCAGCATTTTACATCCAGCATTCATTGGGCTGAGTATAACTCTGTGTAATTATTATTAGTATTAATATTAGTTTTGGTTTTTTATTAAATCTGTTTCTGTTTCAACCCATGGGGCTCCTTTCCTTTTCCCAATTCCTCTTCTTGGCTGGGAAGGGGTCATTGGGTGATAGAATAGATGGCTATAGTTTAGCCCCTGGACACGGGCTAAACAGAGACACATTCTTTGTCTGGATAACAATTTTAATGCTGAGTTTTCTATATTATATAGACATAAGGTAAGTACATTATAATTTTTTTTTTCAGTTTGCCTCCTTTACTGCATTCCCTGCTCTGCTAGACAAGAAGCTAAGCTCAAACTAGTTGAAAAAACAGAGGCCCCTGAAAAAAAGGCCAACTATGTCAAAAGGCACACTAACAATCATTGAATACTGACATTTAGAAAACATCAAGAGAGACTCCCACCAATTGAAAATGGGAAGATACAGGCTAAGAACAATTAAGCAACACCGGCATACAGAAAAGACTATGTACAGAAGATAACTAGCTGTTAGAGAGGAGGCAGTCCTGGCCTTCAAGCTCTTTCACAGATAAAAGAGGTCATCTTTGTCTGCTGGAGGAAGAATTACAATCAAGGGAACAAGAACAAGGAATACCACATCATATACAAAAGGAAATTTGCAATGTGTTCAGAGATGGTAGCATTTCAGAAGCACTGACTGAGAGAGTAAGAGGGATCTTTCCTGTGGTTAATGCTTACAGCCATCAGAAAAACACATTCTTCCCTAAGCTGTGAAATGAGTAAGTCCAATTTTTTTTCAGATTTGTGACTTTTGTACCTCACCCCAACTCATGCCTCCAAATACCCTCCAACAGGCATATGGCTTATTAGAAATAAAATCACTCAAGCTGGCTGGCTAGTGGGCTTGTGCTGATCAGCCCAATGTGTACAAAAAATGCATTGCTGCATTTTGTCTCCCTTTTTGCTGGTGGATGCACAATATAGAATCTCATTTCTTAACAGCTGCCAATAAAGCATTTTCACACTGATTTCCTTTTTCTGGAGATCTCGGAGAAAAGTTGAGCTGAATAATTGAAAAAAGCAAGCAAACACACTCCTTTACTTCTCTAACCAGTAAGCAGGAAGAATTCAAAGCTGAACTATAACACATGTGCCAGGTTTCAAAATTCTGAAACACAATGTCTGGCACTAATCTGTGCATGGATCACTTATTCTTCTCTTATTTCCTGATAGGTGAAGTTATGTGCTATGATTTAATAGGCATTAATATGATGAAGAGGACTGACATAAGACAAAGCCAACTGGTTGCCTTTCAAATTTTGCAGCTGTAGTTGATCTATGATCATGCTAGGTGTTTCACCTACTCTGTGGAATTGTTTCTACTCTCTGAAGTATGTAAGCTTTAAAAACAGCAAGGGCATGTACTTAGAAATAAAACATTTCACAGAATGGACAGTTACAGAGCTGTATCCCAACCTCTTCAAAATTGCACAAGAAATGAAAGCTGATTGACTACAAGATATCTTTTACATAGGTTGTATGATAGACTCATGGAATCATGTATGCTGGAAGGGCCTCCAAAGGTCAACTAGCCCAAAGTCCTTCCCAGAGAGTCCTTTTACATCAGGTTGCTCAGGGCTGTGGCCCACAGAGTTTTTAAAATCTCCAAGGATGGAGATACCTAATTTTTCATCCACCAGCATTCCCAAGTCCTTCTCCACAAGGTTGCTTTCAATCTATTCAACCCCTGTGTCTGTATTGATACTGGGGATTTCCCCAACCCAAGCAGGACCTTGCACTTGGCCTTGTTGAACTTTATGAGATTCACATGGGCCTGTTCCTCAAGTATGTCATGGTCCCTCTGGATGGCATCCCTTCCCTCAAGAGTATCAACTGCACCATTCAGCTTAGTGTCATCTGCAAACTTGCTGACGGTATATTCAATCCCAGTGTATACATCGTTGATGAAGATATTAAATAGTATTGGTCCCAGTAAAGACCCTTGAGGGACACCACTTGTTACGGGTTTCAACCTGGACATTGAGCCATTGACTATAACTTTTTGGACATGGCCATCCAGCCAATTCCTCTTCCATTTAACCGTCCATCCATCAAACCAATCTCTTTTCAGTTTAGTGGCAAGAATGGAGGAAAGCGAATGTCACTCCAGTCTTCAAAAAGGGCAAGAAAGAGGACCCGGGAAACTATAGACCGGTCAGCCTCACCTCCATCCCCGGAAAGGTGATGGAACAACTTGTCCTTGGTGCTGTCTCTAGGCACATCAAGGATAGGGGGATCATTAGGGGCACTCAACATGGCTTCACCAAGGGGAAGTCATGCTTAACCGACTTGATAGCCTTTTATGAGGACATAACCCGCTGGATAGATGATGGTAAAGCTGTGGATGTGGTCTATCTCGATTTCAGTAAAGCGTTTGACACGGTCTCCCACAGCATCCTCGCAGCTAAACTGAGGAAGTGTGGTCTGGATGATCGGATAGTGAGGTGGATTGTGAACTGGCTGAAGGAAAGAAGCCAGAGAGTGGTGGTCAATGGGACAGGGTCCAGTTGGAGGCCTGTGTCTAGCGGAGTCCCTCAAGGGTCGGTACTGGGACCAGTACTATTCAATATATTCATTAATGACTTGGATGAGGGAATAGAGTGCACCGTCAGCAAGTCTGCTGATGACACAAAACTGGGAGGAGTGGCTAACGTGCCGGAAGGCTGCGCAGCCATTCAGGGGGACCTAGACAGGCTGGAGAGTTGGGCAGGGAGAAACTTAATGAAATATAACAAGGGCAAGTGTAGAGTCCTGCATCTGGGCAAGAACAACCCCATGTATGAGTACAAGTTGGGGACAGACCTGTTGGAGAGCAGCGTAGGGGAAAGGGACCTGGGGGTCCTAGTGGACAACAGGATGACCATGAGCCAGCAGTGTGCCCTTGTGGCCAAGAAGGCCAATGGCATCCTGAGGTGTATTAGAAGGGGTGTAGTTAGTAGGTCGAGAGAGGTTCTCCTCCCCCTCTACTCTGCCCTGGTGAGGCCGCATCTGGAATATTGTGTCCAGTTCTGGGTCCCTCAGTTCAAGAAGGACAGGGAACTGCTAGAGAGAGTCCAGCGCAGAGCCACGAAGATGATTAAGGGGGTGGAACATCTCCCTTATGAGGAGAGGCTGAGGGAGCTGGGTCTCTTTAGCTTGGAGAAGAGGAGACTGAGGGGTGACCTCATTAATGTTTATAAATATGTAAAGGGCAAGTGTCATGATGATGGAGCCAGGCTCTTCTCAGTGACATCCCTTGACAGCACAAGGGGCAATGGGTGCAAGCTGGAACACAGGAGGTTCCGCATAAATATGAGGAAAAACTTCTTTACGGTGAGGGTGACTGAACACTGAAACAGGCTGCCCAGAGAAGTTGTGGAGTCTCCTTCTCTGGAGACATTCAAAACCCGCCTGGACGCGTTCCTGTGTGATATGGTCTAGGTAATCCTGCTCCGCCAGGGGGATTGGACTAGATGATCTTTCGAGGTCCCTTCCAATCCCTAACATTCTGTGATTCTGTGAATGTTGGGAGGGACCATATCAAAAGCCTTACAGAAGTCCAGGTAGATGATATCAGTAGCTCTTCCCTTGTCCACTGATGTAGTCACTCCATCACAGAAGGCCACTAGATAACTCAGACGCTATTTGCCCTTGGTGAAGTCATGTTGGCTGTCTCTCTCACCTCTCAGTCTTCCATATGCTTTGACATATCTTCCAAGAGGAAGATCTTCATGATCTTAACAGGCATGGAGGTGAGGATGACTGGTTGGTAGTTCCCAGGGTCCTCCTTTCTACCCTTTTTAAAAATGGGTGTGATATTTCCCTTCTTTCAGTCACTGGGGTCTTCGCGTGACTCCCGTGACTTTTCATATATGATTTAGAGGCTTAGCAACTACACCTGCCAGTTCCCTCAGGATCCTAGGATGCATCTCATCAGGTCCTATGGGCTTCCGTAGGTTCAGGTTCCTCAGGTGATCTCAAACCTGATCTTCTCCTACAATGGGAGGGATTTCTTTCCCTCAGTCCCTGCCTTGAGGTTCAGGGTCTTGAGGGATGTGGGAAGAATCTGCGAGATTACTTGCGTTGAGCTATCCTGATCTTCTGGTAGATATGAAGGTGACTGAAATTGCCTGTGATTAGCAAGGCTTCCAATCTTGAGGATTCCTTCAGCTGTCTAAAGAAGGCTTCATTTACATCCTTTCTTGATCAGGTGGTCTGTAGCAGGCACCTACCACACTCATAATAAATAATTATGTATTGATACATCACATATAAATTATTATATATGACTACTTCACATACAAATAATTACATAAATACATATAAATAATTGTACCTGCTTCTTGCATATCCATTTAAACATCAGAATTTGTTTCAAATAAAATAAAAGATATTAGAATAAAAAAACGTCACTCTGGAGATGATCATGTCAAGTTATTCTCATTAAGAAGCAGAATCCATGGTTGTTGCTTTGCCAGCCATAGATACCATTGTTTAAAGATTCCCTTGTTATACTGGGCTTTTATCCCAGAGCCCTCAGTCCTAAGTATCATCCTAAAACAGATATGTTACTTTTAATCTGTTCTTTACCTCTTCTAAAACCTCTCACTGTGAAAACAAGTGGGAAACTTCAGAACATTAACAAATTCTATTACAGAAATTTTTGTGAACTACTTCACTCTTGCAATATCACCTACATCTCAGGCACACACAACTTCCAACACACCCTGCTTCTACCAGAACAGATTAAAAAAGCACTTATGCAGAAAAAAAAAGTACTTCATGAACCATTTATTTATTACTGAGTTATAAGCACTGCAAGTATGGGTTCACTGCAGAAATTAAATATTCTCTTGATTTACAGTCCTTCCTTGGTTCCTCTGTCCCTATTTGCTGTCTCCCCAAAAAGACAACAGTAAAAGGCAAAAACAACAGCCAGGAGTGCTGTAGGTGAGTCACTGACAAATAAGTAGCTTTCTCTACAGAGAAATACTGAAGTACTGAGTTCCTGAACACTTTCTGATTAAAAAACAAAAAACCAGATACATACATTTTAAAAAATCAGAAATGAAAAAAGGTGAAATATTCTCAGCAGTTGCAAATTGGCTTTCCTAACAAAAGGCAGCTTCCAGAGGATCCTGCTTCAATTAACAGAGAGATAGGCTCATACAGAGCCTGAATCAGAGCAGCAGTTTAAAATCAGTGATCTAAACTATTGATAGACAATTCTAGGAGGAGTGTGATGCAACTATTTAGCTGTATTTTTTCTCTTAGACTTCAACAGACTACAAGTGAAGTTCAGAGTGCCAGTGCAGCATGTAAGGGTATATGAAACTGTATAAGAAATAGTTATGCCAGCTCATTTGGCATGAAAGTACCAGTACAGTAAGAGTGCCTCTCTGCTTGAAGCACACAGATGTATAAAGGAGCTCAGTCTCAAAGTTGATGAGGGGAAAGCTAAAGACGTGATGCATGACTTGCATTTATATTCTGTTCTTGTTACACCAGCTAACAACATTACTTGCTGCCAGGCTGTCTACTATAGTGCTTTAATTAAGACCTCCTTCAGAGTGCAGGGGTCATGCAAAATGAATGAAAACAGCAGGCCAAATTCAGAGATGATGTACATTAGCGTAATTTACACTTCAATTAAACAGTGCAATTTGCATAATAAGAGAGTGCAATAAAGAGCTGGTAGCAGGGATAATAACCTAGATTTTACCTTAGGATTGTTTACACTTTTCTGCTCTAACCCTATCCTGTCATATATAAAGTATAGTGAATTATTCAAATGGCAATTTCTACTATCATCTTCCTTTACTAAGTCAACAAGCAATAGGCTTTAGAAACAATGTTTTTCTATAGGTACCTAATAGAAACAGGAAATTTTTTTGGTTGTTTGGTTTTGCCGTATCATACTAGAGGGAGACTCCAAAGTCCTTAATTAATAACTGCACTTAGAACAAAAGAACCAGAACTGTGAGGACATAAAACTATAGTATATAAGGCTCCAGCGGTAACAATACAGAACTAGTTCTCATGATCTGGCACATGCCACCAGCAGCCCTTCTGCCCTTTTAAGGCATCATACCTATCTGTAGAGACTTACCGGTTAGAGAGATGATCAGATTGTCATTACTATATTATAGTTTGTATAGATTTAAAAATCTTGAAGATATACCGAATGATGTCATCCAAAGATTTATATGAAGCTATAGTAGTTGATGATCTAACCCCAGAAATTATTTACAAGCTGAATATTTTATGTCACATTTATGATCACTCATATAAGACTTCAAAAAGGTCAGAAGAGAATTGCATAGTTACACCTCCTCTTAGGCACCTAAGTAGCACATAGCTTTTTATCTAGTTTCCATCCACTCTTGTCAGATATGATATGTTCCATGTGTGTTTCTTATTCCTTTTGCATATCATGGTGTGTTGTATCAACAGGAATTTACAGCATTTCTCATATCAGTCAAGGCTTTGATGAGCTATGTTGAAGAGCACCACAAAGTGTATATTGTACAATAGTACAGCCAAGATATCTCAAAAAGGATTAAGACTTTACAGAAACCACTGGCCAATGGCACTGCTCTTTGGGATCATCACTGTCCCTCATCCCTAAGTTTCGTTTCCATACTCCAGGAGATGGTATCCTGCAGGCTAGCAATATGCATTACAGAATCCAGCACTGAACACAACGCCTTGATTCACTGTCTCATTTCACCACAAGGAATCCTTAATAATGCAGTGACCACTGTTGCTCTTCCACTAAGTCAGTCAACATCTGATAGTTTTAAATAGAGAAGAAACAGCAAAGTTACTGTAAAGTAACTACGTCACTAAACTTTCAAAATGCCATGCAACTTCTGAACTCATTAATTTAATATTTTGAAATTGGGACTTAAGAGAGTTTGCAAAAATAACAAAAATCTTTTTTAGTACAGAATCAAAAAAAACTCTTCATGTATCAGATAGCCAATGCTAAAGCACAAGGGTAAGGGGGAATTTCACAAATAAAGAAGCAGTTTCATTCTCTCCATATGACAAATAAAGAAAAGCAATTATAGAAAAGAGATTAAAATGGTTAAAGACACTACCAATAAGAAGATTTGTCATTTATCTGCTTTTGTATCACTGCCATGGGATGACTGCCTTCATTAATGGTAAAGTGATGAGAACAAGATTATTTAAAAAAAAGCTCTTATCTATTATTCTCAAAACCTACTCTTTTTATTTTCAATTCTCTTCCCTGAAGGTTTTTTTATTATAATTATTTTGAAATCTATTTTTTGCCCTAAGAGGAAACTCAAGTGAGTGATGTGCATTTTAAAGAGAAAAGCAGTTTGTCTTGTCCCTTAATCCTGACAACAACATGCTATCTCTTTATTTCTTACCACAAGGATTTTTTGGTGTGTCTTTTCCTTTGTCTCTGACACTGGTCTTGTACAGTGTCTTCTTAAAATGGACAGACTTTCACTGTGAAAGTATCACATTTGTAGTGAAAAGTCATGCAGCAAGTAAAAAAACCACTCTCAGGAATAAAAGTGTAGAAGGAATTATTCACTCTGTATGAATGAAGCTGGCTAGAATCTCTCCTGGTCTTCAACATGCTTTTGTAGGGAAAGTAATTTTTGGAAAGTACCTAGTGATATTGTATTTTAATTGCCAAAATTTTCATCTGATCCATCTCTTCCATTATATATAACAGCAACTACTGAAGGTAAAGACAGTCTGATTAATGTAAGTGAGAGGATTTATATTTCCTCTGCCTTTATAACATCATTTGAGAATGTAGACTTTACATTCACATACACTTACCACTCAGCATGTCAATATAAAGCCTTCTCTCTCCTTCACCTACTGAAGCAGCTAAGAAATATAAGATTATGGTGAAATATATTTTTGGCAGCATCTCTGCTCTCTCCACGTGATGACCAGCACCCATGAAACAGCTTGCTATTCCTGCGAGTGACTGGGGAAAATCAGGAAGCGAATTACACTCTAGAATAAAAGCTCATTGTTTCATCTGCTCTCAGGAGACCGAAATGCAGATTGAGAAATTGTAATCTATAGCATTTTATAGACAGTGATTATCTAATTAGGTCATGTTCTTCCTAACAACCTTTTAATTCTCTAAAATTTTTAATGCAACTTTTATGTACCCCTATACATTAAACACTTTACTTACTTAAAAAAAAGCTTCTTTCACTGTTAATATTTTTCCTAGATCTTTTTTTCTCTTGCTGAATTTACATGACTTACAGTTAAGAGAACCTGGGATACTAAAAATTTGGGTGGCACATGACAGTTCTCTTAGTTTGCATTGCTGATGCTTGCTCTATTTCTGCCTGTGTAGGAACATAATTTGCCTTAAAGGTAACTAATAAAAGCTGGGTTACATTTATATAAAAATACAGTACTTTATATGAAAATTTAATATTACAAATGTATTGGGTCATTGAATCATAAGAAAAGGAGTAAGATTAGGCTAACATTCTCTTTTCTTTTCCATTCATCATTACCTGTAAAAACAAAGTATAAGGTATAAAATAATCACCTTACCAAAATTAAGTTCAAAGATGGAAGCTTTTGGTCCCTTAGACTGATTGAAAATTTTTGAAGAGTATCATTTTGCCACGATTTTTTTGCTAATGTTATAAAATTTTGAGAAGTCAAACAAAGGATATATATTTTTTTAATGTAAGCCCCCACCATTCCAAATATCTAACACAAAAATATACAAATCCCAAACTTTTTTTTTATGAGGACTTTAGAGGATTTGGTGGCTTGGTTTGTTGGTTTTTTTTTTTTTCCTGGATCATGTTCTGGAACTATTATTGGAGATTTTAAAGACTGAAGCTGAATCATTGGGAGTTTTATTGTCTTCCGTATCAGAAAGTTTTGCAAAATGCACAAAAAACTAAAAATGGCCAGCCAAAGCTTTGAAGGACTATTTCTTCAGTGCTTCCTCAGGTAGCATGGAGAGTTTTTTACTACAGTTTAAGTGAAGGATTATCACATTTTGAAATCATACTTAACATTTCAACAAGAAAATACCATCCAGGCAATATAATTTTATTAATCTTGGGAACAGAGTATCACAACTGAAGTTTCAAACTCCTCCACCTGAAAATCTGAGCATATGTCAGCATTTAGACAGAGACTATAGAAAGACACTATGAGTTGTAACAGTTCTATCTTCTTCTCCCTACACATTTTGGCTATCTATATGGCATTAAAAATCCTAAAAATGGTTTGTCCTTCAATGTCTTTATCCAAGACCATAAAAGTGACTGCAAAAGAGTACGTTAGCTATAACAACTGTTGCTGACTAACCTAGAAATAAAAGGTACAGATGAATAGAAAACATTCAAGGAAATACAATACATGACAATGTCATCAAGTCATGCACCTGCATCTCTGGGCTCTCTGTTCTGCATCCTATTCCACACATGAACTGCCTTACTAAAAGATCCCATTAAATAAAGACGTTAAGTGTTCAGCTTCTCCAGCAGTGCAGTGGATTACTGACCTGTACAAGGACTTACTGTCCTTGTACTATAGCCAGGAGGAAAATATTACAAGGAGGTTACCAAAACAGTAATGTTCAAATGGCAAAAGTAACACTTCCTTTTCCTTTGGAACTTTCCCTCCCTTTTCACACAATCCTCCCTACGGACTTCAGAAAAATTGAGGCTAGTGTTACAAATCCATGGCCTTTCCCACACCAGAAGACTTGAAAGAGGTTGCATTTGATTGGAAATCTTCATTTTGTTTCATTTGCTTGTGTAACTCTTCTGCCCATGACAAGCTATAATGACAAGTAGTAGGATTTTCAAATGGGACCAAAGAATTTAACTGTGCAAGCCCACTGACAATTTTTCGTAGGAACTAAACACCTTCATCACTTCAGCAGTGCAGGAACTTTCTCACATTTCTTATTATATCCAAAATATGAAGGATAAAAGGGAAGACTAGGGAGTCCAGGGTAAAAAAATACACTACCCGGTAAATTACAGATGATTAGACTAAAATGTCGACTAAAATGTCTTTTCTCTTTTTCTCTCCCAATTTCCTAAGCAAAATTGTTCATAGAACTAAAGCAAGATATCACATTCCATTTTAAAATGACAGTTTTCATGGGATTTTTTTCAAGTGTGGAATGCAGAATCTCTTGTTCCTTCATTACAGTAGTTGTCTATCATACTTTGTCCTAGATCCACATCTGTGCCATTTGCACTCCTCATAAACCTTGGTGATCTCTTCTTGTTTGGAAGTCAAATGAAGTTCAGTGAAAGCCACTATCAATTAAGCCTTTTCTTCCAACAGATAACTGCTTGTACTTTACTTGAAAATTTTGACCGATAGATCATTCAGTCAAATGAATTCACCTGAAAGGGACTTATTTCACTGCGAGTATCTCAACAGAACACCGCCAGCATTAATATTCAGCTGTTTTTTTCAGAAAGCCAAGACGATAGATTTATTGCCATTAATACTGAAATCTTTAAACTCACCTTCTCATTATACTTAATAAAACTTTTCAAAATTTAAAATATAAATAGAACATGTTCCATAACTTAAGACTGTATTTTAATACCAATTAAACTTGTTTTTATGACTGTCATTCTTTTCTCTGGCATTTGACCCTCATAGTGCACAATGCAGTTATATCATAGAACTGACTCCAAATGCTCAACATGCGCAACTCCTAGTGAAGCAGATGAGAGAAGAGACATTCAGCATTCAATGAGAACAGGAAAAGAGTGAGGCAGTATTAAAAAGAAAAAATCAAATGTCAACACTCCTTTCTTTTAGTTCTAATTCTTGCAATCATGAACAACAAAATGCAGTTAATTGCCTACAGATGCCCATGTTTCACCTAACTTGTAGCTAAAAATTCCTTTGAGAATTTTTAGCAAGAAAAGAGAAACTTAATTCACTAGAAAACTATAGCTTAATTGAGAAAAGAACAAGTAACAATCTATTAATACATAGTTCTTTTAAGATACAGCTAATGCTGCATTTACTAAGTTATGAGCTGCTACACATTTACAGGGGGAAAAAGAAACAATTATCACAGTGCTAACTTGGGTAGACAGACAATCTTTGACTATGTTAGATAGTATCAGTGAAAAAAAGAAATTGCAAATGAAATGACATTTAGAGTCAAACGCAATAATTCAAGAGTAGCTTTAGACCTTTTCCAGCAAATACTTAAGTGGGCAGAATTCATAACAACTTCAATTACCAGTTCTAGCAAACGTCTGTCTCATATTTACTTTTCTTTCTTCTCTCTGCAGAAAACCACATTTCAAACAGTGACAGACAAAAATTAGCAGGTCTTCTTCCTTCTGAGGAAAGTTTCTTTTTGCTGGCAATGTGTTATTCAATTGTATGTATGACAATATATTTTTTTCAGTCAAAGTTTGAAAAGGCTACAGTGTCACGAAGAAACTCTTTCAAATGAAAAGTCAGTGGCTAACTAACTAGCAAACTGCACTGAAGAACAACTGCGTTTTAGAAGTCAGTCCTACATGCAGTAGGGCAAGTTCTTAGGCAATGTAAATCAAATCAGCTCTTGTCACAATGGTGCCACAACATTTTACATAGGCTGAAAATCTCATGCTGGTTTTGTCAAAGAATGCAAAGAATAGGTTCATATTTTTAATGTGTCTTTAGCAAAGACTTAACTGCAGCAATCTTCAAAGCATCTTTGAAAACCTCCAAAACAAATGTTGAGATATGTAAAACAAAATACAAAACAGTAGATGACAGGAAAAATAGGTGATCTTTGTATTCTTCTTCTCCCTTCTCATTACTTACATATTATGCAGGTGTGATTCATGCACAGTAAGCCAAGAAAGTTCACGTTTTTCAGTATTAGTAATGCTGGACATCTGTAAAAATTCTTTTAATGGAAGTACATTTTAAGAGCATGAAAATTCTTCCAGAAATGAGCTTACCTCTTCCAGAGCAAGGTAAATTAGAATTTCCTTGGCATTTCTTAGCACTTTCCTCAACTGACAATGGACAAGAACGTGGATGTTCACACTTCTTCCCAGTCCATCCTTCTTTACAGTCGCACCTACCACAATTACACTGTCCATGACCTTCACGTGAATGCAATTAAAGATTAGCTTCCATACTGATGACAGGTATTAAAACATGATTAGATGAACTTTATCAAATTGGTGGTTTCATTAAATAATCAGATGGAAAAAATACAATCAACTCACCATATCTACTTTTTTTCTGACAACAGCTCTGGTCTATCATTCCATTTCAGCCATATTTCCTTTTAAATTTTTTTCTTAAGGGATGTTTTGCCACCTTGCACACCCTTCTCATGAGAAAGGGTGGAATAGAGCTTGCAAATGCACATTCACTTGCTCTCTGGAGAAGTGGGGCCATCATAAGGCAATATTCCATTTACCTTTATGTTTTTCTTTTTCTAACACAGCTGCAGCATATTCTCTAAGTAATATATCAATACCGTCTTTTATCTACTTGCAATCAATGTGATCCACTAGAGATGAGCAATGTCGCACCAGTTCCAAGTCTCAAACCAGTGCCTTCTACTAAATAGTGATGTGCAAATAATAAAATATTGGATATAATAAATTCTCATTTCCATAGGGCAGTTGGATGTGGTTTTGGTATCTCACAGAATCACAGAATCACAGAATCACAGAATCAGCCAGGTTGGAAGAGACCTCAGGGATCATCGAGTCCAACCGTTGCCCTTACACCACCCTGTCAACTAGACCATGGCACTAAGTGCCATGTCCAGTCTTTTCTTAAACACATCCAGAGATGGTGACTCCACCATCTCCCTGGGCAGCCCATTCCAATGTCTAATGACCCTTTCTGTAAAGAAATTCGTCCTGATGTCCAACCTGAACCTCCCCTGGCGAAGCTTGAGGCTGTGCCCTCTTGTCCTAGCGCTAGTTGCCCGGGAGAAGAGGCCAACTCCCACTTCACTACAACCTCCCTTCAGGTAGTTGTAGACTGCAATAAGGTCACCTCGGAGCCTCCTCCTCTCCAGGCCAAACAACCCCAGCTCCCTCAGCCTTTCCTCGTAGGTGATACCCTCCAGACCCTTCACCAGCTTGGTTGCCCTCCTCTGGACTCGCTCCAACACCTCAACATCTTTCTTGAAGTGCGGGGCCCAGAACTGAACACAGTACTCAAGATGCGGCCTCACCAGTGCCGAGTAGAGAGGGATGATCACTTCCCTAGACCAGCTGGCTACACTATTCCTAATGGAGGCCAGGATGCCATTGGCCTTCTTGGCCAGCTGGGCACACTGCTGGCTCATGTTTAGCTGTCGATCAGCACCCCCAGGTCTCTTTCCACCAGGCCGCTTTCTAACCACTCTTCCCCCAGCCTGTAGAGCTGCATGGGGTTGTTGTGGCAGAAGTGTAAGACCCGGCACTTGTTCTTGTTGAGCCTCATGCCGTTGGTCTCGGCCCATCTATCTAACCTGTCCAAATCCCTCTGTAGGGCCTTCCTACCCTCCAGCAGATCGACACTGCCACCCAGCTTGGTGTCATCTGCAAATTTACTGAGGGTGCACTCAATCCCTACATCTAGATCATCTATAAAGATATTGAACAGCACCGGTCCCAGAACTGAGCCCTGGGGAACACCGCTAGTGACCGGCTGCCAGTTGGACTTTGCCCCATTCACCACCACTCTCTGGGCTCGGCCATCCAGCCAGTTTTTAACCCATCGAAGAGTCCACCCATCCAAGCCCCGGGCATACAGTTTGTCCAGGAGGATGTTGTTGGAGACAGTGTCGAATGCCTTACTGAAATCTAGATAGACTACATCCACAGCCCTGCCCTCATCTACTAAGCGGGTCACTTTGTCATAGAAGGAGACCAGGTTGGTCGAGCAGGACCTGCCTTTCATGAATCCATGTTGGCTGGCCCCGATGCCCCGATTGTCCTGCATGTGCCTATCTCATTAGCTAACTTGACTCTTCCTGACCCTAGCAACATAAATGCAACTTTCACTGTGCAAGTTGAGGTGAGGAAAAGCAACTGAACTCAATAGAAGCTTTTCTGGAAATTTTCTTTAAACAAATGTGACAGCCAAGAAGTTAGGGGTGAATCCCTCCTGAGAACTTAACCTGGAAAACCATCCAAACAATCTATTTCCTCTATATGAATACTAACACATCCAGATCAAGAAAAAACAAGCTAATTGCTCAGCTCCAGTCATCATGAGCCTAATGCATTTTGCATAAAGCAGTGGGATTCTGGCAATACAAAATATTCCTTGCACGGGATGAGGAAAGCTTGAGCATCAGCAAAAACATTCCTTGCCACAAAATCAAATATCGATTTTCATGAGCTCTGACAGCAGATTAGATCTTCTCTCACAATTTTCACATAGTCATCATTCACCAGACACAGGACCCCAAAGTATTGCTTTGATGTCCACTTGTCTATCCAGGTTCTTCTTGAAAACAGTAACAACAGATTTTATATCTCTTTCTAACTGTACTTGCATTTTAAGACTGTCTTATATTATATTTATAAAACATATCATTTATCAGTTCACAAGGAGAAAATGGGAGGAAGCAAGCATTCTATGAGTTATCAGAGTAGTTCTCAGAATTCAAGTCTTATTAATTTCACAAGAATAACTTTTCTTTACATTAGTTATTTATTTTTCTTGAAAAGCTTTAAAGGCTTCCTCTTGTTTAGAGGGTAGATTTAGATTAGATATTAGGAAGAAATTCTTTACTGTGAGGGTGGTGAGACACTGGAACAGGTTGCTCAGAGAAGTTGTGGATGCCCCATCATTAAAGATTTTCAAGATAAGGTTTGACAGGGCTTTGAGCAACCTGATCTAGTGGAAGGTAGAACTGCCCATGACAGGTGGGGTTGGAACTAGATGACCTTTAATGTCCCTTCAAACCCAAACCATTCTATGATTCTATGATGCTATGATTCTGTCCCTTGCTTTCGTGTGTACCTGCTGACAGGCTGCAAATTGGACGTATGTTCCTTGATCCAGATAGATACTTATGAGAGGATGATGTTCTTTCATATAATATTTTCTTTGCTAGAGCCACAGCAAAGGAGCTAATGAGATGTGTGAATGTAGGAATTTTCTTCTGGAAGCCTTTTTTCTTTCTGTGTCAAGTCATGAAAGCTATTCTCTCTTTAAAGGAAGAGAATCACTTTAACATTGTGAACACCTCTGAAAGAAAATAATTCAGTAACATGCTGAACAGCACTTCAGATGTTAAAAGAAGGCATTCGGTTGCCAATAATATGAGGTACTGCAAATTGACGGTCAACTCAAGACATATGAAGCTTCTGGAGGGAGCTGCTGTTGTGTGATGTTAAATCCTCACAGCAGGACTGTCAATTCCTGTCATTTGTAGTTTATGAAATAAATATAGCATTTCATTCAGTTACAGTAAAACTCTTTACATGTAAACATTTTTCTTTCAAATCATTGAAATGATTTCCTATCATTTCAATCTGCTACTCAGGACAATGTAATTTCCTTGCTTTACCTTTTAGGTAGGCAGAACAAGACAGGAAAAGTTTTGTATCAGCTCCATTTGATGTGGTCTTTAAGAGAGCTGGATTATTTGCCCTAATCTGATGAATCCCTCTTGGATTCATCCTAAAATAATTGTAAGAAAAATGAGGATATTTTGCAGATACATCTAACACGTGCACACTTTGTACATTAAGTAAATTTATTTCACATAAACAAATAAAAAATATGTCCAATTACAATTCTGCTAGTAAATATTTGATTTAATTGCAGATTCTGTCTGTCTACCACAATAAACCAAAATTAATACTTATGCATCTTGTCCATTTCTGAAACAGGACTAAACAGCAGGTCGATAAGACGTTCACACTGTTTCGTGTGAGTTTTGCACAATCTATTTGAAGAATGCATACTTGGATGGCCAGCTAAGGCTAAATTAGGCTTTTCTAAAACATAAGAATAAGTAGTAGTAAGATTTTTGCTGATTAGATTGAAAAACTAAGCTATACTTCAACATGAGTTTTAGTTACATCAAGAAAGCCATATGAGTACCTCCTTTTGTATCTCTCATAAGGTTTGCTCATTTACAGTTATGTCTGTGTAATAAAGAACACTGTACCAGTCCTTAATCCAGTGTCAAATGGCAATATCTTCCTCCCAGCTCCTTTGTAACTGTCCGTACTCTGTAAGAACTCTGCATTCTTACAACCATTACCACCCTGAGCAGCAGCAGCAGCAATGGCAATAATGTTTGGGAAAGAGGGAGTTCAAGCCCTGTTTCAGTGATGCAGCATTAGCTGTAGATGCCACAGGTTTGCTTTAATCTAATTAAGTTTGAAACTCTTGTGTTCACCCTTAACTACAGAACTCATTTACCATGTTGTTTTTTAGCTTTGTATTCCTTAGCTGATGCTGACATTCTGATCAGTCCCTAAAAACATACTCAGCAACACAATAATAGCATTCAAAAGTTGACAACATCCCAAAGTCAACCCTCCTGTCATGGAAAACTGCAGTCATGACTGCAGTTCTACATCCTTCCAGCTTATTAATTAAATAAACCTATATAACATTTGTAGGTGGCTGAAACAGTAACAAGCAAATTAATTCACTGAAGGTTTTTAGAAATGCTTCTTCCTTTTTTTTTTTTCTCATTTTATTAGCTAGTGATTCACCAATATTTATTAAAAAAAACAAACATAAGAGTTGAGAAACTTTTCCGCTTTATAACAGGCAAAGAGGCAGCTAAATTTTATGTATGTTTCAGCCTTCTCTCCCTATTACAGACAACTCGTATGGTCTTTCCATGAGGGATTTCTCATTCTAGTAATAGGAGGAGAATATACCACATCATTATTTTCCTTGATGTGACCGCATTCTTCCTATTATTAATTAGGCAGGATTAGATTTCTACAGGATGCATTAGAGCTGACAACCTATAATCTGTCAAGACCCTTTGAAACCACCCTTATTTATTTTCACAGAGTTCCTGTGTGTACAAATTGCATGCTGCGTATTGATCAAAGTCCTTTTCTCCTGCCCAGTATTACCATCTTTATCAGTAACTATACAAAATTGTATGCAAGGTCTTGCTCAGAATCTCAGCTTTTGTTAGCAGATATGTGAAGCATCAATCTAAATACACTGAAAATCTTGGATGGCTGGATGGATGTTAACTAATTTGAATATAATGCTCTGAAGTACAAGTAGAAGAAAAAGGGAAGGTGAGAGTGTCTAAGATGTACAGTCAGTGATGTGTAGCTGGACCACACATTCATATTTTCCACATATTGATGCTCTACTTGTTCTCAGGTCAATTAGTATTCTCAGGATGCTGTTTTTCATTAACTCATTAATTCACTTTTCCTTGAATTTCTTCCTCTTGCTTGTCCTCTCCCTGCCATATAACATGAACTAACAAATAAAATTTGATCTAACAAATTTTCAAATTTAAATTTTCCCAAGGAAGGACAGATATATATATATATATATTAAAGTTTCAACCATTCTCCAATTTATGTTAGGTTACACTGAAGACAAGAGTATTAGAAGGGAGATGGGCACCTAAAAGTATTTCATATTTACAGAATTTTGTTAAAAGGCATAGAAAAAAATACATTTTAAGAAAGCTTTAGAACTGGAAACATTTTTTTTTAACAGAATTATGTCTTTTAATTTAAAAATCCACTCCCAAAAAAAAACCCCCAGCTAAATCATGGTAAATTTTAAGCTAGGAAAATGAGAATTGGAGCACTAAGGAAAAGTAAGATCAGACCATTTGGATGCTTTGTTATAAAACTACACATAAGTTCCTTTTATATATATTCCTTACCTGAACAGAAGTCATCAGAATATCTATCATACACTGCTTTGCAGTTTCTTTCATCACACTCACAAGTATCTCCATGAATATCTCCCCAGTCACCAGTTGGGTCCACATCATGGCATGTGCATTCCCCACATACACATGTGCCTAGGAAAGAGAAAAAAAAAAAGAGACACAAAGATAGAAGATTAACTGAGCAATTTAGAGTAATAGTAGTGTGATTACAGGATTTTACACTTGTGAATTTTCTGCTGTCACAGAAGTGCAATCTCAAAGCTGCAACTGTTAATCATGAGCGTATGCTTATCTTCTATGATTTAAAACCTATGATTATTTAGTAGTAATACTTTAGACAAACAAGTTGACTTCCTGTTCAAGTTTCTTTTTGCTGTTGAGCCTTGTTAGGAATGAACAGAAAAATGTATTGCACAGAACGGTCGTAAATCATTGATATCAACAGTAATTTGCTCTGACACTGATGACAATAAAAATCAGTGCTGTTTAAATGACTTGGGCTTGGGCACAGTGGATAATTAATGATTGTTAAAGCATAAACATTTAAATCAGAAGGGAATCCAAATTTTAATCCAGCTGAAAATGTCTAGGAGGTCATTCTTTACCTGAGAAGAACATCAGCACAGATCTACATGAAAATGATACTTTTCTACTTTTTCCCAAGTCAATATTCAGGGTGACACCCTGTTGTTTACAATAAGAAGGGAAATGTGAAATATGACAGAGATACTTATTTGGCACCACCCTACTGATGTACAGAGAACACGAATCCTACTTAGGAAAAGTCAGAAAAAAAAAAGTTTCCTTATTCAGAAATCCAAATACGCCTCAGAGCCATACACTCACTACTTTTCCTGAGATGCCAACAGGCACAAAAAAGCAGCCTAACCTTACAGATGCATTCAGTTCACTTCCTGAAGAGTATCTTCACCTTCTGCTACTTCACCAAAGCCTTTTATTCTTATTCAGATTACTTTGAACAATATAATGCATTTGAGAACAACAGGACAGTGTGACTCATGAATGTATATATAGATATGGGCACATTCTCTAAAAAGAGAAGCTCTACACCATCATGCATGCATGACAGTTACACGAAGCAGGATGAGCTGCTGCCCTGTTTAGTGCCAAAGCCACCAAGACAGCCATCAAGAAATTTGCACCTGATTTTTGATACATTCACAATTCAGTGATATTATTGAAGGAGAAGAAAAAAAACACCACCACCAAACAAACAAACAGAAAATGAAGAAATGCCTCTGGACAGTGATTAATCCTCCCAGAAACAACTTGAAAGTGAATCCTGGATATCAAAATGCAAAACACCATCTCACCAAATCTGAAAAAATCTAAAGGTTCACATTTAGTCTCAGCTGGTTGAATAGAAAGTTGGTGAAAAGATAAGACAGTTTATCCATCTTAGCAGTGAAGGAGGCTGGACAGCAAGGTTAGCCTCAATATTTAATTTTCAGAAGGCTCGAGACTGAAGATGAACTGCACCTATATCGCAAGACATATAAACATGGAAAATTGGGTAAATAGGACTAAAGAGAGAAGTACTGTGTTGGAAAGCAACTTTATGTAGTCAAAAGCCTGTAAAATTTTTATGTGGATAAAATCACGAATACATGAGAGGCTAAAAATATAGAAGTATTCCATGAATGTACCTTTGTATCGGAGTTTGTAGCTATTCAGAATATCAGCTATACTATTTATCCTCATTTCCCCCAGTTACAATGTAAAGAAATATTTGCACATTAAAATTTCAAATTTGAACAAAAAATTGCTCTGACAAGAAATTCTTTGACCAGAAATTACTTTTTCAGTGCAAACAAAGCATCTGATCTGAAGCCACTTCGATATTAATTACTTCCAGAATTAACAGAAAATTTTTCATTGCTGAAGTCTCAAGACTAAATGAGCCTACATGAACTCTGTACTTGAGCCAATCTTTCAGTTTCCTCATAATTAAGAGAAGAGAGTTTTCTAAATGCTCTCAGGATAATTAGATGTTCACACTATAGCAGGTTTTGTCCGTAGAGATGTTTTTGAGAAAGGTATCTGTGACTTGCGCTTATGTTCTACTGTAATTATTCTGGACTATTGCCAAAAAAAATAACCTGTTTTTTTAACTCTTTGTTCAGTGAAGCCAAACATAGCAGCTAGTGAAAAGCAACCTTATTTTGCGCTATTTTTTTTCCAAAATAGCAAAATTAGACAGAAGTATAAGGTAAAATTCAAATTACAGAACTTTGTGCAAATAAAACCCCATGGAGTTAGCAATATTGTGTGAAGTCTACCTTTCCAGCTCTGTATGCATTCACAGCATTGTTACTGAACACTTCCTAGTTCTTTTTTCAGGTTGCAGTGGAAACTAAAAGCTTTGTGTTTTCATTTTCCCTATTCAATTGTGGGTCCTTGGTCATCTTTAAGAGCGAATTGACATACAGTCCTGTTGGCCTTGCAGCACCAATCCATTCAAAGTAAAAAATCTGCTAATATTTTATTTTGCAGGATAGGTCTCTCACCAAAGCACATGTACTAACAAATTATCCTGCTCAGTCTTACTACAAAAATGAAGGATGAGAACAACTTGGGTCAGCTTAATCCAAAAATGGGTGTGGATTTTTGTAAGTTTATACCTAAACACAGGTATCTACCCACTCACTTGGAAGCATATAACCAGCTTTGAAATGAGTGAGAACAAACTAGAAACTATCAGCAAACACAATCTATGTCCTACTGCAGAAAATGCATATTGTAAAATAAAAGCAAGCTGTATAAATATGCGTAGAAGGAACGTGCGAATGACACACCTCTGTTGCTGCAGATTTTGCCATCTGGAGATGTGCATCTTTTCTTGATCTCCCAGGGGGTGATGTCACACTGGAATTCACATTTATCTCCATGCCAACCAGCCTCACAGTAACAGTTTCCACAGTAACACTTTCCATGGCCTTAACCCAAAACAAATTTTATACAGTGAGAAAGAGGCAAGTTTTTAAAAGGCACTAACAATTTAACTGTTTCGATCTTTTCTTTTAAAAACTTTTAGTGCTAGACTTAGAATAGAAACAACTCATAAACCATATATGCCTACATAAAATAAGACAAAGGATATCTGAATTACACTTTTCCCCAAGTCTATTTTAGAACATGTTTTCATTTAATCAGAGATTAAATCTAATCAATAAAAACTAAGAAAATAGCATCAATATTTTTATATTTGTAAGCTTAAATTTTGAAACTTTATAGGTAAATTTGAAAGACGGTAAATGCAACAGTTAAAATTTAAGCACAGCTTTAAATGTTAAGAGAGGACACATTTTCCCACTGTACTTGGCATGTCTAAGAAAGCACTGTATGTTCATGACCCCTCAGACAATTCCAACAGAGGGACCTTGATTCACTACAAACTGTCTACATTGTATAGGGCTTCCCTTCTTACCTGTGAAGAAGATTTTTGAACATGGATAAACCAGTTCATGAAAGATTAAGAATTAGTAAAATTAACCTGTTAGATGTTCATTTAACAAATCACACATATCCCAAAAAGATATTTACTTCATCTGAGGCTTGATGAAACCAGCTCCTGAACATTTTGATCCACTGAGGCACTTCTGTCATGTGCTTCAATGACACAAGGCATTTAAATTAAGTAGCTACAACTCTTAGTAATCTTAAAGCCATATGTTAATTCTTTACTAGAATGATCAAGTCAGGAACCTGTCCTATTTCTCTCTAGGTCTGTTAAGCTTAGTAGACCTGATCATCTCTATCACAGTCTGGTCAATTTAGATCCTTAACTATCAAGAGTGCAAATTTAGACCCGTGGAATAAAATTTTTCCTGTTTTTACAACTACACATTACATTACATTTCCATTACAATTGTTTGTTTGCATGTCAAAAAAAGAATGGAAGATAAAAATACCATATTACTTAGATAACTAAACAACAAATACAGTCTAAAATAATGCTAATTACCAAAAGGTAGTTCTTGAACAGTGGACAAGAAATAAAGGGGAAAATGGTGAAGGAGTAAATTAATTTGATCTACTGGAAAGTTCTGCAGATTAAAACATCACTACTTCATTCTTCACTCACACTTGTATAGTTTTCAAATAAATATGAATCAAGCGATACAATTTGCCACTACCTCTTGCTCTTGACTGAAGACAAAATCACTCCATTAGAGAAAAAAGCCTTAGATAAAAAAGATTAGGATCAGAATTTAATTTGTTAGAAATCATGATACTTTATGTGAAATAAGCTGCAACTTGATTCCAAAGTTTATGTAACCTTAAATAAAAAGTGATACAGTCAATCAAAATCCTACTGAGGCTGGAAAAGCCTGATACATCTTTGTAACTCTGCCCTACCTAAGAATTGATTTGCTTGAAAATGCAGTCCCTTTGTGCAAAGATTAAAACGCATGTTATCCATATCTCAGCATGACATTGTATGCTTTTCCAGGACAAAATCCCAGCTCACAGCTGCAGGCTTTAGAAACATGTGTGTAAACAGTAGCTTTTGTTTTTTCATTAGTTTGATCCTCCTGAGTTGGCTTTCTTTGAAGACGAAATCTTCAAGACCTGTCTATACCTTCAAGGGCAATAAAGGGCATGTAGCAACTAAGTAGGTGCTACACAAACTATGAAAGTACAACAGGCAGTGGTTAGGTTCACTCTGCCTGTGGAGAGTATCCAGGGGCCATTGCTAGCTAAGCAGAACTGGGTTGGAATGACGTTTCTTTATTACTTCATAAACAAACATAAATGATGCCTGTGGCGGAAATCCCATGGAAGGAAAGACAGCATAGAGAGTATTAAAGGAGACATCGGGATGGGAGGGAGAAGCAATAACCAGATAGGCATGTGGAGTCTGCTTTTTCTGTGACGAAATTATGTACCTTTGACCTTCAGTTCACGTGCTGTCCATTTTTTCTGCATAAGGCCTGGTTCAATATATGGTTATGTCCTGTAGAGGTTTGTTAGAAAGCAAAATCTAACACTCATAACCTATATGCATTAACTTTTCAACTTACAACAACCTAACCAAGTCAAGCACACCATTAGTTTTTATTTACTTTAGAAGGCTCCAAACCTTCCATAAGGTATCAGGGCTTTTGTACTGATGAATCACAGACCTTAGAGACTTGAATCTACCAATATTTTTTTTGTCCTTTTATATCAGCATACTTTGATTTCTGCATACACATAAAACCAGTTTTTTAGAGAGATGCATCTGGTCTGTTTTGGAATATGGCACTGTTGGATGAAACAAGGGGAAATAAAAGCTAAGAAAAACCTAACAATAAAAACCAGCAGCAACACAGGTGAGGAAAAAAACCTGACAAAAACAGCAGCAGGAGAATTTACTGGAACTAAATAAATGGTAAATTTTTATCCTATTTTGTACCATATGTAATGGTTACCAGCAAATAAATATAAATGGAAACACTGGCACATAAAAATTATTGTCCTCCACTCATTTTATTTTAGGCAATTACTGGAAATACTGTACTCTGCTCCTGGGTTTGGACTTCAGACAACCATTCTGTTTACCTTCATTTAAAATCCGTACCTAATACTATGAAAAAAAAAAGTTCTTTTTGCCTTCAAAGGCACTTAAATAAATAGAATTTATTTTGTTCTTTGTGTAAGGATAGAGACAGATAAAGCTATTTTACACAAGTACTCTCTCTTTATACACACACACAGAGCAAGCACTATTATCAGAGTATGAATAGTCTAAGAGCACTTCTGAATCCTTCTGTATCCATACAGACACAGTATGCATGTGTATAGCTTGAAAAATATTTGTAGCACCTTCCAGCTCAAGAACAAGCCTCCCTAGTAATACAGGCAACAGCATTTATAATGCCATAAATGGTGTGTATTGCATAATATTTAATTGCCAGGTTCCTATCTTATAATGAAATGAAAAGACAGTTTGAGTTTCGGTTGCTTTTCTGTCTATCAGCAGAGCTCACTCCATCTTACTCTCTTGCCTTTCCTATCACAGATGAAATTTTTCTTCATTCATTCCTTTCCCTTTTTATTTCCCAAATTGTTTCTGAATTCTCATCCTACGTTTATTCTTGTTCTTTTCAATTTTTTCTTCCTTGACAATACTTTTAATAATCTATTTTTCTTTTTTTCTTTTGTTTTTTTCTGTGTCCTCCATCTTGCTCTCATCTGTGCCACAAAGCATCTACATTTCTCATATTCTACTGAAGGTAGACACACCAAGCTATGAATTACCTTAGTGAATTACCTTGTATAATCCTCTTCGCAGTTCTTCCAAAAAGAGGAGGATGTCACAGGATGTCTTCATTCTTAACCTCCTGCTTATCTCATTTTTGCAAGCTAATTTCGTACAAATATAGTTACTTTTATTTTAAGTCATACATTCAGTAAAGACATTTCGCAGGTCCACACAATTAAATGATTTTATAACAGCCTGTATCAATCTTTACCATTCTTGTATTCACTAAAATACATACCTGTACAAATCTCTTCTGTCTCATCATCTATGCATTCTCTGTCATCACATTCACAAAATTTACCATAGACCAGTCCATTTCCTTCTGAGTTTTCACATTTACACCTGCCACACTGACATGTGCCTGTAAACATTTAAGACAGTACTCAATGACTGCAGTTTATGGAATTTCATTAGTCCATCAGAGATGGTGCATATTTTATTTCTGAGAAGGCTGAAATGTAAAGATGAACCGGCCAAAGACAGACACAGGAACAATCCATATCAACAAAAACCTAATCTTGGCTGTAAATAGATAGAACATTCAAGTGGTTCATTTTTAATAGGGAGCACCATGTTCTCCTAAATAAATTCACTCCTAGAGTTGTCTGTCTGACTTCATACAACTGAGGTATGAAGTCAGCTTTGGCAATTATATCTTCTGCCTACTGAAAGGAGAAAATGTAACTTAGTCATCTTCACAAGAATGAAGCCTGGTTTTGTTCAGTTCCACAGCAATGTTACGTGGTTACATGAGAGTAACAGGGCATGGCTACTGAGGACCTGAAAATATGCCTGCCTAAGTTCACAAAGTTCCTGTGCACTCTAGTCTCTAGTCCCTTTTCTACAGCTATCATCTGAGGATTAAGATTCTATAAGTATAACTTTGAAGAAAAAGCCAGGAATCAAAGGAAGGAAACATTGGTTGGAACATCTGCATGAAGAACTTATGATCAGATGTCAGGAAAAAGGACTCAAGCTAGAAAGCAATTACCACAGCAATACATTAATTATACAACAGACATGCTAATTGCAGAGAAATACATTCACAGCATTATTAAACAAACCATAAGTATCATAATAGCATATCAACAATTTTACTGCAAAGTGCATGTTTTTCCAGTGGTATTGATGTCCACATTACAATTTATTTCATTCATTTGAAGAATTGTAGGAACCTCTATAATAATATCTTGTTATTTCAGGTCTTTGACCCAATCTAACTTTAAGTTTTTAGGGCTCATTTTAATTCAGTTTGTGTGGTGATGTCTCAGAAAAAACGAGATCTTGCAAGAACGTTAAGAGCTATAATAAAGACACTTGCTGATTTGTCACAAATGAGATGGGTTTTATCCATGTCAGATCAGCGAGTGGTTTGAGAACACAGGTCTGCCTGAGATTCTCCCTCAATGTAAGCACCCCCAGGACTCACAAATGCTTTGGAAGTGTAGAGGTGGTTTTTCTCAAAACATAAACCACAACAGAAAACTTTCTGACATAAGGAAAAGCCAGAGCACTCAGGCAATGGAAAGAATGGAAATGGGTTAGGAAACAGGTCTCTCTTCTGTCACCTCTGGTCTGGTCGCACAATTGCTTCTTGGTCTTTTGAGTAGGGTTGCCCCCTCACCTCAGTGGCTGCCTCTCTCCATGACTCACCCTCCCAAACCGAAGAAGTTTGTTTTGTTGCTCCCAGGGAAGCAAGAATCCCTCCTTTTCTTTCAGAGAGTCTACCTGACTTGGAGTGCAGTTGCCAGGGCAAAGCAAACAACTGCCTTCTCCTCCTCCTGAATATTTTCTAGTTTGGAACATAATGCATGAAAACATATAACAGCCATACATAAAACATATTAAGGAGTTATACAGTTAAAAAAGCAAAAATACTATAAAATCACATTAGAAAAAAAAGTATTAACATGCCAGTCATATAAGACACCCCTTTCCCTACCTCTATCACCTCTATTAAAATTGTAAGGGTAAGGACTTTGTGCAATACCATGTTAACTGGGGCCTTGTGGTCAATGGGCTTGCGCAAGCTGTTTCAGCATCACTATGCCAGCAAATATAGATTAAAAAAAGAAAGAACTTAATTCACAAGACTTATACTCCTCACACTGCATCCATACATATTTTAGAAAACATCATTATTGACACAAAATAAATCCTCCAAAATATAATTTTTATACTGATATTACACAACTAGTTTGCAGAAACCATTTTACATTTCACCATTACAAGTATAATACAAATTTTGCTAAGCATAATATTAATCCAAAGAGCAGAAGAATGGCACTCTGTGACACACATGGCCAGTCTAAAAAAGTAAACTTTAAAAATGTTTGCAAGAGCTAATGTAATAAAATAATAATAATACAACTGATAATAAAAGTAACTTAAAGAACTAGAATTATTTGCTACAATTACTTGGAAAATAAATGCAAATAAAAATTCTTACTGTCTTGTTTACAGAGAGTTCCCAAACAGGAAAAAAGATAAAATGGTAAATTGATTCATAAAATGAGCATCTAAAGAGGTCACACAAACTGTGTCCTAAAAGTGTCCATTCCTTCTCATTGACCAGAAATGGAAATTGCCCACATAGAGAATCTCAGCTTACGTAGGATGTCTTAGCTGCTCTGACAAATGATTAGGAACAGTTGAGTCAGAAAAGTTAAATTTTAGGTGGATCTTGATTAATTCATGAAAAGAATTACAATAAATGGTCAGCTGTGTGACAGCAGAGGACTGTTTTTGCACAACTCATCTTTTATTGGCAATTAAAAAACAGAGCACAGAACCAAAAGGCTATGTTGGTAATAGATCGAAAGGCAATCCCATCAAGACAAAATATGTATGGCTACAGCCTATCAAAGTTACCCCAAACTCCCTAGCCAGTCTCTTTGGAATTCCTGCCCTGTTTAATACCAGCAAAACCGAAAGCATTTATCCTTCTCCTGATCTCACAAACACTCCCTTCTTAGCCACTTTTAGTGGTTGTTCAGCTACATTGGTTTTTGTGTGAAGACTCAGTGATAGACAGACTGGGGCCACTTCTAGCCAAGGAAAGAAAGAGAAAAAAGGTCTTAACAATCTTGTTTACATACTTCAACTGATCACAATGAACTATGCTTACTTTTCAGAGTCAGTTTCTCATTTAGGTGTTCCTCATTTGTTAGACACTCATGAGTTTCATATAATCTATATTGTTGTCATAAATGAAATGTATCATTTACTCACTATGCTGTATGCTTAACATTTTACGTTAAATTGGTTCCACATCTTGTTGTGAGAGCCTAGCTTCTCTGTAGTAAGTCCCACAAATCCTTTGGGTTCTTTGCTCATGTCAGCAACTACCCTGGGAGAAATTTAGTTGTACGAAAATATAAGGATCCAGACAGAAATTAAAGGCCAGGAACAGTGACCAGAGTGGGGTTCTTGAAACATTCTCTCACTCAGAGATCAATTTAATGGAAAAACTGAACGGCAGTTTCTGGCCTCAAACCTTGACTGGTAGCAAAGGCCCTTCAAAATTTTACCATTCTGCAGCGAAGTCTTCTAAAAAGTTGTTTCTTTTTCCTCTAATTTTTTTAAGGAAAGGATTTCCTGTTTAAGTTAGGATAAGTTATAAAATTGAAGAATTAGAGAAAAAAGTTACCAAATCAGAAAAGTGAAGATGGAAGTACTCCATTAAAATGATTCAGCAGATCTTCCACAGCTGTTTTTAATAATCATTGTTACAGCTCAAAACTGTCTCAAAAAATTGTATAGCTTACAAATGTCCTGGAAAAATATTTGCAAATGCCTTTTCTGCATGCAATAAACACAAACACAAAAAAATGATGTCACTTTCTGTGACATGCCATTACCATAAGCTTTTGATGGGCAAAATACATGACACAGCTGCAGTTTCAGCAACCTAAAATAGCTATGGATAAACTAGAGTATTAAAGTAGGCATTCTGAATCAGTGCACATCATACACACAGGAATAAGCCTATAGGAAAATTAAGCATTTTAGTATACATACAGTTTCTCAGTCTCTTGAAACATGCTCTACAAAATTCCTAATTAGAAAAGAAATTACAGTGATTCTCAAGAGAACACAGGGAAAACATAAAGCCATCAAAAGCAACAAAAGACATCTTACCTGCACCAGAACAGATGATATCTTGAGAATTCTTGCACATTTCATTGCTTTTCTTCCGCGTAAGATTGCAAGTAGTTGGATACTGACAAGCTTCACCATACCAGCCTTCATCACATTTGCACTTCCCACAGTCACACTTCCCATGGCCTAGCAATGGAAGGAAAGAGTGTGTCAAGTCCTTTTTTTTTTTTCGTTCAGAAAGCGATATTTTCTAATCCAGCTTTTAAAATAGATTCCATCAATTATAGTTTTAAATGAACATGATTAACAGATTCACTTAATGTAGTTCATATGCAATTAAAAATAGAAATGAATAAATATGATCTTAAATATGAGGAGACATCTGAAACCACCATGACTTTGAAATCTAATGTATGCAATTTTGATAAGTCTACATATGAATTCTTATTTTAAGAAGGAATACAGAACTAAAACATCCTGTATGAACAATGGGCTTTCTTATTACTTTCATCTTTTTCTCATTCTCGTATTTGTCTACTGTTAACTACTATTAACACAACAAAACTCCAAATGCAGAGATTCCATTAAACTCCTTGGCCAGCTGTAGGCAAAGAACAGCTAGAAACTGCAGCCTGAGGACAGAGGAGTAACTATTATGGTACAAACCCTGAAAAGGACCATGGAGAGGCCCAGCTACAGCAGCAAGCAGTAACTCCCTCATGCAGCAGCAGCAGCAGCTGCAGCTTCTACCTCTACTGAAGGATGCAAATCCTTCTTCCTGAAGCCTCTTCCGGCTACCAGTTCGATTTTTAAAATATATATTCTATTTTAAAATAAATACCATTTTAATGTATATCTGATTGACAGAAGAAGATTCCCTTCTAATCACAACATCTCAAAAATAGAATCTTATTGCAGTCTGTTTTAAATGCATCTGTTGCCTGCAGTTAGAATCAAGTGCCTGAAAATACAAGCCCAGTTTGCTGCCAACAAGAAGGAATTTAAATAACTATTGAAATAGAAAATTTTAAAGAGAAAGAGGAGTATCTTTGTTGCTCAATAAAATTTTGTCTGCCTTCCAAGATGGTTCTAAGACAAGATACAACTCAATAGCTGAAAAAAACATAGTTCAAAAACACGTGAGAGAACCATGTTAGTTCTTGTTTTAAAACAGGAGTTTCCACCTTAAAAATTTCTGAATAACTCTCTGTTGGTAAAGGATAAAGGGAAAAAAGTAGCATATAAAATATATAATAAAAACCTACTCTTGTGATTACTTTGCTTCACTGACAGGCGACAGCATAAGCCATTCTGGAAAATGGTGATAAGTCCTAGGGCACCTTAAAAAAACTAAAGACAAAACAACTATCTCCCTATATTTTCCTTCCTTTCAAGGATTACTTACCACAATGACTTTACATTTTCCATGTTAGGCCCTTTTGTGATTTAACAGTTTGATGTCTGCTGGTGGATAAAAGATGCTGTGATAAAAGGAGGACTGATTTTCCTGTTCCCATGTCTAAATGACAGAGTAAGGCAGAAGCCACTGCTGGTTAGTACTGATGGTCCAGCAGCACTAACCTCTCTGTTAGAGATGCACTAATCTAACATACGGTGCATAAAGGAAAAAAATAATGTCACTTAAAATTCATACAGCCCACTTAAAGAAAATTAATAAAAGACTTCCATGACAGTAGCTACACAGAGCAGTTTCTTGACTTTATTTAACAAGAAAATACAAAAAAAAATGAAATTAATGAAATTAAACTGAGAGAAACAATGGAAAAGCTCTTGCTTGCAACTGAAAGCAACTATAAAGAAGTTAACTAATACGAATTTGTAAGATTGTATTAACGATTTTCACCTTGACCACCCACTTAAAATATCGTAATTTTACCAGATGGATTTTTTTTTTTAATTGAAAAGCAATGGCAACATTCTGCCCAAAAATTTGAGTGAGAGGACTATATTGAAGCATGGAAGGCCATAAAAACTGCCTGCAATAGCTTGTATAACTCACTGTCTTCCCTGTCACATAGATGATGCAGTAGATCTGCAAGTCAGTTTGACATAGTAATTCTCTTCTTGCTTATTTCCCACATCCACATGTACCAATCTTACGGTCTTCCTCATGGCAAAAATAGTGATGTGATGAGCTATAAACCGAGCATGTAATACACTGTACGAAAATTAGAGAGGGTACAAAATGTTTCTAATTTTTTTCGGATCCCTTTCAGAAAGGTCTGTGTAGGATCCCTTTTGTTGTATATAAATTTCTGTGTTATTTAGAAAGCAAATAGTATTATGAAATAGTAAGTAAGGAGTAAATAGCACTATGAAAGCTGTGAGGTGATATTGTAACTTCCCAGAAAATAAATTCTACCAAGAAGGGGCAGACACAGGTATCTGAGGATGTGACACACAACAGAAGAAAAGTGAGCTACAAGACCTTATTAAATAGTTGGTCAAGAAAGCTATATCTCAGAGTAAGTGATGACACACTCATTCCACTTTTTAAAAAATGTCTGTAACATGAATAAATGCTAAACATAAGTAAATCAGAATTTCACTTTAAAAATCAGAAAATAAAGGAAATAACGAAGACTCAAGGAAGTGCTAAAATTCCTTTAAGAAAAAGACTGTGGCTGTGGGCTGTGAAAAACTTGCAGCTTCAAACATTTGGATAAACCTTTTATAACAAAGGGCTCCACTTCTAACTAGATGAGCAATCACCTCAGAGAGTATATCTGGAGTATGCAGAAAGCTTGTAGAGTGGAAAATTAAACTAATATGCAAGGAAAACTGTCAGATGTCAGAAAATCTATGGAGAAAGTGCGAACAGAAAATGTTAGGCAGGGTCAGATCTTGCAAAATTGCAAGTACTAAAATGTGTTTTCATCATCCAAATAAAAAGAAAACAGGAAAAAGTGTCTTCGCCAAGCAGCAAAAAGGAGTTAAGATTAAAGATAATTTACAGACTGTCCAAAACAAAATTAATATGGGGATGCTGACTACAGTAGCAAATGCAATGTGGCTAATGATACAGACTGTGGAAATGAAAATTACTCATCTAATATGAGAACAAAACAAAGACATAAAACTGTTTTTAAGGAAGTGTCTAGACCAGGAGGGCAAGACCCATAATCTTCACTCGAGAGTATTTAGAGTACTTGCACATGAAAGGCCAGTTTAGTAACAACGACTTTTAATGACTCTATCAGGCTGGCAATCTAATGTCTGAAAAATAAAAAAACTAACTTTTTTTTTGCTTTAAGAAAAAGAGACGTAAATGATCCAGGCAACATAAAAACAAGTGGCTCTGACCTCATGAGCTGTGCAAGGCTTTGAAACAAATTATGAAGCATCGCATAGCTAGAGACACTGAGGTAATGAAAAATGGAATATAATGAATAACAGCTTTATCCCAGAATAGACTATCATTATGCCAAATTAACCTGGCATCTCTCTTTATAAGATAACTGATATTTTAAGAAAAGTAACACAGGAAATATAGCTGATATGATCATATATATTGGATACAATGCCACTTAGCAAAAAAAAATTATTCTGGATAAGGTAGTCTAGAAATATAAAAGAATCACAACTTGATTTAAGGCAAGAAAACAACATTAGGACCAAAAGGGATATTACTGGGGTAGTAGAAGATTACTGGTGGTGTTTCAAAGGATGTTTTTGAACTAAATGTGTTTTACTGATGTTGATACAAAAATTCAGAGTATGCTAAAAACATTTACCAATTACACAACCCATAACCCCTCAGTACAAAGGTGAAGATGGAAAAATCATACAGAATGAACTGGACTGGCAGTCTGAAGGACTGAAGTAATAAAAGTGGATTAAAACTAGAAATACAAAGCACAGGGTCACATGCCAGGGACAAGGAAAGGATGCCACAAGCTAAGGCCTCCTCAGTTGAAAACAAGAGCCTGCATATATACTAATGTCAGCTGTGGAAAGATGGTGTGACTAAGTCTTTAGCTGAAAAGAGTCTGAGATGTACCCGTTGAAGATATATTAGTGGGGACAGAAAATGGTAGCAAACTTGCATTTGAAATACTACACTCAATGTATGTAAAATGTACATGAGTCCAGTTTATGCTGGAAAATTACCGTTACTCTAAACCTCAGAAGAATGAGACAAGTTTTCCAGGGAAAACACTTGTAGAGTTTTAGCCACTTGCAAAGTTGCAACAGGCTAGGAATTAAAACATCCCAGCTGAAAGATGGTAATTTAAACCGCAATCATTTGGCTCTGATAACATGCCTTTGCTCTTAGACTCTTAACAACTTCATTCTAAAAACGTTTTTCTACTACATGTTTGCATACCTATAGGTCCAAGAGCAAAGACACAAAGGTAAAATCTACAACAAAAAGTTCTGAATCCACATCTGAACTGTATGTACTCAAGGCACCAATTTGGAAGCCTTATTTCGCTGGGATTCATCTGTAATCCATCATGAGAGACAGGCACTTCTGCAGAGTGACTCAGGTCCTGTGTGGGCTGGAGAGTCCTCAGAGGTTGGCTGTCTTTCTTCAGTAAACTACTGGGAAGCATACAATGATTGAATAGGATACACAAACTTAACCGGTGGGACTTTGGAGTTTGGTGCATCACTAGACATGTATGCATGCAAATAAAGATTCGTTCGTTTATTTTCTTTTGCTTCACTTACCTATACCATAATCTATGTTAGGTTTTAAATGTCCTGACACATTCTGAATGAAAAAGAAGAAGGATCTCAGCTTACTTATAGGTTGAACTCCATCATTTTATGAAAACAATTATATTACATAATTATTAGGTAAACCAGAAACTGAATTTGAACATTGTTTCCATTTCTATGTGCCTTCAGAAATTCTGGCATTCAGGAGTGCTATTGCTGTTTCTGTGCCTCCCACTGAAAAAAGATTCTCTCTACCTTTGTACCAGTTTTGGTTCAGAGTTTTTTATTTCGTACTAATGTTCACCATGGCTGAAAGCTCTGCTGCATCCTAGTGGTTAAACTTTCCATAGGCAATGCAAACAGTCAAAACAAATTACTTGTTTTTTTACCTACCATGCTCTTGCCACCTAAGAACATGTGTGAATATATGCTTATCTATGTGTCGTGACTATCTTGTCTACTGAGTAATGGTGGGGCACAAAAATGCAGATTCCTTAGAACCACTTAGCAGAAAAGAAAAATAAGAAAAGACTGATCTTGAGGTTAAGACTTCGAATTGATCGAAAGGTTACTGGATTCAACTCTTGGATCTTTAATTGTCTGGATAACCTCTGGCACAGGACAACATCACCAGGGCTCCAAGAAATGAGCTTAAATTCTCTTCTTTTTAACGCTGATAATGATAATTAACTTTGTCATAGAAATTTTGGTAAGGACAAATTTCTTGGTGTTTGAGAGCTTTCAGATGTTACGTATGGTTAGAGATAGCTAGTTTAAAAACCAAACAAACAAAAACCCAATGAGGCAACATAGTATCTTTGAAATTTCATTCACCCTTTTTCTCAGTAAGATGAAAAGAGAACTTCCTGTCTAGGGAGAATTGTAAAACTATAATCATGTGCTTGCTTAACTGCAAGGACCAAGCTCTTAAATAAATCCTTGGTTCATTAAGCCAACACTATTGAAGATACTGCCTTTGGTAGAGTACCTATTTATGTGGTCATGCAGCATTAGTTATAGCACAGTAACTCTCACTACAAAAGAAGTTTCTTATTGGAGTACAAAGATACAGGCTGTTTGACCAGACATTCAAATACACTCTGATGTCCTATCTGTCACTTATTTTTAATAACTAAAGCCCAATCATTCTATATAAGAGCACAATTGAGGGCAGTTCTGATTTTAAAATTGTAATGGAATCAGTTTCCTACATACAGGTGAGATTTAGCATAAGGATTTCTGTCTATAGCATAAAGTCAGCCATAGAAGGAAATCAGCAGCTGGCATGATAATTGAATTGGGCTCATTATTATTCATTTTTAGCAACCACTGAGTGATTCATGAAGTGCTTTTCAAATCTAAAAACCACTTCATGAAATAGGTGAAGAAATATGAAGAACTTGTTGTTATGGATCCACTTTAAATTGGAATGTTAGATAGGAAGGATGATTGAGTTGTTAGGAGTTGAAAATTTTGGGAAAGTAAAGAATTAAAAAATTGTTCTGCACTTTCAGCCTAGATCAGCACAGTGAAGATGTTTTCATTAGCTCTTTCCAACTGGATGACTTTCTTTCCTGTAGCTAGTGAAGCAGGTTCTGCTACTTTACATCAATGTAAAACTAGCGAAAATATTTCACATAGGGTAAGATTAGCAAAATGGCCTATTCTATTTAGTTGCATTTGGGATTCTCAATAACTATACCTTCCATTCAGCTGAGGTATCTCTGAGTCTCTTTTTTCAGAATTGTTCGAGTTGGAATTTCTGAAAAACTTGTTGCAGTTTCTGAAAAAAAAAAGTTGGTATTTTTTTTTCCTATGTCAATATGTTTGAAATTAATCTCTCTTTAAGGTTGAGGTCTTGTTGTGCTACCTTCGATGAAACGCAGCCGTCTTCTAGACCTTTACAGTATACACTGGTGATTCCATCCCCACTGCAATTAGGTTCAGCAATGCTGAGGTTTTCACAAAAATACTGGCTCCTCCTTCACATCCCAATCACTTGTTTCTCTTCCTATGCTGACACTATAAGGCTAAACTATAGATTGGTTAAGGGGGCTGATTTGAATTTAAAAACTCAAAAAAAACCCAGGGGGAAATTTGAGGGGAGACAACTGCCTAATGATAGAGCATTTCAAGCCAATTTTGCCACTCAAGCCCCTTTATCATCAACCCACAGCCCTGATAAGAACTGCATCAGAGATTTTCAAAGTGACACAGTAAGCCCCAAGGACTTTATGGAGGAAAAAAACTAAACCTTTATCTACCTATTCTCAAAAGGCTATTAAAAATGCAAAAAACTTTGAACTTAGAAGTTCTTATGTTAAGCCAATTTCTCTATGTTTATTTAGGGTGTCCAGACATGCCAGCAGCCCAGAATAATGGATACAAACATTCAGGGCTGGCCTTTGGGCAGCGTGGGAGAGCACCTGAGTCACTGTGACAAGAGCACACAGCGTCTGTAACACAGTTTGTCTCTCAGCTCTCTAGTGATTGGATTTGCCCCACTCCTTTAAGACCATCTGAAATGGATTTTCAGAGTTAAAATAAAACATGGTGACAAATCATCTCAATTTAGTTATTACTGAATGCACTTTAACAACAAAGACATCATAAACAGTGTTAAATCGTAACTCCAACAGATGTACTAGAGAACGGATAAAAAGAAATCAAATTACTGTATATACTTCTTAAGAAAAAGCCCTCTAGTAGATAAAGCAAAAAAAAAAAAAGTCCTATTGCACTTGTGCTATGTGTTGCAGGGATTGCTTAGCACAATGTTTTAGTAAACAAATATTCAACAGTGTTTTAAAAGAAGAAAAACAATCAGAACCCACATTACAATATAAAAAATATGCCAGAGGTGGGTGTGAGGGCATAACTACTGAGGTTATTTAATTTTCAGGTTATAAATCAACTAGCTATAATAGATATTTCTATTATACACACACTGCAATATTATTTCCAGCAATACCCTCTTTGTTCCAGGTTGACATAAGGAACTTAATACTTTGGTGTGTTCTCCATCACTTGAGTCAATGTGAATACTGCAGTTTTAAAATCTTCTACCCATATCCCAATACAAGTTGTGCAAACAAGTTGATTTTGAAGTACTATTGCTAAATTAGGAGATAAAAAGTGTTAGTATTTGCAGAAGAATATTTTAAGAAAGCATTTAAGGTTCGTATCAGCAGCATACATGATCTGTAAGTAATGTGCTCTCATTAGACAAAAACTGTTATTTATTACAGTAATAGAAATGAGAAACTATTGATCAGATCAAACATTATTTTAAAATCAGTATCTTCACAAATTGAAATAGACTAGAAAACTAAACTGGAATTTAAAAAAAAAATTAAATCAAAACATTGCCCCCCAGAGGGTATTTTAGACATTAAAATTAAATAAACAATATCAACAGAAAAGTGTTTCTAGAAGATAAAAACATCAGAGTGTTTAAAGAATTCAAACTTTTACTTAACTTCTTTAAGACTGAAAAAAGAAGAAAAAAAAAAAAAGATAATATTCTCCCCTACCGAGACTACAGTTATCTTTCGCTGTCCAAAGAGGTTATCATGCGTGATTTTACTTAGTCTTAAAGTATAAAACTACACTTACTGTCAATTGCAATTCCACGGCCAAGATTAGAATCTAAATTACAGTAATGCTTATAAAAGACTTTAATTGTATATGCTGGTCATAAGTTGTTTTTTAACATGTATTACCCTAATCCTGTATTTCAGAATGTCAGAACAACAGTTTCTGAAAGAGGCTAGGAAGGATTTTTACTCTTTTACATAGTCCATTACTAGGTTTAATTTTTTGAATATTTTCTCTCTCACTGTTCCATTAAGTACTGAAGATCAGTCACAGCAAGAGACAGATCTAGGTGAGATCGTCTCGTGTGCTCTTAAAATTTCCCTGCACACAGCTCTGTGTGTGTCAGGTAATATGGTTACATGGCCCATTCTACATCTCCATCTACCTGCTTCTGCTTAAACCCCAAACTCAGCATTAAAAACCAAGTTTTCAGCAAATATGTATTAACACAGTATAATAGGGAGGATCTAATCCTACAGTGCTTAATGGGGATGTTTAGTTAATCACAGACTTTAAAACCAGAACAGCCCACTGTGAGTGTCCAGACCTGTCTCTTTTTTCCCTTTTCCCTGTTCTGGTCAAAGAAGTTATTTTCATTTTAAATTACCTAAATTTCCACTTAGTCAATATTAAATTATGCATCTGCTAAAGCCTAACCTTGCTTTAGTTAATAGTCTCAGGTTGCACAAAATCATATAACATTTGGCAAGCTCAGTTATTGGGAACGCAAGCAATTTTACTACCATTTTACTGAATAATCTAGCTAATTGCATTCTTCACACTTTACATTTTACATCACAGTCTTTGAAATATTCATTGACATATGGCATCAATGATATATCCATTGGTATATGTCATGACTAGAGAAAGTCACAAAATAATAGAATCACAGACTGGCAGAGGTTGGAAGGCACCTCTGCAGGTCATCTAGTCCAACCTCCCTGCTCAAGCAGGGCCACTTAGAGCTGGTTTCCCAGGACCATGTCCAGGCAACTTTTGAATATCTCCAAGGATGGAGACTCCACAACCTCCTGGGTAACCTGTGCCAGTGCTCAGTCACTCTCACATTGAAAAAGTCTTTCCTGATGTTCAGAGGGAACCTCCTGTGTTTCAGTTTGTGTCCATAGTCTCTTGTCCCATCACCAGGCACCACCGAAAAGAGCCTGGCTCTGTCTTCTTGAACGGAGGTTCATGTATTTACATACATTGATGAGATCCCCCCGAGCCTTCTCTTTACGCCGACCAGTCCCAGGTCTCTCAGACTTTCCTCATAGGAGAGATTTTACAGTCCCTTCATCATCTTTGTGGCCCTTGGCTGGAGTCTCTCTGGTAGCTCCATATTTCTCACGTACTGGGGAGCCCATAAGTGAGCACAGTAAGTTAAAACACATTGAATTGGCTATTTAGTAAAACTAAAATATTTAAATAAAATTCTAATAATATAAAATTTTATTAAAAGTACACCACAAGGTTTTGAAAATGTTATTCTAGTTAGTGGGGAAAAGAGGGGATGACATGAATAAGAAACAAAACTGAAGAGAATAAAACATTTTCATTTCAGCTACTTGGTTTAAATGTACTATGTTCTATGTAGTTTTGTTAGATTGCTTGCAAAATTACAAACTCAAATACATTTTTTTTAATATCAAAATGTTTCAATAGACTTCAAAGGATTTTTTGGGGAGTTCATTTCATGGCAAATTCTGAAATCTTTTTTGGTTATTGTTTAAAAAAAATGTGGAAGACATGAAAATTTCCAAAATTCCTACTCCAATCTCAGTGTTTCCACCTGCAACACATGGCAAGGGTGATACATGTTTTTAGCACTTTTATGTACTGGACAGTGCTCTGACACCAAATTGTCTTTCATAGCTTGAGTCTTTTACTTGAAGAGTATATAAACCCTACACTTATATATGCAAAAAACTGTGTTTTATCACTGCATATGTGTAATTAGTAGAAATAAATTTGTGCTCAATGTATACATACACATACTTCAAGAATCAAAGACAATATGCATTTTTTCTCTACCTGTACTAAAAGGGTACAAAATTTAAGAACTCCCCCCCACCCCGATACTCCAGTTAGTGGAATTTCCTTTTCCCCCCTTATTTACCCCTCAAATTCCCTGTAAAGTGAACAGACTCAATTATAATAAAAATCAATTAAATATTGTGAATGATTAAAATGAAGGAAAGCAACACTCAGTTGGATCAGCTCCAGTTTGTTACCCCGGAGGTGGCACAAGCTGATATAATTTTAAATGTGATTCATGCTGTTTAGACAGATGATATAAATATCTCAGGGAGACAGAAATAAATTAGTTTTATCCATCAAAACAGTCTAGAGTCAAGGTTTCCATTAATAATTAAATGGTTCTGTGAAAGATTCCTTACTTATTTTTAAACAAATGGTTTCTCATTTTTTTGAAGAACAAAAATAATCAACTTTTAAGTAGGAAGATCTTTTAATAGGCAGAGCAAGTATTCTTTGGCTTCTCCAGAAGACCTCTTTTCCTTATGTTACTTTCCCAGTGTAGACTTTTGTACAGATACTTCACACATCAAACAAAATTATACCTGAGACATGAACAATTACTTTCCACGAAATAACTTGCAATAAAGGAAAAAAAAAAAAAAAGGAGCTTCACATATTTAGCTATGTAGACACTAAAACTTGTAGACACTCTAAAAACTACATCCTTGTGGGAAAGATTTACAAACCCAGCAGGTTCATGTTTGTGTTACTGTGCTCAAGAGCTGAAATAACTGAGTTAAATAAACCCTGCTTCCTGAGTCTGAGCTGGTTCAGTGTGTGCTCCAGGTTCACTAACAAATGCTGGCTCAGATACCCTTCGCTGTCTCCTTCCATGGTCCGTAGCTGCACATGACCTTTGGGCTCCATAAGCCCAAAAGCGATGATCCAAAACTGACTGAAGGAGAATTCGTGATTCTCTGTGAGATTAAACAGTTGATATTTGGCTTCACCACCACCACAAATTCTGCAGGATTTTTATTTTCAAAAAAAGTGCCACATAGATTTATTAACAACTGTGCCACCAAAGGCCTGCCCAGCAGCTGCTTGATTTAAGCCAAGCCATCAAAGGACTTCTAGACTCCCATTGGCACAAGAAAGGAACCCGTGAAAATCTGAGGGCCTCCACAGTTTCACGTCTGCAGCTGTCTGCCAGTAAGTCTGGAAACCTTGGAAGCCATGTTTGTATCAGAGCTCTGGTGGTTTCCAGCTGTGGATCTTAGTCCCAAAGACAAATGAAAGACTCCTGATGCTTCCAGTCTCAGAGACCTGAAAATCTAACACTTGGTGGCTTTTGTTTGAGAAGTTCTTTGAAAAGAAGCTCTTTTCCTTCTGGATTCAACAAATGTGAAGTTTCCAGTGAAATCCTGTTTCATACAAAAATTCCCTGCTATCCCTTCTGCAGGTAGCACCGACTCTCTGGTCTACAGAGCTACAGCTAGGTGGTGGAGCCACAGGTACCATCTCTCTCCACCTAGTCAAACACATGCTTCCCACCCCAATATCCCCTGGAGCTTTCAGGGTCTGCTCTGATCACACATTAGTGACCGTGTGTATAGTAAAAAACCCTGGGCTTCTCTCCCCTGCAACGTTTTTATTTCCTTCAGCATTTTTGTGAGACTGTCAGGGCCCTGAGGGTACCACCAGCCCTCACTGTCCATGCCCAGCTTCCCAGGGCTAACCCCACCCAGCTCATGGCCCAGGACCCCATGTCAGCCATCTGGGTTGTCAGACCCTGCCCCGTTGACGCCAGAGCAGGGCTGGTCTCCAGCTCCCCATAGCCCTGCCCAGTCATGGGTCCTGCTGAGCCAGTGTCCTGGTTTGGCCTAAAACAGACCAATTTTCCTTTCAGTGATTTTTACTTCCATCTAAGTCTCTTCTAAGTAACTGCACTTTCTGAAACTAACTGCATGTTTTGCAGACAGTGTCTGCTTCTAGGGCTGATAACGCTCAAAGTTTATAGTTATCACTGAGGCACCGGTAGGGATGTTATGCAGAAAGGCTCTTGCTGTACTTATTCTTAGAGAAACCAAGGTCACTGCTAAATTCCTCACTGCTTACGAGTGAAGAACCGAAGGGGGGTCGCACCTGCAGGGAGGAGCGGACAGGGCAGGTGACCTTAAAAGCTTAGTTACTAAACTGAAGAGTTAGCTAAAGATAATATGGCTGAAATACATCCAGTTAAGTATAAACTAACTTCAAAAGTTACCCGTGTATTAGATCACTGAAAAAAAAAATTTAAAAAAAAATCAGAAAGTTTTTTAGGGGTAAAGTTATGTTATGCACATTGCACATTCAAACTGAATGCATCTGGTACTGCAGGCTAAGCAGAGCACAGGCTGACACCACAAACTTTGCTATGAGGACTGGGAGAGCTCAGATTAGCAGGAGTAACATTTGATTTGCTACATATGAAATATGTGGCCAGGCTCACACACAATGCCTGGTGAGGATGCCACCTGCATGTCTTTGCCTTTGTCTTAGAGTAATGTCTACTTCTAAGAAAATCCTGTAAGAGGTCTGAAGGCCATAATGCTGGTGAATATCAGCAGTGACAGGATCCAGGCAGCCTGCCATGCCCTGATTAGAGGTCCATCTGATGCTGCACAACTTAAGGTTGCCAGCATCTGAAGAGACGTAAGATTATCTGTGCTATCACCTTTTTCCTTCTTATGTTATCTACAATAAAAGGTATTTTAATCAATACCTTATAGAGTCTGAGTGCCTTTCTTACTGGAATCCATAACAAACACCAGCACACGTGTGTTACAATTCTCTGTAGCATTCTCCAAAGAAAATCAGACCTTCTACAGTTTGCTGGTTAGCAGCTGGTCAAAAAAGCTCACAGTAAACATGCCAGTTACATAAGTATTACATGGAACAAGTCACCTGGATAAGACAGCTCCACAGAGTACAAAAATGAGTCTTAGATATTATTCACAGCATGGTAAACCTAATGCCCAAAAGGTGAAAATGACAAGCCTGGCAAAATCTGTACACAAGCTGCACACAGGAGAACCTATGCCTAATTCAAGCCAACTCACTGCACAGGGCCTATTCAATGACTATGCAGTCACCACTGAGTCAGGAGCTAATAAATTTATGCTACATCTCCTTTGCATAGTGAGCTGGAGGGGAGAAAAGGGGACACATACTCATAAAGCAACTACAAGCCTCCCACAATGACTACACTTAAGTGAAATTTAGTAGCATCATGAAAAGTTATCATTACTTGGTAATTGTGCTTGAGGAATGACTGACTGGTGATCCAAGGATTTTTTTCAAACCAAGGATCTCGTAGAAGATGTACTTTCTTATCTGAAATAATTACATTTAGTGTTATCTATTAATGATAGATTAATTTTAATATTTGTTATCAAAGTTGTGTATATGCTTTGCAAAACATAATTTCTCCATAACCTCATGATAAGTATAGTTAGTTAATTGGAATAGTTACCAATTTATTTAATGTTCTTTTTACATATGTAGCAAATTGAGGGATGTACTTGCACATTCGTCCTACAGCTTTTGTTAAAAGCTTAGTTTAAAATAAATTCTTTGCGGGTATGCTTTGCACAGCAGCATCTCAACAAGAAAGCATAAACAAAGTTAATGAGTTTCCTCAGATTTACATCAAAAACATATTTTTCAGCCTTTTGGTTAAACAGGAAAGTTCTCTAGTAATTTATGAATCCCTAAGCCAAGATCATATGTATCATTAAATGTCTCCTTTAGAATTGTGTCTGGTAGGAAATCTGGTTCCTCTCTCTCCAAAACACTGCAGATGCACATTTGACACAGAAAATATAAATGGGAAACAACGGTTCCATAGCTTGTCACAGCATAGATTTAAATTGCTAAATATCAGCTAGTAATCTCTGAAATTGAGTCACAAACCTCTCCAAAACTTTTGTTAGCATATGGAGAAAACTCATTACAGAAAGAAGAGGTGTGTAAAACCGAAGTATTCAAGCATGTGCTAGCTTGCAGCAATGTTTAAAAACAAACTGAGCATTGTATATACTTTCAATAGTCCATTATTGGGAGGAAAAACACAGATGCATTAAAATCTCATTTTAGAAAGTTTTGAAAACATCCAACCACCAAGGACACATAAGAGGCATTCCCATGAAAAGCATGGGTCAAAAGTGAAGCATAATTCTGAGCACATTAAGTTGTGCCCGTATTTATCCACTCTTTTTAGCAGTGCCAAATATTATACAAATGCTTCTTGAGATTTATTTTGGCTATACTCTTTCCCCACTGTACTGCTAGGTATTAGGTTTTTCTTCCCTTGCTTTTTGAACATTAATCATCTCTTAATACTGTCTAATTTTTTCCCTATGCTTTTAGAAAAGATAAACATTTGTGAACTTTTAACCAGTTCAGAGATTGTGGGGTTCTTTATAAGCTTTAAGAAGAATCTAAAGTTCAGCAAAATAAAGACGGATCCTGTTTCCTAGAACATGCCTCAGGTTGACAGTTTCTTCTACAGTCCAGCTGAACTTCCTGCAGCACCTCCTGTTGTTATCACAGTCTGCAAAGTACAGACTTGCCAATTTACCAAGTTGTGCACTGGCTCCTCGATGAAACTAAAATAGACTTCACTTTCCAAAACATGCTGTATGGTATTTGGGAAATTTAATCCCTAACCTAACAGAGACGGAAGGCTAAAATATATGGCAATTGCAGCCAGTCTTCAGAAAAGGTCAGGTCTGTAGCGGTAGCATCCTGACTTCTGAAAATGTTCTAAATCCAGTGACTTGATTCAGTCAGGAGGGCTCAGCAAGTGGAATAACTGGAGGATCAGTGAAGAAATAAGGTATTCAAAACAGGATTCCTTAACAAATCATTGCACCTTCTTTGCAAATAGGAAGACTGGCAGAGTGAAGGAGAGGGAGGGGATGAAAAAAAAAGAATTTTACTTTTTTCTATATATTTATTTAGAGAGGATTATGAAAGCACTCTAATTAGCCTGGTATCTGAGTATTATTAATTCTTAGAAGACCCTTCAATTCTTCCCATGGAAAAGAATGCAGTTGAATTCCTTCGTTAAGTTGAAAGCTGGATCACCCTAAGCTTGTCTATGCTCAGAGGGAGAGAGATAGGTGGCTCCAGCAAGTGGCTTGGTTTGATTCAGATCTCAAGTAGGCCTGCTTATTTACAGGAGAAAAAAAGTCTATATCAGGATGTACATTATATGTACATTATTCTTGCTTTGCAGATCCCTAGACTTTCCAGATAACATGTTATCCTTTTCAGAAAACTCATCTATTTTGTCAATTATATATTAGAATCTGATTTCTTCAGTTGCCTTTTGCGAGAACTTTACATACAGTTCATGGCCCCTTGCAGATCTGCACAGCACAGTCGGAAAACCAGTGTAAGTATTTTAACAAGACAGACAGGCTCCTAACTTAGGTGCCTCAAGTACATGACCAAAATTGGGTGGGTGAATATGCTTAGACTGTTCTGTAAAAGGCATGGTCAGACAATGTAGGGAGAGGCAAAGTAATGCACAACTTTTGCAGAGTAGGCGCTATTATATTATTTATTCTTTCCATCAAATAACTTAAAGAGTAAAATGAAAAACTACTTGACCAGAGACATAATGAGAAAACAGCTGGCAGGTGGGAACAGGGCTCCAACTGCGATAGTACGCACAGATTACCGTCCTTTTAAACAAAGAGTAATCAGCACAGTATTATACATTTTTAAAATACCGGAGACTGCAATTCATGGCGAACCAAAATTAACTCTATTTTTATTCCTTGGTTTGAAATAAATCAGAGAAATCTCTTGAACTAGAAGAACATAATGGATAAAAGGTGAACAGATTGTTTTATTTGCTCTTAAAACATTATGTTTCAGATTCCTAGTGTAAAAAGAATATTTCTAGGTGTGGGTGGTATAATTGAACAAATCAGTCCCTTTATGTTGTTATTCTCCTTGATGCACATTTCAATGTAGTGCTAACAAGTAATGAATCTAGCAAAAAGAAAAAATCAGTCCAAACAATTGAATAATGTCTTCCATTTCTGACAAACTATGAAGCACAGGAGAAAATATATCTCAAAGTTCTGAAGTAATTTCGGGTGGAGTCTTGAACACTTTTAATTTCAGATATTTATATAGTTCTATTGCCATATCATCCTAGCATATCACAATCTACTAGTAGGTGTTTTTGTGGCCATTTACATTCACAATGCCCAAAAATTGTGGGGGGAAAAAAATTACCCATGCTTTACAGATAGATAGGGAATAAAATGTATTGGAAAACACGTAAGGCAGGTGAGTTTAGCTAATGTTGCCAAGGTATTCATATGGCAGAGTGAGACAGGCTCTGTCTCCACACTTAGGTCATGTAAGTCAGTGATCTTGTCCCGACACTTTGCACCATGCACTTCCTTCTTAGATTAGGTAGCTGGGAAGGAATGGAAGAGAACATACAGAATGAATCCTAAAAGCAGAGAAGGAAACAGAAAAGACTGGCCTGCTGAAGCCAATGGCAAAACGCACATGGTTTTTCACATGTCTGGTTTCAATCTCAAGTCTAATCATTCTGCTCATGACACGGAAGACTTCTCATCTAATGAAACGATCAGGGGATCTTCAAAAGCTCAATCACAGCAACAGAAAGGAAGGCTGTTCTAAACCAACAGTGTTGGGTAGCTTTTGTTAACAAATCTTTCACACACATACACAGACAAAAAGACAGAAAATTCCTAAGAACTTTGGTGTCAATAAATGAAAAAAAAGAAAAGGAACAAAACCCCTCTCTTAAATCGGGGATTCAGTAAACAAGACTCTTATTGTTCTTCTGAGTTTGAGATGAAGATGATGAACCTTTTAAAGGAGATACAGAAAAAAAAAGGAGTCAAACACTTAAAGAAGTTTCAGCAAGCTGTCTTTGTAATAGAAGAGTATTTTTTCTTTTTTTTTTTTTTTTCCCTAGGCCTTCTCTTAATGGTACAATTTAGAAACATGCTGAGGGGGAAGGTGTGGGTGGAAGGTCTAGAAAATCTAAAAGGAGCCAATAAGGAAAGTTCAGAAATGAGGGATAAAAACAAAGCATTTCTGCTTCTGACTGAGACAGACTAATAGGAACTCTAACACAATGTGTACTGCACTCATAATGCTTCTGTTCATGCTGGTTATTTCATGCCTTTTCAAGCGTGACATAATCACAAACCCATCTAGTTACAGCAAGACCTTGGCTAGTCAGAGAATTAAACAGTTATTAACAGAATTCTTAAAGAAAAGACAAAAAGAAAGAAACTAACTTGGAAAAGGAACTTACTAGAGTCACGGAAAACAAGAATAATGCAATTAATAATTGTTAAAATAGTGCCCTGAAAGACAAAAACAACTCCAGGTTCCCCTGTTCCCACTTTTGGTACACAGTTTTGTTTTACAAAGTTTTTCCAATGTGTAACCCCAGCTAGCTTTCATACTCTGTGGAAAATCAATTATCACAGAAATTAATAATGTCTGCTTATTATGGATATGTTAGTTGTTCTAAGAAGTAAATCAATTTGAAAGATAGATAGATTAGACAAGGTCAACAAATTCATGCCAACACTCTGAAACTTATGAATATGGATAAGCGTAAGGCTGACTATGACGGCTTAGATCAACAAACGTTAAGTGAATGACAGATCAACACAACTACTTTGCAAACAGTACTTAAAATATTAAAATTTAAGAGGAACATATTTCTCCTTAAATAAATATCCTCAGTCAATGCTCCCCACAGGAAAAAAAAAGATACAAGTATATGTTGAAAGGGGAACATATAGTATTGGAGAGGGGAGGAGGGGAGAAGAACCGGGTAAAAACATCAGAGTTACTTTAAGTGCATAAGAACTATGGCTGTAGGGGTAGGCAGGGGACAGTATTAAATACAGCACGTGTAAGGAACCTAGAAGCAAATGAAGAAGAAATGACAGAGTCTGAGGGAGTGAACAAAGAAACTAAGGAAAGAAAAAGAGGCAGGCACAGATGAGTAGAGAGGAGTGGGATACAGTGTGGAGCACAGGGAACAAAACCACAGGACTGCAGAGAGGATTCAGAACAAACAAAGAAAAGAAAATGAAAAGGGAAGGTGAGAAAATATAGACAATTGTTACAACATATACTCAAAATGGAGAAGGAAGTGAAAGAAAGGAAGAAAACAGTGACATGGCGAGGAAAATGCGAATCAAAAAAAAAGGCATAAAAAATAGCTTTCCAGAAAGAGTCAACCTTGTCAGTCAAAAGGATGAGATGCGATCACATCAAGAATCAATTCTGGCCTTGCAGAAGATATTCCCGAATAGAATGCAATTTCCCTAAAGGAGATGCCTTTATAATAATAAGAATTAACAAATCAATAGAACTGTTCAATTTTCTTGCCATTAGTTCAAATTCATGTTCCCTGCAAAGAATGTATGAATGACAATCATTGAGCAAAGCAGGATCTCATTTATATTACAGTTGCTAATCAAAGCTACAAAGCTACAAAATGTATACAACTGGGATCTTTGGTAGATACCTACAATATGGCAGCGCACAAGACAAAACTGAGTTAGATCATAGTGGAATAAAGGAAGTTTTACTCTTTAATTGAATACAAATCAATCAAACATTCTCTGTTACAAACGTTTTAAAGTAAAGGTACATGTAAGAACGTGTGACGTTCTTGAAAAAGGTGTATCTTAATGAATTCAGCAAGAACATTGCTTGGTTTAATCCCAATTAGACAGTGGATATTTTTTTAAATCTTGGAAAGGCTTTAAGATCAGACAAACAGAACATATAAATCATCACACATGTTTGTAATTTCTTCTACATAGCCCACTCAAATGCACAAATAATATTCAAACACTATTTTCTCTCATCTAGAATGACTGATTACTTGCTGTTTTGTTTGTGTTGTTTTGGGCATACCCTGAACGATCTTCCTGTGACCTTTCCAATCCTCAAAACCCATAATCCTTTCCCTTTCACGTCAGAGTCCACAGCATGCAACAGAGCAGCAGCAAACACTGAACCTACTCAAAATGCTAGCTAGATTCCTTTGCAACATCCACACCCCTCTCAGTGTCATACCCCTTGAATACGGGTGTTAATTTTCAAAAGCCAAATTGTGCTCATTACAGAGCAATTGTGAGTTTCATTAATTCCTACTAAAATCAATGGTCTTCAGAGGTGCTCAGTATATCACAGTAAAAAGCCCCCCAAAATTGTTTTTTTCCCACACGGAGCTGACAGCCTACGGAAGCAGCGGGGTTTACATTTTGTGGGTATGAATTATTGGTTAGGAAAAGACGTTTACATTCATTTTAGAAACACATCACAGGCAAACTGCGTTGGAAGCAATTTAGCATTCCTACTAGTTAAACTGACAGATCTTTGCAGATTACTTGTAAGTGCTATGCTGGTAGGCACACTTTGCCTAGCAACAAGTGCCAGATTTCATTCCATTTCCTGCGCACACAATAGAGGTCCATAAATTGCTTCAGGCTTTAAGCATTTAGGAATTACAGCTGCTGCTCAGAACGTATCTAGTCATAAAATTTCTTGCACACAAATACTGCATACAATCTCTTTACATAGGTGAACATGTCTAAAGATAAACTTGTGAGGAGCCGTTGGTTTGTTTAGGGTTGTTGTTTTTTTTTTTCTCCAAATGTCTATGGTTTTCCAAAGGAAAAGTTACATTACATATTAGCAAAAATATTTTTATAAACACATGGTTTCAATGAGAAGACAATGTACTAACATACCTAGACGTCAAGGAGACTGTAACAAACAGAAAAATATTTAAAAAATCAGAGTGTAAAGTAGAAAATTAGTAATATAGAAATATTATAGGGAGCTAACCAAGTACAAAAGTTTATTGGAGGACTGAGAGTTAAAAGATAAATCTAGGTGAAAAATAGTGTCTGCTAGCACAAACCAAAAAACTTGACTATGGAAACCACCAGCAGAAAGAGTATTCATTAACAAAGACAGGGTCTATTGATTGTAAAAAAAGAATATGAAAATATTTTAGGATGTGTATTCTGCATGAAAGTAGATGTTTTGAAAGAATGGACATCTGGAAAATACTTGTAATCAAAGAGAAGCTAAAATATTTATGAAATATCACCTAGGTGGACCAGGTGGTCTGGATAGCATTAACCCATGTATTACATTGGTAGGTCTTTAGTTGTTCAGTGATAGGAGTGCAAGATCGCAGTGGAAAGGATACCCCGATATTTGTGTGAAGTGAAAAGGAAGATGGAACAGATGGTGGAGAATAAAGTAAGGATAGGATTGGGGAGAGAAATACTGATGTTCAAAACAGAAGAGCACTGCAGGACTGTGCTCCTGACTGCTACTAGGTTAGCCGAAATTATTATAATTTCGCCTTACATGCTCAACTTTTTATCAGGAATGTAATGTGGAATCAAAGGTAGTAAAACAAATGTCCTAAAAGAATTTAAATTCATTTTACTATTCCAGATAATGCTGTGACTTTTCTCTTGCATTTAAGATCTGGTACCTCCAATGGGATCTAGAATGGAGCAGGATCACAGTTTTGAACAGTGTTTCCTGGTCAGCTGTTAGGTTGGAATTTCCTGTCACCAGAGAAATAAATTTATTATTCTGAAGTTAAAAAAAATCCAAAGCAGCAAATAAACTACACTCCCCACCTCCCACCCCCCACCATTATTTAGCATTAACTTAAGTGTTTATCACTCTTCATGTAAATCTGTTTCATGATAATTTTTTACAACAGAAATAAAAATAATAGTTTGCTGTATTTCTAAAGCTGGCTATGTAAATAAACACTAGCAGGGAGAGTGCAAAATTCCCATCTTAGAACTTTAATATATGGATCTGCTGCTCAGTTTCTCCGCAGATGTCTAAAAGAACAGTATGCAGACACTTTTAAAAAAGAGCTAAATATTATACATTGCTTTTGTGTCATTAAACAATTCAAAAAAGTTTACCTGGCAGTTTTTCCAATGCTTTTTCAGACAACTCCTTTCCACATACAGATACACACACATATATATAAAATATAGCTAGATATATAGCTATAAAAGTTAAATTAACTTAATTAGTACAAAAATATGTACACCATTTTGGGGATGGTATTGCATGAGGGATAGAAGAAGATCATAGCTAAAATGGAAGATGAAGAAAAAATATTTACTGTTGTACATGCTGCCATAAAATGTCAAAATACATTTTTTAAAAATTCAGTAAAAATACATTAGGAAAATAAGTATCAACCACACATCATCAATAATGGGAAGAGGAGAGAAATGTAGCAGATCTATTTTTAATAATTTTGCGTATAGGAAGTGTGCATTTTTTCATTCCAAATCATTCAATACTGTGAGGGTGGTGAGACACTGGAACAGGTTGCCCAGAGAAGTTGTGGCTGCTCCCTCCCTGGCAGTGTTTAAGGCCAGGTTGGATGGGGCTTTGAGCAACCTGGTCTAGTGGAAGGTGTCCCTGTCCATGGCAGGGAAGTTGGAACTAGATGATATTTAATGTCCCTTCCAACCCAAACCATTCCATGATTCTATGATTCTATGATTCTATGATTCTATGATCAAATGCTAGGAACTCGATTCAAGGAAGGCAATTAGATCAAACTGGTTTTTGTTCTTTTTCTTCGCACACTCTCTTTTTCAGTCTTTCACTTTTGTAATGTTTTTTCTTAAACTACTTTTTTTCCAAAGGAAATTGAGAGATCAAATACTAATGGCAACAGGATCTTATTATGCATACTCTTTTACTTATTAATTGAATATAAGAAGCTAAGTATCCTCTTTTCCTTTTTCACAGAGAATGGCAGCCTTGGAAGAACACTGTAATTTTGTTAACTTTTTTTTTATATTGATATTTCTGCCTCTACACCCTCCAAAACAGAGCTCCATCGAAAAATCAGGAATTTCTGATCCTGTGGTTGGGCCTCACAGTTAGCAGGATTCTGCACATCAGAGAGAATTGCTGGAATTGGAAATGTTCCCTGTGTTTCAGTGACACACACATAGCACAGGCGTGAAACAGGGAACAATTTCTAGCTAGCACTTTGCTCCTGTTTTGGCTGAGGACCGTACAACAATGCTGTTCAGTACAAGAGGGAGAAGAAAGTGAAAGGAAAAGGCCAAATGGAAAGCAATTTGGGTTCCCAGGAACACAATACCACAGAATAGAACAGATTTTATGTTATTTTTTTCCAAAAAGTTCTCTACAGTCTTCTGTAAATCATATACAGTTCTTTTTAGCTCTTCCAGTTTCCATCTGTCCTTCTGGAATATAGCCTGCTCTCCCCATCATCTGTCAAATTTGCTACTTTCAAATGGAGTACACAGGTGACTCAAGGGACAATTCAACACTACTATTCCAAGTAATGAAATGACATAAAATTCTTAAAAATTTATCATACCTTTATTGCTCTGTGACCCACACCAGGACAATTGCCCCAAAAAATACATGAAACGTGTCAGCGAAGATGACATCTCCCTAGTGCTCAATTCATAAGCATAATGCAAATTATACTATGAATTTTATCCTCACATGCCTAGTGTTTTTATATTGAGACTACAAAATATATGAATAGGACAGTTATTTAATTTCAATATCTACCAATTTCTTTCTTTTATCTCAACAGATTCAGACCAAGCCTTAAACAGCTGCTAAACTCTTACATTCTTTGCCTCTTTGGAATTGCTTTTCCTCTATGTTAGTATGAAGAGTCTTGCAAAATACCTCCAGACCTTCCAGCAATAATATATACCAGGTCAGGATGTTTTAGGTTGGATTACAGATAGGAATGTGTGTAGGGGTAAGAAAAGTAGAACTTTGGTGTTTTTTTTTTTAATAACAGCATTATGATATTTATCAGACTGTAAACTGCAGAACGCTGAATACACATTTTGTTTCAAATTCAATTCAAGGTGAGACTGAGGTACAGCAACCAAATATTTACTGGAAAAGCCATTCACTATATTTATGGCAGCTAATTAAGACTCAGTTCTTAGTAAAGTTATAGTATCTTTTTCTGCATGCTTTAAGTTGTTTCAGTATGCATTATCCCCTCCCGTACTTCACAGCCAGAATCTCTACCTTTCACTATTTCTGGCAAAAATAGATGAGTGAGAAAATTCTTCTAAACATATTAACCCACCTTGTAGGAAGGGAACACCAGGACTTGAGTAAAGCTTAAAAGATAGATCTCTGCATGGTCTTGAGCTGACCTGAACACACATGACTTCCCACATGTTATTAAGCTACAAAGTCAAGGGGCCATCACACTTCTAATACTGGGGCTTTAATTGGCAGTGAAAACCATCAAAATGAAAAATAGACTTGGTGAAATTGGATTTCATCCTCAAGATCTTGTGTCACCCACAGTCCCAGCACATTCTGTCCTGGTACTCTAACTCAGCCTCTCTGAAACAGGCAGAAAGGAAAAAGCACCAGGGAACAAAATTCATGCTATTTTCAGTAGCACTTTCCACCCTAATTTCACCAGTACAGGATAGAAATATCTCACACAATACTAGCTTCCCACCTCTGTTTCAAGAATTGACTTATCTGGTGGTCTGAAACTGCCATGGGTGTTAATTAATGCAAAGTAACTTTACAGGCTCCTGTAAGAAAGAGAGGCCAGGACACTCTGCAGAGCCTCTTCCTCTGCAAGAAGCCAGGAAATTTTTGCCTCGAATGAAAACATTGTGGGGGTCACTGTTATCTCACATCAGTAAGAAAAGCTAGAGGGGCTGTGCACACTGATTTGACCCATCATCTGTATTTGGGACTTTCTACAAGTAATTTGTTTTTAATGTAGGTATTTATTGTGCGGATCAGTCATGGATTCTTGTGCTTCTACAAAAAGCTGCAGCTGTAAGCCATTTGTGCCCTTGCAAAATCTTGCAACTGCATGTGTGGATCTAAGGCTTGTTATGATCCTTCATTGGTTTTCTCAGCTTTTTAGTAATAGTTCGTAAATTTCACAGAATCACAGAATCACAGAATCAACCAGGTTGGAAGAGACCTCGGGGATCATCGAGTCCAGCCATTGCCCTGACACCACTGTGTCAACTAGATCATGGCACTAAGTGTCATGTCCAGTCTTTTCTTAAACACATCCAGAGATGGTGACTCCACCACCTCCCTGGGCAGCCCATTCCAATGTCTAATGACCCTTTCTGAGAAGAAATGCTTCCTAATGTCTAGCCTGAACCTCCCCTGGCGAAGCTTGAGGCTATGTCCTCTTGTCCTATCGCTAGTTGCCTGGGAGAAGAGGCCAACTTCCACTCCACTACAACCTCCCTTCAGGTAGTTGTAGACTGCAATAAGGTCACCTCGGAGCCTCCTCCTCTCCAGGCCAAACAACCCCAACTCCCTCAGCCTTTCCTCGTAGGTGATACCCTCCAGACCCTTCACCAGCTTGGTTGCCCTCCTCTGGACTCGCTCCAACACCTCAACATCTTTCTTGAAGTGCGAGGCCCAGAACTGGACACAGTATTCAAGGTGCAGCCTCACCAGTGTCGAGTACAGAGAATTTAGAGAATACTACATTTTCTAAATGTTGAACAAGTGAAATAATTCCATTGCAACATGCCATGGAAAGCAGATAAATACAACATTATACATGTGGTTTACACAGGGAAATTGCTGCAGTAAAGTGAGTTTCAATTTCCGTGAGGTCATTTTTTATTTGACTTTGTTAACCTTCAAGGTTTTTTTTGGTTTTGGTACTGTTTTTATCATTTTGTCTTTGTTTTTTCCTACCAAAATTTTCACGTAAATACTTATTACAGAATGATTATTTTTAGACAGCTTACTTGGTATATTTTATTATTTATTTATTTTGCAGAACCTTCTGAATGCTCCTGTTAAGAACCTGATATCCTTTGTAATTGGCTTTGTGGAAAACACCCACTCAACTTTGATGAAATATTCACTGCTAGCCCCTGCTCACACTCCCATTAACTCCAGTTGGACTATGGTTTTGCACATAAGTTAACAATATTTCCTATATGAGAAGTAGAAAACAAAACATTTCACAGTTCTTAAAAGTTATAGTTGGTTATAAGTGAAAGTACTTGGATTGAACAAATATAGTCCCATTAGATATAAATGATGACGAAACAAATGTTCACTGATGGAGCCCAATGAACACTGCCACTGAGCTCCGAGAGGCTGCCTGCTGGAAGTAGCAAAATGGATGTGTGTGCAATAACAAGTTCGTTTAAACGGACATTTGCCAGCAGTTTGTTACACAGGTGCATTTTTCTGAATGTATAACCAGTCAATTTGAGCAGACATAACTGAATTTCATTACTGTATTTGGTTTATTACTAGTAAACTTGCTGCTAAAGCAGGAGTTTGAGAAGAATGACTTCAAACTCTATTGCCCATCTAGGAGAGAGCTGAGGGCTAATAGAGCCCATACCATTCAGCCAATTCATCAAACCATCCATTTATCATGAGGCTAGGTGTTATACAGATGTTAGCAAAATGGAAATGCATGTCCTAACCAACAGCGTCTGGCATTTGATGGATCTAGCAATTTTGTTTCTGTAGTTAATAAAACATGACTCTGCCAATTATCATGGCTAGCAGCATGACAAAATGGAAGAACAAAGTCCCTCTCACACTTCCATGTCTAAACAGCTAACACTGGGATTCTCTAAAACTGAGTATGTCAGCGTTTAAAGGGATGGGAGGGGAGAAGGGCAACAGAGACTACATACATTTCTATAACTTTTCTAACTCTCTTCTGGTTGTCTTTGTCCAGAGGAATACAAGTATGCAATTAGTTATTATTTAAAATAAATAGTAATTATGACAGAGCTTAGAAGACACAAAGGCCCAAGTGCCCCGAGAAGGAAGGCAGTATCATTACCCTGTTTTCCTGAAAGCAGAACCCCTGACTGAACATCACAGAGCAAGTCACTGGCAAAGTCAGGACCCAAAAGCAGGTCTCAAGCCCTGCTCCAGTTGTCTGTCCCCTAAGCATGATATTCTGACTTGGTCTCTCTCTTTCTCTAAAACCAGCCCTCATATGTGAGTTTCTTACGTCCCATAAAATTTCAGAATCTCCTCTGCTGGCTAGAATAAACAACAATAAGGAGACTAAATTGGAAACCTAGTGTTCTGCATGTTCCATCAGTGGGTATGTCTGCTTGCATATAATTTCCAGCCTTTGAGTGCTGGAGCTCTCCAGGTGTCATTGTTGAATACGATCCTGGTGAGATTACAACAGGAAAAGGTTAACAAGTGAAAAATTTCTAATATTACATCTGCAAAAATGCACTAATCCAAATGTTCTACTTAAAAAACAATACAACTCTGACATTCAAAAAAACCTTTCTTGTTTTACTTTTTAATTTTTTCTCCAGTGAGACTTTCTATATCCCTCTGCTTTGTTATTTTTCCTCCAGATGTTAAAATAAATTTCCCAGCTTGTTATGGAACTGTACTGTATCACTTCTTGCCGACACTGAATTGAAACGTATAGTATTCTTCCCTACAGTCCTCATGCTGTAATAATCTACTGTGGCATGTTCCCATTTCAGCAGTCTAATATCAGCAGATATTTTTCTAATAGTCTAAAAATTAGCATTTAAAATGTTAATTGCTTCCTGACTAATGATGAAAATGATGAGTTAAATGTGCAGGAATTATTTATAAAGTGCAATGGCACACTAATTTTCTCTTCATATTTTAAAAACACAGCAGCCAGTGAGGAATTTTAGAGCAATTAGTAAGGTAGACCATACAAGTCTGTGCATGTCAAGTTTTTGTAGTTTGTACTGCCTGCTTTTTTAGTCCCTAAGGATAAAGAGTGTCACATTTCTTCACCTAAGATCTATTCTTGTGCTTGCCTCACTTCACCTGAAGTGTAAAAACTTCCTGGGCAGAAACACACCATACCTATCGGTTAAACTCTGCTCCCATCGTAATCAATGTGTGAGCTCTGTATTAAATGCAGCAGTGGAACCATGACAGCTTAAAATATGGTTATTCATGGTAGGACAAAATTCTTCAAGCACATAGTTTCTCCTTAAAACAGAGATTAAATGTGGCCACCTGTGAAGAAAAACCACTAGGTAAATTCACTTCCAGTGTTTTTTAAAATTCCAGACTGGATAATTCACTTTTGTAAGGACTCAGTGGGAAAAAAGGCGATAGTTACAGCGGCTTCAAGTTTAACATACACACATTACCACAGACTGCTGCATAATTTAGCAATACAGACATTTTTTTCCATTGGTTCTTCTAACACTTAGAATTTTCTTAGATTCACTCACTGTAAGAAAGAGGATAAATGAAGCCCTTAAATTTCAGTATGATACGGATTATGCAAGATAGTTTCCTACACGTTAAAATATACACATACTTAAATAATTTTACTACATGCTACAGAAAAAAAGTATGTATACATTTTCTGCACAAAGGGAGGAACTGGATTTGTAAGAAGCAGTCACTTAAGGTGGCTTCTCTGGGTTCCCAAAGTATTTCTACTTCAAGCTCTGCAGCTGTGATTCTGGTTCCCTGTTCATTGCTTTGAAAGCCATGAAAACTTGTTCCTTTTCTTCAGCTTTCAGTCTGAGGCTTCATTGAAGCAACACCTGCAGAACTGACCTAGCAGGAATGCATCCTGAGCATTCATACAGCAGTATCTTTCAAAATCCAGAGACAAATTCTTTCTAATTCCTCTGTTTGGAAAGTCACAGAGGAAAAGCCATTGTCTGATTGTCAGGTTTCCCGGCTTTATTTGGTGGCCTGTTGAAGAAGAGAGACATGTCCAAAAACCTAACAATTCCTTCCCAACACTACAAAAGATAACCTAAACATGGTAGCCTTCTTTTACATGCCTGTGCTAGCCTATTTTTTTTGGGGGGGGTGGAAAAAAACCCCCACCTACAATTGTGGACACACCTCCAGCTAGAGCACAAGAGGCCCCCACTACAGTTTTGGTAGGATGTAAGAGAAAATCACAGCTAACCCAAAATGAAGCATAGAAAAAAACATGATTTCTTTCAAAAGAAGATGAAATCTAAATCAATACCTGTCAGGAGCAATATTAAGGTTAAAGAATAAGGTAATTACTGAAAGCATGTAAACAAGATAGTGATACACAATTAGGAGATAAAGGTACAATGCTACAGTGACATTTTATAGTCAGTTTTAAAAAGCCAGCTTCATTTTTAATGTCATACTCCTCTTTTGACAAAAAAAAACAAGACTGAGTGAAATAATTCACTCTTATGTACTTCTCCTGGCCTCAAATTACCACTTTGGCAAGAAACCAGAGCTTTGTACCATAACCTACTTTTAGCCTATGCATATCTAGTGTAGACTGAATTCATTCATCATCAGTATTCATTTATACTGAAGTGCCTATGCCTAGAAGTAGAACAGGCATTTTAAAAAAGGAAAAAATTAGGCTTAAAAAAAGAGAAAGATAACATAAAGGTATTTGTGTACTGCTTTTAAAGAGAGGAAAGTAAATTAAAGCTGCATTTGCTTGTTTGGCCATCACTTTTTGCAGTAGTTATGCTAAGGTCGCAGTTATTTTGATAGCACCACAGGGAACATATTTTCACATGGGTAATGTGTTCTTGAATAATTGCTCCAGTGTATTAGGGAAAAAGCGTTCAAAAGTGGCTACACAGGGTTACTTTCATCTTTCCCAGATCTGAATATGTCAGACCCTGCTCCAGCGTTGCCTCTCTTTTCATTGATAGTTCACTAATACAGCAGCATAGCACATGTTTACGTACATAAAGAGATGGGTGTGCTGCCAAATATGATACCATTCAGACAATTTATCTTTAAATTATTAGTCTGGATCCATCTTAAAGGCTGATCAGCTTCAAAACACTAAACTGAGCTTCATTTTAAAAGCCCGGAACAAGTCTGTAGGTCCTCACAAAACTTTTTCCAACTTTTCTGCTCTTCCACTAGGTAGCATTTACATGAATCTTCAGCTATCACAGTTTGGAAATTGTCTCCTATTCAACAGTTTTATCCACAGGCAAACCATGATTTGGGGATCTCAGATGAACCAGGCAGGCAGCCTGTGCACCACACAGTCCTGATACACCTAGGATCTCTGCAAGAACTATATAGCAAAATTAGAGAGAAGTAGCAAGTGGAGTCACAAAGACTGACATTCAGCAGCTATAACCGGATGGATGGTTTGGCTGTAATAAAACAGGCTAAAGAATTACATCCTGACAAAACTGCCCAAAACCCTTATGATCCCATTAATACCTATCCTTGCCACCTGGTCTTGGCATATGAAGAAGAATTTGCATCAAAAGAGATTAACATTGCCTCTGAGGCTAGTCAAATTTATTCTAGCAAACTAATGGAAAGCAAATAACGCTCCCTAATAGCATTCATATGAACGAGACAAAAGAGATCAAAATTTAAATATCCAACAGGATTATGTTACTCATCTATTGTCTAGGGAAAGAAAAACTCACTATAGGAATCATAATAATAAAAATGTACGGAAGTCAGCACAACCTAAAAGTCTGTAATCATCTCTCGCTACAAACACAACTGATTTGTAAAAGCAAACATGGGTATAAGGCACTCAACTCCCAGTGCTTTTCCAAGAGCAGCCACATAACAGAACAGTGTAGGTGTGCAGAACAAAGTTATTTAGAGCATTCTGTCAATAGGTAAATGATCCATTGATAGGGCAGTTGGTTGGAAAACACTGGCAAATTATAAGGGTCTGCAGAGTTGAAAATGCACGAACATATCCATTATTCCTTGTCAGTGTGCACAGAGTGGATGATGTTATTGACAGAGCTTGGTATATTTTACAGGCATTGTATATTATTGTGATGTTCATTCTTTATCAGCCTTATACAAAGTACTGCTATCATCAGGACTTCCCCACACCCAGTCATTTATTTTTCCTGAAAAGCTATCTTACTTTTTCACCATACAGGATGCCTTGAGAAATGCTGTCAGATATCCTGGGGCTTTCTCATGGGCCTTGGTAACAGCAATTGCAAAAATTTACATACAGTATGCTGAGATATATTTTGTGCAAATACTACCAGACCTTAATGCTCTCTGTGACTTTAAGTATCATGGTTATTAGTGTGTGGACAGCACCCATCATTGTTCTGACTGGAATTTTCAGCTATTTTATGTGCTACATGAAAACACAAAGAGGTTATTTTTATTTTTAAATTAAGTGAATGATTTATACTACCTCCAAACTTTTCTTTCCTGTCACCTGTGCTCTTTCAGTGATATTCCAAGCAGAACTTCCAGCATATAAACATTCACTAATAAACTTAAAGCCTTTTAATTACTGCCTTTATCATAAAATCAGAAAAAAATGGCATTAAGGAATTCGAGTCAATCTGCCAAGAAAAGCCAAATCATGAAGCAAACAAGGAGACAGCTCTGAAGCTGGCAACACATTTGTCTGCAGAATCTGCCGAATAACCAGGTGGTGCTGCTACACAAGCACACCCAGAGCTCAGCACAGGAATCCTACCAGAGATAACTAGGGTACAAAATTAATGACTAAAACTTAATTTAGGGAAAAATGTTAATTTCAGACCGTGCTTTCACCAATTGTTGTCAAGGAAGTTTAGAATAATCACAGGAGAAAGAAATTTACCAAAGAAGTAATTTATAAATGTATCTCTAATTCATTCTAACTACTGCTACCCTGTACTGAGTAATTGAAACAGAAATCCATTTCTGCAATATTTTAATAAAGATTTCTGAGATGAGTCATAAAAATAACTAAACCAAGTTCGTTAGTGTTTCTGTAGAGTAACAGGATACTTGAATGAATTCTAGATCACAACATTTGCCTGTTAAGAGTAGAAAAGTAGTTAAGAGGCTGATGAGAGTGTATGACTTTATAGCCTTTACAAAACCACAGCGTTTATTGATATCAATGGGAATTGTTTCTTTGACAAAATTGCAAGACACCTTCCTACAGCCATCCCAATGGAGCAAAATTATAAGTACTGTCCTTAATTTTCATTCTTTTTTTTTTTTCTCTGCACTGAAACAGCAGAGGCATTAAAAAATTAAAACTTCTAGTGGTCATTGATGTGATCTTTTCTTTGCTCTCTGCAGCAGTACATGCTGAATATCCTTTGTTGACAAAATATAACTAATAATGCTAAGACAGCCTAGAGCCTAGCTTGAGTTCCTACATCTCTAATTACCAAACATCAATTACGAGGTTTTTCTTTCTTTAATGTTTGAACTTGTTACTGTTTTCAATGGGAAAAGAGACAAAACTTAAATGGTAGCAAGTACCAACAGAAGTGAGTTAAAGAAAATATAAACATTCATTTGGATCCCCAATGATCATACAAAAAATTAAAACCTAACCTTTGCCATAAACTCCGAAGGCCTACATAAATAAAATCTCTCCTAGCACTGAAAGAAAAGGAAGTATGGGTTTTCAAAATTCAGAGACCAGGACTTTGCTCTTATAAGGAGTCAGTACTTTTGCGTATGAGATGTACACATTAAACTAAAGTTTAAAAGACTTTTAAAACTTACTGAAGTTTATTCCATTTACAAGGATTCTACCAGTTACAGAAATATTCCCAGACATTGAAGGTTGTGGTTCAAATCAAAACAAAGAAAAGGATTACTGAAAGCTATTTCCACACATTCTGGAGACCTAAACCAGAATATTACTAAAGCTAATACTGTTTCAAAATGTAAACTCTTTTAATGGAATGTATTTTGTTTTGAAAAACACTTTTAGGCATTTTACCTATTTCATTTCTAAAGAGGTTCATGAAAACTACAGGAATAACTGGGTATGTCTTTAAAATTAATTGAGACCTTTGTTTAAAAGCAAAAGCCCTTCCTTCTCCAGGGAAGGAAGATCAGTAAGATCAAGAAGAAAACCACCTGGGCCCCCAAGGTCTTGATCCTCACCCCCAGAGACATGTAGTCATGCTTGATATGCTCCTGGTCTCCCCTGTCTCTATCACATGGAAGAGCAGCAGGGTTAATAGTCTGAGGGCTGGACCAGGCTCAGCAGTCTCTCTATGTCTCAGGTCCATGCCCCTGGCCAGCAACAAATCACCCTAGGCATCAGATTAGGATGCCAGACCATGGCCTCCATTCCCCACTACAGCAATCCCTTGCTTTTGCTTCCTGATGCTGCTGTGTGGCTCAGGATCAGCCAGCTCTGGTTCTTCATTGAACACAGCTCCCAGCCTCTCATCTGCTACCAGGACACTGACCCTCTTCTGTGGGTACCAGAAGGCACAAGCTTCCAGCCTTTGTCATCATTTCAGAGAATGAAAAACACAGGCTCTGCCTGACCCTCCTTCAGCACAGCTGGGCACTCAGGCTCCTGTAGCTACATGGTCATGGAGAAGATCTGGCCAATCTCCTTTTGATCATCTCTGATGCTGTGCAGTCTGCAGGCCTCCTCCTGCAGCTCCTTTACTTGGTGATACAGACCCTCCACCTGCAGCCAAGGACACCTTCTCCCCTAGCTCCTGCCTCAGTGAGAGGCTCCGGGCATCCCCTGCATCCCCTGACCTGGAGAGCTGCATCATCTCTCGGGAGCATTGTCTGACTCAAGGCTTCTGATGTTCCAGAAATAGTTGCTCTAGTTGGTGTTGAGGGATGATCGTGCCCTGTGCTCAGCACATGGACACTGTTCTCAGCAAAAGTTCTGCCTATCTTTTTTCTGCTGCTTGGTCTTCATTGCAGTTTGCTGATGGCTCATTATCATGAAAAGGTGTCTTTAGCATTCTCTGCAAGCTTGCTGCAAATGCAGTCCTATTGCCATAATTCACCAATGTATTGATAACTGAATCAATAAATTCATGAGTTGCATTGAAAACAGAGTATATCCTGTAGATTCATTAGTAGCATGCCTGTGAGCAGCTTGAAGACAGTCACGATTCCTCTCCTGTTTTTTTAAATAGTGTCCCTAGTTCATTCAGTCTCACTGACATCGTCCTGCCATGACAGCATCTACTACTGCGGTTTTTCTTCCCAACTTATGTGAAAAGTTTCTTTGCATATCCTTTTTTACATAAGCCATAACTCAACACGAAGATCTACTGGAGGGCAGGGGATGCAAAGTGCATACCTGGTAAACATAAAAATATACGCAGCATCCAAAAACATAAGTTTGTGAAAATCTTGTTTCCTGTTTAACTTGTGACTTCCCTAAGTTTGCATATACTAATGTCACCAACTTGTTTGACTAAGAGGGATTCTAAATTGTGCATTTGGAGACAGCATGAATACACACATTCTTTCCTTCAATAATGTAAAAGCTTTTTGAAGTTCCATCACCCATTCAAAGATGCTCTCAGATAAGAGTATTCCAACAACACCTGTTGTGAGAAATTTTGTGCAAATCCAAAATGTCTGCAGAACTGTGAATGGTACAATCACCTTCAGAGGACCCAGGGGTCCTTCTTCCCCCCCGCATCCTCCAGGACACATCCTTTCTTCTGCCTACATCAAGCAGAGGACTATTGCCAAGCTCAGGCTTAAAAATAAAAAAAAAAAAAAAAAAGATTAATATCTCAGAACTCTTGACAGGCTTTTAAGTAAAATTCATTCCTCATCCAACTGCACTGGAAATACTACTACTCACAACAAGAAAAAAAATCCAGTTAATCAGGAGCTGGATTTCTCCAGTTATCTGCATGCATTTGAGTATAATAATTGCCCCTCCAATCCCATGGATCAGACTTTGTTCAGATCTGAAGCCCAACAGCCCGGTAACCATCTGGCTAAATCGTTATCTGGGCAACTATTCACATCTATTGTTTAAACAGTTCTTCTTTTGCATCAGCAGATTTTAGCTTTCCTTCTGTGACTTCTCTCATCAGCATCAAAGGTCTTCTGCTTGATCTCCCTCAAAAGGCAGTCTCAAGCTATTTCCCAGCTGGAAAGATATAGGGACAATCCTACAAAAAGCCTCCTGCAGCCACCACCTTGTTGCCTCCCACCTTTTCATGCCCTGCAGTAGTTCAGAGGGGTCGATTTCCTCTCTGTGCTTGGAAGCAAAAGCGTTTGCCCTGTACTGCCCAGCACTACACCTCACAATCCTCACTTGAAAAATGCTGACAAAAGGCCTGAGCACTGCCACAGAAACACCTTCCCCAATATTGTGCTTTCTTCTAAATCTACTTGTTAAGGAAGACATGGGCCTGCTAAGCACTAACAAAATCTCATCTCCTAGATAACCAGTACATGTTTTCCTCAAGCAAAATGGTTTTGACGCTGTTTTAAAGCCAATGCCACAAGCTTTTTTTCCTAGGAACTGCAAGTGTTGTTTGGAACCATCAAGTAATTCTAATTTGCACAAGTAGGATTTAATTTCTTTCTCATCTCCTCAATCAGAAACCCTGAATTTGCACTGAGGCTACCTATTGGTGGAAATGCCACCTGAAAAGGCTGTGATGTTTACAATACACCTGCTTTTCCTATTGCGGAAGAGAAACCTCTAGGATCCCTTAAAGCCCGAGTTGAAACATGGGAGAAAGCAAGATGATGATGATGATACCGTGAACCTTCCTGGCAGTATGTAAATGCCCTCCCTGTGGCTGGTCAGGAAGGGAAGCAATGGCTTTCTACCATAGCAGCAAGTATCTCCCCAGGCAATGTTTTCTACTACCCCTCTTTCCCCCACCCCCATTAACTGCATTTAAGACTCAATGATTTGTCACTATAGTACATCACTCGTATTCTCCCTCCTGGCCTGTGCTCTGAAACAATCTTCCTACAAACAGATACCACCATATTTTACTCTGTATTCTTACATATTCTTTCACATTTAAGTGGATTGAATAGCATTTGCCATCTATTAACCCATCCATTTATTTTATCTAAATCCTTCTATAATCTGTCAGATTGGTTGGTTTTTCACTGTTTGCTACTGAATCTAATTGAACAGTATCTCAAAAATTTAAAAGTTTATTCACTAGTCTTGTCAAACTAAAGGTGCGTAACGAAACCACAAAGGAATAAATAATAATCTTGTTGATAAATAATGAATTTTATTACCTCAGTATTATTTTTCTCATTTCAGACATACAATTTAAGGCTAATTTTTGTTTATTTTTATTCAGTGTTATATGCACTTCCAATTTTCATATTCAGTAGTTCATTGTATTCATAATTGATTTCCAGTGTGAAACCTTTCTAGATACACACAGACTGTCTACTGTGAATGGTCAGTGCCAATTTCGATCAGTATTTTCCTCTCTGCTGATACAGCCAGTCACTTTCTCAAAGAATCCAGAGACAGCACATCAGTACGATGCAATCATCTCTTCTTGTTACAACAATAATTGTTGTTAAATGCTATTTTTCAGGGATTCTTTTATGAGTTAATCAAAGTAACATCCATGCATTGGCCACTTTCCATGACAGCCTTCAGAGATATGGTCTTTATTCTATGTATGTCTCTGAAAAGAGAAGTCTGGGTGGTTGTCACGGCTTAAAGCTGGGCTGGCGATTAAACCTGCGGCAGATGCCCTCTGTTATCCCCCCCCCTCCCCCCAGAGGGAAAGGGAAAGGGAAAAGGGAGAGAGACTTCTGGGTTGGAAAATTAAAACAGTTTTAATAAACTATAATAATGAAAAAAAAGTATAATAATAATAATAGAAATAATCAAATATATACAAATATATATACAAAACCAAGATTGAGCTCCCCTGAAGTCAGCCATGTCACCACCGACACTGCAGGGCAGGCTCCGGGAAGGCCCAGCCTGGGCCTAGCGACGGTCGAGAGCTGGATTCAGGAACGCACGGATCGGGATCGGGGGCAGCAGGAAAACAGACGGAGTCCTCCCTGGACACCGGCCATAGCAGAAAGAGAGCGAGACCCTCGTGATCCCCCCGTTTTATACTGAGAATGACGTGTATGGAATACCCTCGTTGGTCAATTTTGGGTCACCTGCCCTGTCCGCTCCCCCCTGCAGCTGCGACCCCCCCTTCGGCTCTTCACTCGTAAGCAGTGAGGAATTCAGCAGTGACCTTGGTTTCTCTCAAGAACAAGTACAGCAAGAGCCTTTCTGCATAACATCCCTACCGGTGCCTCAGTGATAACTACAAACTTCGAGCGTTATCAGTCCTGGAAGCAGACACTGTCCGCAAAAACATGCAGTTAGTTTCAGAAAGTGCAGTTACTTAGAGGAGACTTAGCTGAAAGTAAAAATCACTGAAAGGAAAATTGGCCTGGTTTAGGCCAAACCAGGACAGTGGTAAAAGCTGGACATTCCCTCCTCCCTATGCCAAGTCAATATTACAAATTTAGTGATGAAAAGAAAATTCTGGTGCTTTTTCCACTTTTAATATTTTTGAGTTTTCCTGGTCCCTTGGACCTATTTCACCTCATCATCAAACGCCAGATCCATTAGCAGAAGACGGATCACGTAAGCATCACTGGTGTCAGTTAGACATATCACTGTCCTAGTGTTATATGCCCTGATTATCTTCCTAATATTGACTCACAAATATTAGGCATCCCATGACAGCAAATAAAGCATAAAGAACCCTGGCTGTCTCCAGTCTAATGTTGTAAAGCTGCTTTCCCCTTGTAAAAGGAGCACAGTTAGTAGACTCATGGGTTTGTAGTGGAGACTAATAAGCCTGAACTGCGAGGCCAGATGTAGTTGCCCATGCACTGAGCCCAAGGACTTATTCTTGACTGAAGAAGTTCACCTGAGCCAGAATAACCTACCATGCGAGCATGTGTTAGGCACGCCCATGCTGACGGCTTGAACTCATGGTTACGGATTGGCAAATTCTGCCACTATGCCCCAACATATACCTTTGCTAAAGACACGGAAAAATAAAAAAATATTTCAGTTGCTACACCTTGCGATTTGGTCCTTTTAGCCTGACTGCAGGCAGAAGGATGCCTCATTTGACATAGAGGTAAGGAAGTAGGAACTCTTATGTCAGGTATTTCAGCCACAAGGCTGAAAAGGCAAGGATAGCAACCGCAAATAATTAATAGATCTAGCTAAGCGTAGACAGGGAAGCGCATGCAAGATCTGGAATTGTGAACTCTTGTCCCAGGTAGCTCTGTACCCATTTCCAGATGCTGCCTTAAATGTTAGCTCAGTCCTAGGGTCTAAGCCTGGAGCCAATGAAAACCAAAAAAAGTGGTGCTCCTCTGATGAAGAAAACCCTCTCAGTTCCTCAAAGGGGAGGCAATTTTTGAGCTGTGTGACACTGTATCCGTTAAAAACTGTATTTGTTTTCCAGTATTCAGCTGTGGTCATCTCTTATCTATATGGGTAAGGTTTTTTTAAAAATGTATGAATATACTTTAACATAAAAAAGACATATCTTGATCATTTAAACAAATTTGAGTTCCTCCAGGGAATCAGTCTTTATTCTATACTATGTGCCTCATTCTTGGTCCTTCTACTCAGCCTCTCCTTTACTGTATATTCTTTCTGAGTTATGAATTACTATAGTTCTATTTAGTGCTTCCCTGCTTATGCATTAAGACTGTTAACAAATATCTTTATCAACCATTCTGCCAACCTCTGTGTGTTGTAAATTATAATCAATGTCCAATGCCTTTTTAAATCAGCAGGTACCTATGAGAAAATAAATTGAATAGTGATTATTAGATGTTCACTCAGTGATAGTAACCCATAAGGATTTTTTTAAAATCCTTCAAAAAATTAAGTGCCTGGTTCGGAGACTGCTTAATGTGAACATTAATGATGGTACAATTTTCTTTTACATTGGAAGACTTCCAATAACAAAACAAATACCACTCAAAAATGCAGTGTCCCAACTAAGAAACTACTTTTAACAACTAAACTTGTAATCTCTTCAAAGAATGAATTCAAGTGATTTTGAAGAAAGGTAATTTTGAAAGAGACATTTCCATAAAACCAGATTGACTGTTAGAAATCATATTCTTATTTTTTAATTCTTTATCAACCCAGTCCCATATCAGTCCTTCCATTATTTCACCCCAAACTTAGAAGACCTTATAGCTCACCTGGATCATTCAATTTGGAGTTTTTTAATAGTACTATTATACAGCACCCTTTAATTCTTCTAAAATAAGGTACAAGGTAAGCACTACCTCATAATTCTGGCATGCAAGTTTTTCATGCTTAAATTTTAAATGTTTTAATTTTAATTTTAATTTTTTTTTTCCTGGTGAAGAATGTTTAACTTCATAGAATCATAGAATGGTTTGGGTTGGAAGGGACCTTAAAGATCATCTAGTTCCAACCTCCCTGCCATAGGCAGAAATACCTTTCCACTAGACCAGGTTGCTCAAACCCTCATCCAATCTGGCCTTATTTTGCCCTTGATAATGAAGGGTTGAGATGGTATTTTGTAATCCTCACATAATATCAGAATGTCATTCTTTCCAAATACAGAAAATCAATACCCACTGAACAAATTTGCCTTTTCTGCCGAAGTACTCAACTGTGCTAAGAACTGCCACCATGTTCTTAATAAGAGAAATTTTATCTATCATCACAGTGCAATAACTGGCACAATACTTGAAAGATGTCTTATTTTCAAATGGTGTCCCGAGGCGGTGGTCACAGAGGTAGTGTTCTGTTTAATTATATATTAGACCATATTAGTGTGGCAGATAGATACATGATATGGAAGGATGTAAAACAGTATACGAGTAGGTGTTACTTGTCTTTTTTTTTTTGGACACTTCTTGGTATCAAAGAAATTTTTTTTAATTAAAAAAACCTTACAAATTAAACTGCCTAAATTTGTAGTCTTGTGTACTATTCACCTGCTTTAGTTTTTACTTCAGGTATTTTGATTTAGTGTTAATAGATAATTTAACACATCAAAGCTGTTTAAGCTTTCAGATAACAAGTTTTTCAGTATTTATGTTTCATCTTTGCCTCTCCTGACTAAATTCTGTAAGAAGTGCTATCTTCTAATTAAGGGGAAAGAAGTGGATGAGGGACAAAGGAAATAGATAGCAGTGAAGAGTCTTAAAATTTCTTCCATTCCCAAGGTACTATTTGCCCCTTGCCAACCATTTTGTATTTGATTTTTTAATGTTAATAACATTGTACACTACATCTGTTTTAATTAGACTGTTGATCAGTTTTCCTTTTTCCATTCATTTCTATTGGTATCTAACACTGACTGAAAAGTAACTAGTAGAGAATATTATTTTAGAGCAACTTTTCTAAACAGGACTACATTTCACTTCAGATTACAGAAACATCCAAGGAGATAAATGGAAGGAAGCATTAATCAATATAAGCAACCTAGGCTTAATCAGCATTAAAAGCCATTAATCTTAAATCAATAAGCTAAAAAAGAATTAGCAATGTAACTTTAAAAAAAAACAACGCTTCAACCAAAGTTGAAGTCTAAATTGGATACATTTTTAGTGGTCTTTATTTGAGTAAAAAAAGAGGCATAATATACAATTCCTTGCATTATCCTAGCCATAACAATGCCAAGTATAGTCACAATAAAAAGGGCAGTTTTCAAACAAGTAAGGCAACAGGTCCCAAGTAAGATGGGAAATATCTTTTTCTAAGAAAACAGGGTGAGTGATAACTGGCTAGAGTCAGAATTTTAATTTAAGCATGCTTCATGAGAATTGACTGACAGCAGTGAGGACGATAAAATGCTCCTCAAGTGTCAGTGCTTATTAAAGTAAAGTAGCATCCAAGGAAAATACATACTTAAAGGAAAGTAAAGCCCAACTTTCTCCTGACAGTTTTAAATGCTGTTCTAGTCCTTTAAAAATTTGTTAACATGTACTCGTACTTTTCAGTCTGACACATTTTCCAAAAGTGCTATAAGCAACACACATCTGCATATAATTTCATTACCCTCCGTTCAAGAGCCTGTAGTTATAATTTTGTAAAGTATATTGTTTACTTCGTCAAAGTACTGTTTCTTCTGAAGTTAATATCAGTAAGTATTTTTTGTTTCTTTTTTTTTGTTATTAAAAGCAACACAGATTTCTGAGTATTAGAGCACTACAGAATTTTTACTTTCTTCATCAAAGTTGGGGAGAATGTACTATTGTGTTACTCAACCGATTCACACGTACAGTCAATTTTTTTTTTTAATCTTTTTCTGAAAGAACATTAGGGTAAGGATAAGAGATGGTCCTAAGAGTAATGATTTGGGTTGGCAAGGATTTTGTTATACTTTTTCCCTACAATCTTCCAGTACTCTATTTTTAAATAAAAAACCTGTACACAGAAATCCCCAGGAGCAACTTGACAGTTGCAGCAGTAAATTACAGCATACATTCAATAATGCTAAAGCAAAGTTAGCACTACACATCAAAAATATCAGAGAAAGAATAAAAAGGTAAAGGCAAGTAGAAAAAAAAAGGAAAGCCCTTAAGCCATTAACTTCCCAAAAGCAATATATGTCTCAGAATTAAAAAATTAACCCAAAATCACATTCTGAGATCTTATTCCTCTTTGAACCTGTATGTATAGAATGCGTAACACAAGTGCTTGTTTTTTATCGGGACAAAAAGTATGGGGTATCCCAAGACTTTCTGGTTTTTTGAATGTTTACCAGGATAGTGTATTAGGCCAAAAATCTGGATCTGGTGTGCCCTTGTCTCCTTGGGCAAAGCCTAGACATTGTCTCTTCAGCTCTTGGTGCAGATATGGAAACACATCTGTATTTCTTCTGGCAGCAGAGACTCTTTGGTTCAGCTTGCTTAGGCCCAGAATCTGGCACTGTCCTCCTAAACCCTCCAGTAGGTGCTACACACTTCCTGGCATCCAGCAAACCTGTGGGTCTCCTCATTTATCACCTGCCATTTGGGGATGGGGAGTAAAACCGTGTGGTCACACAAACAAGTTAGATGTACATCCAGAAAGCCACAGGCATACAGGAGCAATACGCTTTTCTAGAGAGCAAGTAGAGTTGCTCCATGCCCCCAGGTGGACTGCATTTGCGTGCTCACCACCTTCTCTTCAGAGTGTGTGATGCAGCCAGGCAATCAGCCATCCTTTTGGGTCACCTCCGTTAACTTCCTCACAGGGGAAGTTTATTCATGGTCTTAACATCTGGCCCACTTGGGGCAGCGAGATAGGTCTCCCTTCCTCACACATGAGGCACAAGGACAAAGTGTGAAACAATCAAAACTATAGAAATGCAAAATTTAAAATTTATAAGTTTTTTTAAAGAAGTTGAAAATCAAACTGGAACTCATAATAAAGAGGCAATGTCGGAAGAGGTGAGAGTACCCCATTGAAGGGGGACTGCCTTGAACTAGTTTCTTAGTACTAGAGAGAGGCAAGTTTGTGCATCCTACTGTTGCTGCCACCATCTCTTGGCATTCAGTTTGTGCAGGAAATCAGTTTTTAGTTGCTGCCAAACTGGAACCGCACACAGCAATAAGTTCACTGTGCTATCCAAAACTCTGTAATGAAGCAAATCTTGAGCATCTCTCCATATTTACTAAGCGATGAAATATCACGCCAGAATTAAAGGGTGTTTCTGAAAATAGTTTGAATGTGAATCAGAGGATATTTCAGCAGATCCAATGGAGTAATTACAGGGTAGGAAGAACAAATAGACTGTAATAGATAAGTGAGACAGGCAATCATAGACAAACTGTTTACTTCCCTGCTGATGGATGAATAGAGCAAAGAGTCATCTAGGTGGGGTTTTTTATTTAACTTTTTGCTGGTAGATGTATTCTTGATGCTAGGCTTAACTGACAAGACCAGACTGAGTATTTGGTAGCAATATACCAGACATTTTTAACATCAAACAGCTCTGTTGAAGTCTTCAACCACCATCTAAAATAGTTTTTTATGGAAGGATGGTAAATATTATGTCCCATTTATAGAAGGATGAGACATAGGGAGTTTAAGTTAACCTGTTCTATAGGCAAATTGAGCCAGGGCAATAAGTCCTTCCAAATCTTAATCCAGTGTTTAAGCAGTGTCAAAGCAGCTGGCTTTGCAAGGCTGTTAAGTGCTAGAAAAAATCTTTGGCTGAAGTCCCCAGAAATTGTGAGTCTTGGAGTCATTAAGCCTTCAGTGACCAGTGACAACACAACTTGACATAGCTGTGATGAACCATGTCACTGTTTTTGATGATTAATGGCATCTTACTAGGCACGAAGTCTGAGACACAGATAGCAGTTTTATGACTGCATCGTATGTTAACAGAGAGATGCTTGGACTCAAGCAATAAAACCAAAATTTCTTTTTTTTTTTTTTTGTTGAAATGACGACATTTTCGTGTTCATCCCTTCAAGGTGTCTTTGACTGATGAACTTCTAAGGTCTTGCAACTTCAAAAATGCTTAATTGCAGGACTAAGTAGGTCTATCCCTCTGCTTTCTGACATGTATCATGTGCCACCTTCTGCTTGTCTTCCAATAGGAAATGCCCAACTGTTCATCACACACTTCATGGAGAAACCCCCGAATAACAAACCCAACTGGTTAGCATATATCCAATAGAAAAAGCCAAGTCTGCTAGAGGTCAGAGAAACATGAGAAATGGAAAGTAACCCAGGGCAGACGGACTGTGTGCTAATGAGGTAGGCAGAACTACCCTAATTGACAGCCCTTCCTTAAAGGACAATCCAAGACAAAATTTTTCTTTTCTGTCTCTGTGTTTATCTCAAGGCTTGCTTTTTTTTTCTGATTTAAATTATAGAGCTTTAAAAAACAACTCTCAGGATAAAAGTATTATACTTTTAATAAAGAAAATGGCAAAATAAATCAGTTTAGTTTCATAACCCATCTCTCCTCATGTCAAAAATTATTTTTAACTGTTTCTAATTTTTGACAAATGAGTCAGATGAATTAAGGGCTATTTCAGCAGAAGTTCATCTGTACTTCTTTTGATTTTTTTAATCCGGTCACATAGACGTGTTTTGACTGCATGTCTGTGACAACCCTGAGCAACTGATCTCAATCCAAAGCTGGTCCTCCTTCAGCAGGAGGCTGGACGAGCTGACCTCCACAAGTCTCTTCCAACCTAAATCATTCTCTGATGCTATTCTAATAGACTGGCTATGAACCAGCCCATTCTTTCTGTTTTCACAATTTAACCAATGCTTCTGAAAAAGATAGCAGAAAGTAAGAGCTCTGACACTGGACAAGCCTTACTTTGTGATGGCAAAATATATTATCGTATGTTTATAACAAAAGGGATATGTTTCAGAGGGGTTTTTAACTCATGTGTTCAGTTTTTTCCTGTCAAAATTTCTGCTTGACCATGAGACCTAGCACTTTTCACAAGAGTGAAAAAAATAACTGATTGATTCTGACATGTGGTGGATTCCTGGTGGGGAGTACATCTGGATGTGTATAGCTGAGTTTCAGAAAGGAGCACTGAAATTCCTCTTTTGATCATGAAGGTAAGTCTGCCTGTAGTGTTGAGCATGCAATATAATCAAAATTGTGACACAAAGACAACCACTATCAATAGCAGTGGTAAGAACAGCCTGAAAATGCTGTCTCAGCACAGCTGATATTAATATTCCTGAAGTTTAATCTTCCTAATCCTGCCATTTCTGCTGCTTGAAAAACAAATGCCTATGTACCCTCTGCTACTTGTACCTAAATCCCTTTTGCATGTTCTAATTTTACTACTACCACTACAAACACTGCAGGCAAAGTAATTGAAGTTTTGCAGGCAGGCAAAGTAATGAAGCAAAATGACTGTTGTTTCTAATAGTTACTAACAGCTGTATCTATGTCTATTAACTTCTTCCTCATTTCATCGTCTAGGATGAAATCCTCTCTTTCATCCTCTGATGAAATCCACCTGCTCATCTTCTAGGATGAACAGTTGCCTCCAGGCATCCTCTATAGTATTTGTTCCAACACCAATGATTCTATCAATTTCCTGCTCATTTACCAACTGTGCAATTCTTTATGGGATTCTGAGGACCACGTCTCATTACTCAGGAACCAAAAACTATGTCTTGAAAGCTCATGACAATACTAGCTTAAAACTTTTACAGACAGAAGCCCACAAATCTATTCAACAGTCTGCACAGCTCCATATCACTTTTGATTCCCCAGAATTTGTAAATCAGAGAGTGTTCTTAGGCTCTTTGCAAAACAGCAAAAGTAATCAAATGTTAAAAGACAGGTGGAAATATATTTAAGAGAAAACACAGAAACTGAGAGTTGGACTGATACAAATGGTATATAATACACTATCTTCAGAGAGCCTTTTGTACAACATGCTACCATTAGTTGTTTGGAAGTAGCAGAAAAGATTAACTGAAATCTGCATACTTCACTAGGACATCTTGCAAAGGAAAAAAAAAAGTGGTTTCAAGACTCATTTATAGAACAAATAACTCCCGACAAACCTAATCTTGTTATATTACCTCGGGAACCATTTGAAAGCCAGGTATATCAAAGTGCACCTTTGGCCAACGTACATTCTATACAAACAGAAAAACTGCATGAAAGAACAGCAGAACAGATGGTACTTAAAAGCATTATGGATGCTTATATTCCATTTACAATACAAGGAATCTTTGTTTTTAAGGTTTACAACTCAAAACAACAAAAAATTCAATATGACTTTGCATTGATTTTTCTCTATAGAAACCAGAAGCATGATTCAGTGTTTAGATGGTGATGCTCTGCTCACTAAATCACTCCACTGCATTTGGGCAGTATCTGTTTTACTTTTCAAACTTAGAAGTTTTAAAAGCTATGATGCAAGTATTATTTTTTAACTGCTTATTTTACATGTTGCAGTATTTTGGGTGGGGAAGGAAATAATGTTTTTATTTAAATTGCATTTCTAAGTACATTTATTATCACAAAGAGTGTGAAAGTGCTTTTATCATTAAAACGCTACCTTGGAAGAAGTCATTACTGGGGGGAAAGCAATGAAGACATTGAATTATGTTCATTTCCCTGCTCATTTCATTTTAATGCCAAAACATATCTTGTAATGCCCATACAATATGTTTCAGCACAGCAGTCAAACAAATAATCTTTTCTGGCTCTCTCCCTCATTTTTTCCAGAAATATATCTTGCCTATCCAAGTGTCTAAAATAGGATTTTCCTGCCTAGCTGTTTGCCTGGAAAGGTATTAGTATTTCCCTATCAATTTTTGGCATCTGTCAGCGTAGTCTCCCCTTTCTATACCACATGCACAATGTTTTCAGGCATTTGTCTCCTTCATTTGCAGGCTGAAGGAAACCACTGGGTTAGGAATTTTGTGAATGTTACCATCACAAAATTAATTCACTATTTAAAACCTGTAGCTGCTATAACAGACCTACATTTTCCTGTTCTGAGGAACACTTCGTACTGCATGTAGTCTCATACATTCCAGCTTCTGCTTGTATACGAAGTCTTTATATTTGTTTCCAATCTTTGATCCTTTTCTTCTTCTTACTTTCCCCACATTAAATTTCCTATGTGCATTTTGATTATTTTTCAGCCAAGCAACAAGCCATGGCAGAGTGGAACTCTTGGCTTCTGATGCTTGCCAGAAGGTGTTAGGAGGTATGCAGCCAATGTAATGCTCAGTCTGATCCATTTTTGAAAAAGGATTTAAAAATTCAAACTGACAGTTCAGAACACAAACAAACGCTTGAGGTTTTGACATTACTATGACAAAAAAAAAGCGTGCTTAAGGAAAGAAAGTACTTATTATAAAGGTGTCAAGTAGATGACCAAATGAAATGTTAGCTTTTAGGTAGCAAAGAGACCCTGTATACAGCGACATTAAAGTAGGGACAGAATTAGCAAAACTATCCATTAGCAATATTATATGACTCACTGAGAGACATTTAAAACCACTTATGTGACTCACATGGTGAGGAAAGACAGAGCACAAGGGGAAGAATAGCGTACAGTAGGAACGTCCATTATGCCAAGACACTATGGGACTCTTCAACACCAGCCTCTGTCACTACACTTGTGAGGTGACAATTCTGTCACACGGTACAGATGGAGTAACATCACCCTCTAAAACTACTGTAATTTCTTCTGAGGCTAACCTAACAAAAAAATTTAAGCACCACAATGTTATTTGGTTTTATAGAATACACGGTCCAGAAATGCAGATATTTCCCTTACAGCAGCTTCTGAAACCATTGCTTCTCAGCAGCAAAAATGAATGACACAATACCAGCAAGACCAAAACATAGCTCCATGAAGGGCTTGCCTAAAGGGATGTGAGGGACACTGGGCTAAATATTTCTTGGATGCAGGAGAAAAAGAGAAGACTGAGAAAGGTCTCTGTTGGGGTGGAACTCCCCATATCCTTCCTACAAATGTGCACAAGAAGTATGATGAGGACCATGTACCTAGGCCATGCGGGAAGACCAACAGAGGGAAAGAGGGAAGAAGAAACATTCATACAGACTTGTGCTGTACGCTGTGTATATAGCATTACCCTCTGTATAGCTGGGTGTTTTTAAGGTGAAGAAGGGAATAGTAGAGGCAATTCCCCAATTCCCATTGATATGAAAGAAATCAAGTTGATTGATAGAAGTGTTGCACCACCACAATGGAAACATCTTTTGACTTGTCGTCAGTCTAGGCAATGTTTTCAGCTATCAACACAGGGTTCAGTTCATTGCCGTCCAAGAACAATTAACTTTCTGGAGGGTATGATATTGCATTGAGACAATATAAGGAAGGCATATCCCCATGGTAGCACTTAAAAAACCTGGCCTATTTCTATAAGTTTATTAACAATGTAATACTACTTGCTACCCTTTTTTCATTATCTGACAAAACATTTTTACATATTTACTTCCAGTGAAAAATGCAGAACAGATGTGGTTCCTGTTTAAGTAAGAATTATGTTATTTGCTGTTTAATGGAGCCAACAAGGATAAGGAGCTTCTAGAATATAATTTTTGTCACGGTCTGTATTATCCTACATCAAACTGCAGGGCAACCATTCACTTTCCCTTGCTGTTTTGTACATTTTGCCAGTTATCCATAAGGTCAGTGGTTGACTAAGAATCCATTTGTTTAAACAAAGCAAATAAAAAAATAGAAATGTTTCTGTTTAATGCTTCCACTGCTAACTTTCCATCAAAGTGCAAGGGTTGGATAAAAAATGTTTTTCATGACTCTGAGCTTGTTACAGAAGTCAATCCACCACTTACCTCTAGACAGCATTAATTTATGCCTCTCTGTTTAAAAGAAGCTTGAACGGTAAACAAGCAAGCTTGTTCCCAGGATCATTCCTGCTTAGAGACTTGGTAGAGGTCGTTTAGAAATGTGGTCATTTAGAAACTTGAAACAGACACTCATATTTTATAAAGTATTATAAATACTGCAAAGGATGAAAATTCTTAGTCTTAACAGATTAAAATCAATGGTTATGCATCGCTTTCAATAAATTATTATATTTAGAAACATAATAGCATAACAAAAGCTATGATTATACTACCAGAGATCCTCCTCATTAAGGCAGAACACCAGGCCGAGAATTGGTTTCAGAGCAGCATCAAAGAAAATCAGCCTCAAAGAGACCTCTGGAAGAGATCATCTTGTCCACCTCTGTGCCTGGAGGCACAAACAAGTGCGCGTTGACACTTCCTGACAGATGCTTGTCCAACCTATTCTTGAACCCCTCAATGACAGAGATTCCACAGTCTCCCTAAGATAAGATTTTTTACTATGGTCAAAATTTCCCTCTCTTGGGAATAAGAAAAGAAATGCACAAATAATTTGGAGTAACTAAAATAAATAAACTGTAAATTTTAAGTGTGCTGTGCCACATACTCCAGGAAGGAGAAAGGGGTGAAGCAGGAAGAAATGATGACACTGCAGTGTACATATGATTTATGACTATTTTAAATATTCCGTGCTTTAGATTCATATCCTACCAGGAGACTCCACAACCGAACAACATCCACATGAATAAAGTACGAACTAAGAAACGGTATTTAATTTCATGCAACTGTGGTTAACTTCTACAAGGTCAGTGAATACGCAAGGCAGTTCAGCTCCTCTTGAAGGCATGCCTCCTCTAAGATATAGTCTTGGGACACAAGTGTGAGAGCAGAGGTCGTTGGTTTGAGAAAGAGCCACCAGAAAGTGTAAAGAGTGCCAAGGTGGGTCTAACTTCCACCCAGGTCCTCATGGAAACTGTTCTTTGATGAGCCAGAGGAATGGGTTAGGAAACCTGTGAAGAGCAGTGCCAAGGAATTGGGCCAGATAGAGACCACCCAAAAAGCAGAAAAGACTCTGAGAACAGGGACTGGAATTAGGAAAAACGATTTGGCAATTGGAGATAACCAAAATGTTCAGAGTCGGTCTGGCAACCACTGCTCATACAGAAAAAGATGGGGGAAAAGCCAAGACAATACCTGAAACCCTGAAAGATAGAGGACTAGAAGCCCATATGAAGGGCCAGAGGAACTATGTGCTTGTTTTGAAAGAGCTTAATAAATGATGTCCCAGGCAGACTAAGATTACTTTTAAAACCTCTAACTATGAGTTCCTTTGATAGCCACCCATGAAATAAAATTAAGTCTGTGGTCACTGTATTATTTAGATATAGATCCAAGATATTATTCTGCAAGAACTTCATTCAAAAAATTCTCATGTGATATGTCTCTTTGAAACCACCTATGGCGAAATCATGCTATATTTTCTAGATATCTATAAATAAAATCTCTTAGAACCTGCATGTAAGTGTAGCAGACATATATTTAAGCAATTAACAGTTGCATTTAAAATGTAATTTAAAATGTAATTTTCTTATTTGGAAAACAAAATCCCACAGAACTCATATACAAAAGCATTAAGATGGTGAGGGCGTTAAGCATTAAGATGCACTTACCCTGCTCATCCAATTACAAAATCTTAATCTTATTGTGCCTTTCCAAATCAGCAGACCATTTAATAAAATTTGGGATAGTTCTGTCAGTGTAACCAATTCCTTAATTAATACAGCAGAGTCTACCTCTTTGAAGGATTGGTTTTCATTTATCAGAATGTTTTCTCACAAAAGTCTCATTTCTGCTAAGTCCAACTCTGCCAGTCTGGAGAAAACTTATTTTGGTAAACATCCTGTCAAACTAGTGCTGAGTAACATGTAACTCTTTAAAGTAGTACAATACACAGAAGAAAAACAAAAACAGAAAATCATGTGAAATATTGTCAAGCTTAAAAGCATTCTAAACTTTGGAGATTTCATTATTGTTATTATTGTCTTACCATTACCATTTGCAGGTAAATGACAGGGTCTGTATGATGCTATTGTATTTTTGTCTGTTGTTAACTGGAGATTCTGGTCAAACAAGGGACAGAAATGCTATGAGACCAATTCCCTGTTGGCATAACTGTATTGATTTCATTAGACTTATGTCAGCAGAAAACACAGGCTTTTGTTTAGATTAAAAAAAAAAAGCCACGCCATTTACTTTTATTAAAACATTTTTTTTAACCTGAAGAGTAGAGATGAGTGACAGGATCCACTCCCAAATCTAACAAAGTACATGACTGGGGTTTGGTAGTTTTGCCTATCCCATCTCCAACCAATTTTTTGTTGTATTTGTGAGTCACATACATAAAGGTAGTAGGAAGTTATGCATTATAAATCTTGAAAAGACCTTGCACAATTATTTTTCATTGTGATACATAAATTTATGCCACAGCTAAGCCTCTCTATTTAGAAGAGGGCACATACAAAGGACAGCAGTTTACAACCAATGCCAATGATATGCTCTAACTTCTCCTCTATGCTTCAATTAATTAAGCAGTCTTGGGAAACAAAAGGCAGTAGGAACTGTACCAGTGACTCTCACTGTAAGATGATGCCCTAAAGCCCTGGAAATGAGAAAGGAATATGTTCGAGAAAGAGAAGAAAAGTTCACTGTATCTGGGATTGGTGGAGGAGCAGGTGTGGCTTGTTCTGGGAAGGTCTCAGACGGATTTTCAGTAACGGAAGCAGGAAAGACGTTGCTCCAAGAGCTCTCCAGGGCATGCCAGCCTTAGGTTAAGCTGCAGTGGCTGAATCAGCCAGGCTTAAGAAGCTAAATGAGAGCTGGGCCAGCTAAAATTGTTCTCTTTTTTCTCCATAAAGTATTATTGCAAAAATAAAACCTGGGCGTTTTGCCTTAAATAAAAGGATTTCCACAAATGCAGATGGTAGGCAAACCCACATAAATGGAGAGTAGTTGTATTCAGTTGAAACTGCTCCTACATTCTCAATTCCCATCTAGAGAAACTGCCCTTTCTGGAGGTGATGGGCAATTTTCTTTCAGTGATAGCTGGCACCTGGATCTGGGAGTTGTGCTTCATTACACTTGCTGTGTTTGTGATGAGGATTATCTGTGGCTTGAAACAGAAGTGAGAATGAAATTAAATTCTTTCAGAAGATGGTCATTAGAAGTACCAGTCCTACAACAGTATTCCAATGAAGTGCTTCAAGACCATTTTCTGATTTTAAATACATTTCTTACTGGTTATCTGCTTCCCACAGAATTTACCTGACTACAAAGGCATCAGACAAAAAGCTAGTTAAATTTGTAATACTGACTTCCATGATTCTGTAACAGAAGGTCTCAGCTTTATCACTGCAAGTCAGACTACTGTTGTACAATTAATTCATTGCCGCTATTCTTTCCAGTTTAAAAAGTGCTTGAGAAAGAACCAAGTCAGTGCAGACCATCAGAGTAAAAGTGAAGTATGTTCCGAGAGCCCATGTAAGTTTTTTCTACATGTAAAGTATAGAGTGATCAAAAGGCACAATTCTGCAAAAGCGTTCATGAGAACCACACTGCAACATGTTCTTATCTGGCTTTTTGACATGGCATCGCCGCTGGTCAGCACGACTCGGACCTTCTGCAAGTATGCTCATAGAATTAAATTAGTTGTCCTTCTCCATTTAATTTCTTCCCTGTTCCTGAAGTGAGAGGTCAGAACTTCTCCAATAATCCTTCAAAGCATGACTACCTTCTTGAGGACTGTTCTCTGGAACACACTCTAACAGACAGGTCACTGCACCTGCAGTTGTCAACATTTCTGTATAATCTTTTCATGGTATGCTTAAAAGGACAGGAACTTAAAACCTTCTTCCTGTTTAAAAGCCTGTCATTCTGGAATAGCTTTGAAAATGGTTACTCTTTGCTTGATTAATCAAAGTTACTTAGGAATATTCTGAAGGAGCAAACTGTTTGTCTGAACAATTCTTTCTGGAATTGACCTGCTACAAATTTACCTCTTTATTTATAGGTGGAACACTTTTAAGCTGGAAACACACTGGGTGTTTTAATAAATCAAAGCTGCTCTCACTTGTATAATGATACATAGGAATCAACAGTTCAGTAGTATGTAATGCACAGACTGTTCTTTGGAAAAGGAACACATGACTATTATTTGTAAGAAATCGTATTTTTAGCACCTAAACATGAAAAGAAAATATTTTTTTGACACAACCTTAACTGATAATTTTCATACTATCCCATGTTATTCTTGCACCTGATGAGGACTCAGTGGTTTGACAGTCCCTGAGCAGGACTCAGATGCTCAGGCTGTACTCTGAGTCTCACCATCAGTCTAAGATGATCAGGAGAGATATTTTTGATCTCTGACCCTCAGCTTCCCCTCTCTTCAACATCAGAAGAAAAATATATACCTTCTAGTAACTTGTTGCAAGAACTGCAAAGAAAGGTGTATACCAGAGCTGGATGCTGTGATCATTACAGTCAGGTGCCATATACCGGACATGTTCACACCATCTGAAGTGGGGCTTGCATTCTTTTCTGGAAGGGAGGAATCTATCCTGCTTGTATGACCATGGCACTACCAGCTGATTTTACCATCAGCTTCTTGTCTCTAAGAATCCAGTAAACTGTTCAGAGGGAAAAGAGAGATTACTGTTGAGTGTCTCAAAGATTCCTCAAAGTAAACAAGATAATCACCATGCAGCTATAAGAGAAAGAAAGAGAAAGTCATTAAACTTCACCTTCTGAACTACTCCTTTGGAAAATAGGTTACTCACTACAGAAATGTATTTTAGACATCTAGATTTGTTACTAGTTTAAGTCACAGGAATTGCACCCAGGATGTCAAAACCTGTATAGGTGTACAACTGAAACGACAAAGAAAATCCCACAACTAATTTATTTTTTTTTTAGAGCACATACTCACCAGGACATACAGACATACAAATAGAAATGGATTGGTTTATGTAAGTGTACCTATTGTTCACAGACAAATGCCATTCATTATTCACCTCTAAAAGAAATGCCTGTATCTTCATCTGCTGAAAAGTCATTCACACCATATACCAGCTCTACTTGTATCCAAGAATTTCTGAAGGGGAAAGGACAAACAAGAAATAAGTCTGGGTGTTTCAGGAAATGGAGAGGAAGAGGGTTTTCTTAAGAAGAGGGGCTTCTGGCTTCTGAGACTCAATCAGCTTGCACCATTGAGTTTAGTAGATATCCAGTTACTTTCTGCAAAACATAGTTTAAAACACTTGCAGTGAGGGAATAGGGTGTGAAGAAATCTGTGTTACGTGACAACAAACTGCTTTGCTATACGTGTTCCCCACATTTCAGACAAATTAATGGACTAAGGTAAATGACTAACATTTATATGTTGCTATAAATATCTTATCAAGTGTGTAAACTAAACCATTTCAAATGTCAGGAAGCAAACATTTCCCTCCTGTCATTGAAGCACAAGTGCACTGGAGAAAAACCACCATGAATACAAAATTAAAAGATTGGTGCAAATGCACAGGACACTTCATCAGAGGTAGAGAGTCAGATTTAGTATTTCTTAACTGTGAACCATGCAACTTCAAGACGTAAATAACTTTAATACATCCTTTTACTTAAATAGGAAATTACATGCAAAACAGGAAAAATACTTTAAAAGAGCTATTTTTGCACTCAGTAGCCTCTAACTGTGGATCATGAACACTAACATCCCCAATATTTAAAATGACTAACTGATCACCTGGTTTAGAAGACTGAACTGGAGCTGCTGGAAGCAGAGGACTGGAAAAGCATGACTGAGGAAGATGAACTGTGGCAGTCTGTTTGGGGCACGGGAGGATTCTCCCACAGCCTTCTCATGCCTCACCCCATCCCCAGCATCACCCCCAGGAACAAAATACTGTGACCAGGTGCTCCAGATACAACATCTGCTGCTGCATGCTGTGCCAAGGCAATAGCATTTGGCTGTAACATTTTCCATATCACAGAATTATTACTCATTTCACTCCTGCCAGTGTCAGAGTTGGCACTCCCAGTCACTTGCTCCATAACATGCCCCAGATATGCCTCCAAAGCTCCGACAGCCACTCTTTAAGCCTCTGGCAAGAAAATGCCCCAGATTATATCTCTGCTGCTACTCAGGTGGACAGGCAGAAGAGTGAAGCGGGTCTTAGGAGTGTTAAGAATGTAACTGCTCTTTCAGGAAAGGGGACAGGTGCAACTACAATTAAACTCTCTTGAATCTTTGCTCCTCTTCAGATGAGAATCTGATCACATATCTGCTTGAGTTGGTGTTCCAGCCTACTCCCTGTGTACCAACTCACAAACCCCTATCTGCAAATAAAGACTCGCTCCATCACTAGGAAAGGAAGCTTTTAAATAGCCTTTAAAAATATTGTGTAAAAGAACATTTTTTCATTACGTACTCAGACTTGGAACAGAGGAGTGGAGGAAAACATACCTCACTGGGTTTGGACACGTGTCTTTTCAATCTAGAATTATTGCTATGAGCAGGGCTTGCAAGTGGTTTGGGCCAAAACAATCCCCTCTTTCTGGGGAAAAGTAAAAAACCTCAAAGAAAACAAAGAAAAAAACTTAAAGAAAAACCTTCACATTCCAGCTCCTTCACCTTTGCCTTGTTCTTCATAGTCCTTCCAGCTTTAAAGGAAATTTGACTCCAGCAATACAACTGTGGTACATCACAAAGTAATGTGGCCTCCCTCCACCACCATATATTCCAGTTAAAACAGTGATAAGTTCCAGTACCACATATATACTTTGGGGTCTTCCTTTGCATAGAAGCCAAGCACCAGTCCTTTTTAGGCATAAATTGCCCTTTTTCCTGGGACAGCACTAGCAAGGTGTTCTTTCTGCCTAAAAAAGCTCTCGGAAACTTTTTAAATCAGTGACATGTTCCTTGTCAGGACAAACTACCTGAGAACAACTACACTGAAAGGTCTACAGTCTAGTGGCTGAAGTGATGGATGGTTTGAAACCCTTTACAGGACCAGCTATCAACAATAAAACTTTAAATAAGCATAGAAGATCTCACCAAGCCAGTCTGTCTGACAAACGCTGTCATAAGAACTTACTGCAACCCATCCACTGATGAAGCAGGTAAGATCATTAATACACTCTTCTGCAACTTTAAATACACCATCTATTTTCTGTCATCCATATCTTTTCCATATTAATGATAATGAAACATAAACGTTTATAAAAGGACTCAGTCTGTGAAAGCCATTTTGTCATAATGGGCCTGCTTTCAAATAAACAAAAAAAAAGACTTCAGTTCTTTATCGGCCCGTGAACAGCACAAAAATTCAAATCCACTTCAGAACACTTATTCACATTGTCAAAACTTGCACAAAGGTTTGCTTTTTCTCTGCAACAGATAAGCTTGTCATCCCAGCCTAAAGAAGGGCAAAAGGTGAAGGAGATGCTGCTCCCCTGCTGCTTTGCTGTTGGTGATGGCCTGAGGGGCTGCATTCCTGCTCTGCTAGGTGCTGCAAAAAGCCTCTCCTTCCACATGCCCAGTGTACTCACTTCTAGTTTTTAAACTAGCACGTATTTTCCACGAGTAGTATCCGCAGATAAAGGTGCTCAAAACGAGGGCTAGGCATTTAGCTACAAATTGCGTAATAAGATACTTTTAAAATGCTTCCCTTCCAGTACTCTCCCTGGCAGTGACTCTCTGACCTTGCTTCTCATGCCTCATTCACCTGTTATGAACGTACACACTGCCTTTGGTACCACAGCAATTGTGGATGCATCAAAGGCTGCTTGAGTTTACCTAGATCAGGTGCCAATAGCATAAAGCTGAGAATAATACAGGCTTTAGCTTGTGCTTTGCAAGTCTGACGGGACCTCGTGCACTTTGCAAGGCAATGAGCCAGCACTGAGGTCTGAGGTCTATGCTATTGCAATTTCACTTCTACTAGAACCTGGGGGACCCGTTTTGAGGTGAATACATATGCTATTATCACACCTACAAATCCCTGCTCCAGGAGGAAATGTCACTTAAGGTAAGTTCTGAAATCCAGACTAAAGCGAACCAGGTCAGAGAAGAACTGCAACCTCCATTTTCATCAGTAGCCTCCTGCCCTATTTTTAACTCGGTCTTTTTAGGAGGCTGTCTCTCCAATGACCACATGAGCCACAGTTGAATCTCTGCAAATGTGGCCTCTGACAGAGAAGAGGCTTACACCTGTTCTCAAAATCCAGGGCTTTGAATTTCACTTCGGATCAAAAGGCAATCCATGCAGGTCACAGACTGGCTTTTCTTCACACTTTGAGCAAGAAATGCTGCTCAATGAAAAATCAGTGTGTCAGACCTCCCTTCAGTACGAATACAAAGGTACAGTTGTTAGAGCATTTCCAACTCAACTAAGATAGCTCTGCCTAAAAACACTATTCAGCTTTTGTGCAAAGAGCAGTCCTCAGTTCAAAATGTTCTCCAACTTCCATTCTCAATTTCCTAACTATCATGTCCAACTGATATATAGGGCCATATATCCCATAAACTCACATGGATGCATAACTACGTATTACATAAATACTTTAATTTGGATTTATCTTGTATTTATTTCTACATCCACTCCTTGTGAATTTATTTTTTCAGTTGTGTTCTCTGCATAGTTTAAAGCCTCTCAGAGTGGAAAATAATGGCATCAATACCTTTTGTCCTTCACATAACTATGATAACACTTCTGACTGTGAAAACCTACAACTAACACTGCCATTACATTGCTGAACTAGTCTTAAAATAGGTGCACCACTTACTTACAGCAACTACAGCTTTGGAAAAAGAAACGGAAAAATCTTTCACTGGCCTGAACAGCAGCAATGAAAGTTCCCCAGCAACTGCTTATGGAAGTGGTTAATCACGCAGTGCCACTATTACCCAGTAGGTGTAAAAGGTATTTCAGTTTGGAAGAAAAATTGTTTATAAAATCTTAGTAACTATGGAAAAACAAAACAATTTAGTTCTGAGCAAAGAGGAACCTTCTTCATGTGTTGCTCTCTATGCTGTCACCAAATTGTATCTGCCCCTTGATCTCACCAACTATTAGCAGTGCAATCATACTGTCTCATGTCCCGGCTGGCATTTTCTGTAGTCCATTCTCGAGAAACATCTAGAGTGTTCCCTCTACAGTTGACCATGGAAGTCTATGCTTAGTTTACTTTTTCTATCTTCATTAATCACAGGCACAATAAAAAAGATTAACTAAAAAAAAAAATTCACTAAAATTGGTTTTACTCTATACTGCAAAACCACAGAAAAATAGGTATCAAGCAGCAATGTGACAGGAATTAGTGCCACATTCCACTTTCCTTTACACACAACACAGGCTCCACATATACTAAGAAAGCCTGAGGCGATATGAAACTGTCTGTGGTCAGAACTACTATTTGCAAATAAACAGCCACAAGTATATTGTCTGCTCTGAATGAAGCATAAATCCTTTGGGGTTTTGATTCAGTGTTTGATTCAGTCTTCCTCCTCTTATCTCCTTGAGGACCAGCAGCAAGTGACAAAATAAAGATGTCAACAACATTGCAAAGAGAATGATGGTATTGGGACTGGACTCTTCTTTCCTCTACACCCTATGATACAGCAAGCAGATAAAAAGGCCACTGAGGAGGACAGGAGACCCAGACTACAGCACTTCATTTTTCTCTTCTTCTTTGTTTCTGACTCCAGGAGAGATCACCTATTGCTTTATCAACGTCAGTGGGATAAAAGGCAAAAAAATTATCAGAATTCCCTCTAAAGCACGTGGAAACATCATGGAAGGGAAATACAGCAGAGAAGTCTCAAGGGAAAGTAAAAGGACAGAGACATTTACATCTGCTCTTCTTCATTACTCATGGCAAAATCTCTTTCCCATTGCTTATACAAGGTGGTAAGAAAAAGCAAATCATAAACAGATAGACATCTCCTCTATCATCAGGCCTCCCCTCTTCAGAATATGGGTGTTCAACGACTTGTCCAGAAGGTGGATCTGACCCAGAAAGTGCCTTGAAGATAATGGGCTGCATATCGAGCAACTAAGTATTTTGTTTACTTAGAGGAGAGGGAAGTAGAGGTATGTCTCAACTGACTGGCAGGGAAACACAGTTATCTTTGGCACGAGTGACTCAAACAACTCTGCCTGTCCAACTCTGAATATGAACATCACCAGTGATTAGATATCGGTCACTTGAAAAAGGCATCACTCTGGCAGCTTGAGAAGCAGCTTGTTTGAAACAGCATCAATCTCAAGTACCATGGCTCTCTAGAGCAATATTCAATTAGTGTCTGGAAGTTCTGCATGTGGTACTAGTCAGCAGTTATTGTTGTACTCATCAGGAGAGACCCCCAGTGAAACAGGACAGCAAATAACAAAATAAAAATAGGAAAAAAGAAAAAGAAAGCAGGAAACAGGAATAGAACTACAGTGAGATATTTTGGCTATTCCCCTAAAGGAAACACAATTTCATCATTGAGTCAAAAAATGTGCTCAAAAATGCAAAGAAAGGAAGGTATGTCATACATGGGAAGTCAGCTTGGTGGTGTAACACTAAGAAACATCAGAAGATGCAGTTTGCTGAAGGGTTGTGTTGGGGGCGATGTTATTCATACAACATGAGGATCAGCTTCCTGCCAGTTATACTAGATCTGACCATCTTTTCTATTCTCCCCTCCTCCCATATACACACAACTTAGCTTTAAGTGTCCAAAAACGTTGGGGGGGAAATGAAGAGGACAAGGAGAACAGCCTGAAAGAAGGAGTTTCACCACTCAGATCCAGAGCCCATGTCCCAGCCCCGAAGGAGTTACCCAGGGCCACTCTTCTGCAGTGCTGCGCAGCCCTGGACTCCAACAAAGTCAGCTGGACTTTCAGCACTGTTGTCAAAAAACGAAATCAATCAAGCAAAAACCCTGGGCCCTTCATCGCTGTTTCCTTCCCCATGACTTTGTACTGAATTTTTACTACTTTTTTTTTTTTTCCAGAAGAGTGAATTTAAGTTATTTGACATCTCAGTGGTAACGCAGCTTCAATACTCCAGCTACAAAAGGTGGCACCTACAAAAAATTGTTATTTAAAAAATGATAACATTCACATCTTTGAACTGCTGCATGAAGTGCTACACAAAAGCTAAATATTGTTAGAAATCTCTTGGGTTTGTTTATCCTTTCAGCATCCCTTTCCACCAAAGCACTGACAAAACTTGCAGCCACTGCTCATGACATTAACAGGAACATAATAGTGGAGTTTGTAGCAGAATATTAAAATTGAAGGAACTTTCAGTTTCACTTTATACAATTACCCCAGCAACAACAGCAAGCATATTGAAATCACACCACCAATCAGAAAATTCATGTTTGAGACAGCAAAGCACTGAAATCATCAGCAGACTCTTGATATTTCTTATGTAACTGGACTTAACACTGCTGACTACAGAGTCCATAAATCAGTTTCTCCACAAAACTCTAAAGTCGGAGGTGCCAAATACAACTATTTTTCTCATAATCCTATCCTTGATTTTTTCATGTTATTATTGGACTTCTTATTCTTAGCTACATTGTTGCTAAAATAAGTTGCTCTTTTTTTTCCTACAAAATTTGCCAAACCCACTGCTGGAATGCATTTGTATTATCCTCTTACTAGGAGAATTCCTGTAACATTCCCATTGACCTAATTGCAGATTTTGGCCTGAAAAGATGACACGTTTGTGTGAATCTGGTAAAGCTGTTGAAGCAGGGATAGTAGAAATGAAGTACCCTTGTGGCCCCTTTCATCAAGCTCCAGGCTGAATCCCCTTAGGAATGCGATGGCATTTCTTCTCCTTGCTTTTTTCTACAATCCTACTCTAAGCTGCTTAAAAAAAAAAAAAAACAAACCTCAAAAATCTGACTGAAATAGCCCAGAAACTTAAGTAAAGACAGCTGGAAAGATGAAAGAGTGATAATGTTTAGATGCAAACCAAGCAACATGTTCCAACAACTGTCAGGGACTAAATTCTGTCCCAGAAATGTGTTATTTCATCTGCCATTAAATAATACAGCGTCAGTGGGGAAATCTCTGAAACCACAATACAATTACATTGTTATAAGTCTCTATTTGGAAAGTGTTATCATTACTTAGAGAAAAACAGATTTTTCATATTTATATGCCCTCAGTGCAGTACCTGTTGCCGCAAACCTTCTTCGTCATAGCAGGAGAAAAAAAAAAATACAGGACAAAATTGATTGTTCAGAGATAGTTTAAAGCCTTGGTAGATACCATATGCCATCATTAGGCAAGCAGTTCAAATGCAGCAATATTATATGAAAAATGAAAGCAATATTGTGTCCTGTATTAGATTGAAAACACAGTTTGCAAAGCCTCCAACCCAAAGCAACTCCTGCTTTTGCCCCTGCTGCAGATGAAGCTTGCTCTGGACAAAGTCCCGTTTTTTTGCACAGACAGTGCCTTTGACTTGCGTCCTTTAATCTGCTGAAATCCTTGGATGTGCCCACAATCCCATTTAGAGTCATGGTTCAGGGACACATATATAACCATGTCTTTACTGTATCAGTGTGCTGTGTTCCAAACATATTTCTGTTTATAATATATACTTTCAATTTTCTAAGCTTCTGTCAGCATAGCAGCTTCCTTACCTGCACAGATCTTCCCATCATAGATCTCGCACACCCAGTCATGGCACTCGCAGAGTGGACCATAGTACTTGCCAGTCTCAGTCACTTGGCAGATGCAGACCCCACACTCGCATCTGCCTCTGTCACTGCACAGCTTCCCCCCGGGGACACGGCACCTGAGCTCCGACTCAGTCCGGGATAGCTGGCACGAAGCAGGACTTCCCAAACCACTCCTGCAGAGGACAGCAAACAGAACAAGCTGTGGTCAAAGCCAGGGGCTCCAGCTCAGAGCTGATGATAGCTTGGCTCATGGGAAACCACCCCCTGGACAGCTTCAGCTGATCCCCAGAGTACTGTTTTTAACGCCATCACTTTAGTTATGGTTGTAAACTATTACTTGCCTCAAATCACCCAATTTCTTCTTTTTCATCAGAAATCTCATTGCTACCTGCGGGAATGCTTATATTTTGTTTTACTTACCTTGTCAGCTGCATTAGGCTCATCTATTTCATTATGCATATGTGGTATATATGCATATACATGTATAGTTTGATTATCCATCATGAAACATTTTGATCTGAATTATTCCAAAAGGTTTAGAAAAGACATACACATCCAAACATCTAGGTAGGATAACAGGAATACATGATACCAAAAAGCAAACGTATGGTTGATTCTAATGAAATACATTTGCCAAAGTAATCCTTCTGGTTGTTGTATATATAGGATCCATGCTTTCATTGGAAAAGGAAACTGAAGTAATCACTGCTTTCCATGCAACAGTGTAGCTTGGGGCTGTGGTTTTAGTAAAGTCAGCAGAATCCGGATGCTAGATCTGAAGATTTGCAGCTCTGTCGTGCAATTGTATCATGCACTGGAGCACACAGGGATCAGGACTTTCAGGACATACACAGGGAAAATCACACATTGCCTCATGAGGAGCTGGATTGTAGGAAAACAGAACAAAGGACTGGCCAAGACAAAGACAGGTGTTCACAATGCCAGGGAATACTGAGGATTCAGGTGACGAGTACCTGTACTCCTCAGACACGAGATTTTGAGGCTCTGGAGCAAAGGAGCTGCTGGCTCTAAGGGCAGGCAGATGCTGGCCCGGATGGAGGGTAAGGGCAAAGGGCGATGTGCCTCGTGCCGCACCAAAGAGCAGGAACACAGGATTTTGTGGTTAGGCTCCTGCTCCACTGAGGCAGCAGAATTTAGAGATTTGGGTGTAAAGAGTCATCACCGTCCAGCTCTTCCCCCTTTACCGCTTCAAAGGTCTGCATCCCAGGCATGAAATATATAATTGCAAATAACCCCCACAGTTTGCATGACACTGCCTTAGGTTCCCAGCGACCCAGAGCACTTCCTTTAGTGTCACTTTTAAGCAGGCAGAAGAGCTCACAAACCGCTCCACTGCTTCCTCCGCAACCCCAGCCTCCACACCCCTGACACCTCGTAAATCAGTCGCAACCCCCCCAGGAAGCTTCAGAGCCGCACTTACCGCAGGGCCGGGGGGCCGGCTGGCAGCATGAGGTGACCGGCCGGCAGCGAAGTGACCAGCAGCAGCAGCGCCAGCCCCAGCAGCCCCTGTGCGCACATGGTGCGAGCTGCGCTACGCTGCACCTGGGGCAGATGGATGGACGGACAGACGGCCGGCCGGACCCGCCGGGAGTGCGGAGAGCTGCGCGCTGGTCAAGCCCAGCTCCAGGGCTGCTCCCCTCGTACTGCAGTGGCTCTGATTAGCTGCCTGGGAGCAGGATTTGGGCAGCGCTCTGGGAGGGAGGCCGGTGCCAAACCCCGAAGTTTACAGTCTAGGCAGGGAAGTAATTAGAAACAGTTGAGCAGCCAGATGGTTTATTTTGATGTTTTAAAAGTGGTCCGTTCACAGACGTGAACAAACTGTCTCATTCTCAAAGTGCAGGCACTGTAAATATTTGAGGTATGCATATCCCCCTGTCCTTTGATGGATGGCTGCTTGGGATAATCTGTGTAACGTGGTGGGGGAGATGTGCACAGCTGAGGAGACAGGACCAGTGCTCCCCAGCTGCAGCATCCCTGGCTCGCTGCTGGAGTACCTCCCTCCCTCCTGCCTCCCCAGGTCCCTCCCTCCCCTCCTTTCCCCAGGGTTACCTGCTCACGCCATTGCACTGCGCGACACCGCAGGCTGCCAACCTACGCCAGCTTGAGTGACTGCAAATTAAAAAATATTATTAGTTAGCCATTTCCTAATGCCTCATTAAAACACACAGTACAATACTTCATCAGACCAGTGGGAGATTTTGGAAACACTTCAAACTAAAATGAAGGAAGCCTCTCTAAATGAGTAAAATTTGGCAGGAATGGCCATGTGCATTTCTTTATGCTACGGAAAAGTTGCAACACTTTTTGACCCCTCTGGTTGTCCTGGGAAATTGCTAATTGCCCAATACCTCCCTGGGATGGAAAGCGCTTACAGGAACAAACTTCTACCACAAAAGATGATAGGATATAGGTGTCCTAGTCTGCACACACACACATATGTATTTTTAAAGCAGGCAGCTGACAGAAGAAAGTTTCACTCGTTCCTGAGCCTATATCGGAGATAAAAGCCCTCAGTAGCTTTCTCAAAATGAATAACTTTTGTTCTATTTTATATTAAATATCTGGTATACCACAGATTATACTGTTCTAGAAAACGTTTTAAGATTTGGTTAAAACTGCCTTTCCCAAAAGTGTAATTAGGTGTCTTACGTTTTATACAGTGAACTCAAGGGTACAATTCCCAGGATTCTTGCTAACATAACCACTTCTGCTAGTGATCTTCTTGCAAAAAAAAAAAAAAAATACATCAAACATTTAACTTTGCTCTGCTGGTCTTGTAGATGCCAAAAAAACCCCTTTTAAGTCCATTTTGGAGCCCATAAAATCCAGTTTTAAGTTAAGTACCCATTCAGGTGAAATACAAACTTTAAGGGAATGACAAAAGATGATATTGGACAAAATCTGTTCTAGCATATTTGTAAAGAAACAATCTTATTCCCTGAAGATATACAGGTTAAAACCAAACATCATTCCAATGGACCGTTAAAAAATAAAACTTTTGTCTTATTTTAACTGGCTATCTCAAAGTTGTGAAGTGTAAAACTTTGCTCTCTACTTGTAGTGTACCATCCTCCACATGGCACATAATTTTGCCCTAAAACATGAACAAGGAAAATTAGAGGGAAAAAAAAAATCTCAAAACCCTGTATATAGCTGTAGCACATTGTATATCAAATTTTTAACAGTTCTATAGTATATTTCATATTGCAAATATGTTACAGAATATTCTTGTGCAATGCAGCTAATACAAATTCTCCATTAAGAGTGTTCTGTTGGCTTCAGTCATGCAAATGCTTACAGTTATGATAACCTCATGCATTTGACTTGGATGGATCTCGTGAAAAGGTAAGTAATACTGGCAGGCCTTTATTTTTGACAGTCCTTGAATTTAGAAGTCCGTGCTTAAGGCAACACTCTGGATTCTATCATCTGTGTGATAGTTTTTCAAATTTATTTGCAGTGCTATAATAATAATAAAAAAATAATTAAGACACCATAGATCCAAAAAGGGAGCACTTTTAAGAACAATGTGATTGTCAGAAATTGTACTGCCAGAAGTCTGGAGTTAGAGAAGAATAAATAGAAAGCTTTGCATTTTAAACAATAGTAATTCCCTTTTGGCACTAAATTTCTCTTTAACCTACACACTAAAATGTTGCCATCTGTTCACCTTCCTCCTTTTTTTCCTGTGCAGACTGGTGGTGATAGGTGTTCACAAGACCTTCAAGCAGCCTGCAAACTATAACTTCAAATGTATGAGGAGAAAACATCCATCATGAGATGTTGACCTTATCACTCTCTTATTTTTTATTTATTTACAGCTGTCAAGGTTTTAAGTAATATACACCTTTTGGCTGTGGACCTTTTAAATTTGGAGATGGCGCAGTTACACAGTCCAAGGGTGGAGTATTTGAAAAGTGCACCCAGAGCTTAAGTTTAACAACTGCTTTCACGTGTACATGCCTCTAATACAATATCTCAGTGCACCCTTACTGGATTTTAACCTTTGCTCAGATTGATTATTTAAACATTTAAGCCTCGAATGTATGGATGCATGCATGCATATGTATATGTATATATACAAACTAGATGCATATATATTTCAGACCTAAGTGTCTCCCAAACAGACTGTAAATTCAATTTAAAAGAAGCCAGTCTCTTTCTAAATGAGAACTTGACATGCTCTCTTGAGGATTGCTCACTTTTAGCCACTCCTGTACATAACCTTCAGGAGCTTTGTTCTCTACTGGAGAACATACACCTACACAAAGTAGAGTGCTCGTGGAATGCTACTTTTCCTACATATTGGAGTTTCAGACTAAGGCTTCAGACCTGTACCTGCTCGGTAGATGTACACTTTACATATTGCAATGTCCTGCAGAGTAAAGGTAGAGAAGAGAAAGTCAACACAATGCTGCTGAGGGGGAGGAGGAGATGGAACATATTCCTAATACTGAACAGCTTTTTGAAAAGTAGGCAATAGGTTTAAATAATACTTGTCAGACAAGAAATGCCTTCAAATAAAGATGTGGAATCAAGAAAATAAGTGCTGCTACACACACCTACACTTGAACCTCAGTTTAAATATATCGCTATTAGTGTTCTTATTAAAAGTCTGCAGGATTTGGTATGGTCAAAGATTGGGATGAGCCTTTCTTCTGCAATTTTATTTACCAGGAGAGGAACCAACAGTCTAATTACCTGTCCAAACTGGTGATGGCTATTTTGTGGTTTCATAGCTTTCTGAACTGTGAAGAAGTGTGATGTAACACTACGTGTGAAAACCAAGTTGCAAGCTCTGGTGTAGGCTACATAATTCATAGGCAGTGATTTTTTTTAAGGCAAGCAATATCTTTAACTTTGCCAGAATTGTTTTGCAGTAAAGCAAATTAGAATAATATTAAAACATATGGGAAAAAAAAAACATAAGAAAAAGCTTTAAGAGTGGTCTAACACTGGAACAGACTGCCAAGAGAGGTTGTGGAGCCTCCACCCTTGGAGACACTCAAAACCCATCTGGACAGGGTTCTGGGCAACTGGCTCTATGCGACCCTGCTCTGAGCAGGCGGGTTGGACTAGATGAACTCCAGAGATCCCTTCCAGCCTCAAATATTCCATAATTCTATGACTCTGATGACATACTGTGCTACTGAACAAGATTTGATTTGGTGTGGGGAGGCAGACGGACTCTGCCTACTCCTTTATTACAGTCTCTTAGTGGCCAGCTTAATTTTGTTGTCACTTTAACAAAGCCATTAGTTTTGCAAACCACATTCCACGCTATTTTTAAGGATTTTTTTTTTTTTTTTACAAAACAAAGACAAATGCACATCCAGTGAACAGTCTAAGCTTAAAAAATAACTGGAGACCACCAGAATTTGTCAAATAATCCTCTGGGTTTCCATGAAAGCCATTTTAGTAACACCATGGGTTTATATCAGTTGAGACATTGCAGAGGCATTCACTTACACAGGAATTTTCTAAAATTAACCAGAAGTTGAAAATCCAACATATCACACAAGTTATTATTTCTCCATAAAACGTGAAATGATAAGAGTTGGAAGCTTCCAGTGATTCTTCGCCACTTCTGTCAGGGATATACAATCACTAAATGAAATGGCTGTAAAGATCTATGACAAACCACTTTAACACCCATGGACCAAAGTACTTGACAGAGTTAACTAAAATCGGTCTAAATTAAACGGTTCAGAAGTGCATGCAACCGCTGAGAGTCATTGCTGTGCTAGCCGATGGCAGCCTTGGAAAGCAGCAAGAGACAGAGTATGCTAGAGCTGCGCAGAACAGAAAACCTTGTCTTCATTTCTCTGACATGACATGGAATCTGGGACAGCTGACCGTATCACACAGAGAACAGAAATAGCTTTTGGAGTTACAGGATCAAGGTTGCAACAAGATTAAAGCTGAGCTGGCCTGAATGTAGCTGGCCTGAATAGTAGTGAATATAAGCTACTCAAACAGTTCATAGGCCAGCATTAATCAAGATGTTATTGTGTTATACTGTAGTGTAAAACCTTAGCTTACTCTTTTGGGTCCCAGTTGAATCTAAATAGTAGGTAGGTCTTCTGTTCGTTTAATGTTTACTAGTTAATTCCCCCAAGCAGCAATAATACCCTGGTTTTACAGAGGTCTTAAGGCAGCAGGAGATTTTAAAGTATGAGCTTGCAAGACAGCTCAGAATGCCAGCAGTAATAGTATATTTTAAAAAACATACTACTGCATTCTTAACCGTTCAGCACTTATTTCAGAAAGTCAGTCAAGGTCTGATGTAATCCAAGCTAACAGTATTATTGAAGAGGCCAAGAAAGGAAATAAACAGGCATGTCATCTTCCAACATAAATTCTCACTCCATGGCCAGAGTGTGTGTTACTTCTCAAAGGGACAATGTTTCTTGCTGCCGGGAATCTTGAAAAATCTAAAATAGTGGTAAATACAATAAAAATAATGAATGTTTGTGATATTTGTATTTTTTAAACTAGTTACCTGAATGAGTTACAATGAAATATCATTCTCATCTTTTTGACTGAAGGGTTGTTTCTAGGCATAGTAAAATAAAAAATAGATACTGCTGATTTCTTAGAGGCGAAACTGCAGTAACTCAGGTTTAGTGCCTGAGTAGAACATGTGCACACCAGATTCTCCAGGCAACAGCAACCACTCTCGTAAGGTTTCGATGCTTTGTCTTGCAGTGGGTCCTGCTGCTTGTTATTAAACCAAAAATGAAGGAGAGACAGAAATTAAGAAAGAGGAGAAACAGGGAAACACCGTTATTGCTCCTCTTCCAAGTACTCAGTACTTTTCGAAAGCAAACCAATTGTATACACATTTAGGTGTAGACTTAGAACTCTGCTTAAGGTTTGAAATTTTGAAAACCATACTCCATGTCTTTTTTTCTGTTTCATCAATGTTGACACCAGTCACAGACACTCAAGAATGGCAGTTTTGTAATCCACCCCAATTGAAATTAGTCATGAACATTAACCAATCTTCTCTTGCAGTTATTAGTCTGTGGTTGCTCCGCGATCATTTCTGTTACAGTTATACGCTTCCGAGTGAGACCACCTCTCAGTCGGAGCCACACAGAGCAGATGGATGGAAGAAAGCCGGGCTGCTGGGCTGGTTTGAATCACACGGAACCCTGGCAAGACCAGGGTGCTGCTCAGCATGTGCAGAGCAGGACTTCAGACTAAGGGAGAACTTTGTGGTAACTGTCATTAAGATGATTAAGGACTTTGGATGCGCTGGGGCTGGACAGCAACAAAGCAAGAATAGAGCAGTTTTTGACTTGTATCCTATGCCTAAATGACTAAATCTTCCTTTGGGTCTGAAGTTTAATTCTGAATTTCTAAATGACATTTCATGACCTTTTTTAAAAGCTCGAGCATCATTCCAAAATGAATATTTCATGAATTCTTTCACTCATTATAGAATATCTGAAATCTGATCAAGCAGTGAATTCTTTCCTAAGTGGTAAATCAAATTCCAACAATGGCATTTCCAATAAGCTCAGCTCCTTGGGACATTTTTAAAATTTGTTTATATTACTCTTCAACTCCTTAACAGATACTTATGGAAAGTAAGGACAAAAGAGCTACAAACAAAGCTCAAATAAATTCAGAAATAAAAGCCCATAATTTCACTATTTCTAATGTGGCTTTACCTCTTTTCAACCACAGCAGGATAATTAAAATATACACTTTGCTGTGGAAACATGCGTATTTATGTAGATGTCAGCAAGTGGGAGAGTAGCTATTGCATTTTGTAAGATGGAACAGCTGGTCCCCAACTTGTGTTGGGGACCTACTAGTGCTTTCCCTTCTTAACTCTTGCTCTTCCTCACTGAAAATGGGGAAGACGAGGATGTTCGTTTCTTGCCTGCTTTAGTGCACTCTAGAAACACTTCACTCTAATTTTTATCCTTTTAATTGCTTGAGTTAACTACATCCCAGGGGGAAAAAAAAACAAAACAAAACAAAATAAACCCCACAGGGCTTGAGAACTATTCAAATTCTGCAACAAAACATGAAAAACTAAGTAGACGCTTCGCATTCCCTTTTTCTTCAGGACCTACCGAGTGAGCAGGTCTAGGAAACTTAGGTTTGTTAATTATCTTTTATCCAGGAAGATCACACTGTGCTTGCAGATCACATTACAGAAATTAAAGTGATAGGTAAGGTTGAGAATTTTCCCCTTGAATTCTCAATATCAGTCTTCTGGAATTTTCTAAAATTTCCTTTTAAAAGGAAGCTTTCCCATGGCCAGTTTCAACCATGTGTTGAAGTTTGAAGAATGAATAAGGAAATTCTTTTATCTGTTCTAGATTTATAGAGATGAGAGATAAATCTTTGAGGGTAAAACTTTGCTAAGACACATCTTTCCTTTTGACCTATTTCACACTACCATAACATAACATCTTAAGATTAACTCCCTAATTCAGTCCTTACCTGTGTGTTTATGGCTTGCTCTTTAGGTCAATGGAAATTTTCTCAATCAGAATAAAACCAAACTTCAGCCCTAAATATTAAATATTGGCACAGACTTTAAATGACTGTTAGACTCTGAAAAATTATGTCAGCAATTTTATAAATATCTAAGTTTTCCACTTTATCCTCACATACATGATATATGCCACTCCTTCTAAAATGTTCATAATTGCTTTTCATGTGAAAGATGTGAAAGTAAATTTGTGGTGAAATAGCAAAGCAAGGGCTTTTTCTTGCAAACAGCAGACCTTCACCATCTGCACAATTCTTTAAATGGAAGACACTACTATTTTTGCTTTGCACATAGGCAGGTACATCAAATCATCAAGGGCTAAACCCTTCTTCCACAATTAGCACCATCTGATGCAAGTTGTGCTCATGGACAGGCTGTCCAAGAGAATCCAACCTTCTACTGAAAGTGTGAGTCCCCGTTAGTAGCTGCAGTTTGTAGAGGCTCAGTATGGGCAGGTAGGGCAAAGTTTAACACTGTGTTACAAAATATGATACCAGGTAGAAGGAGAAGTTTGAAATACATAAGGAAATATGTATTCTATAACACAAACCATATGTAAGGAAATTAATCCTCTTTTATTTGGTATTCATTAAACAGTATCTAAAATACTGCATCCAATTTTGAGCTCCCCTCCAGTATGTAAAAGGTGTTGATATGCAAGTTTAGTAGCAGGCCACCAAAGTGGTTGGGGCTGGAGCACATGAGAGGCTGAAGGAGCTGGGCTTGTTCAGCCTGGAGAAGGGATGGCTTTGGGGGCACCTAAGAGCAGTTTGCCAGGGTCTGTGAGGAAGTTGTCAAGAGGGTGGAGCTGGGCTCTTCCCAAGGATGCATAGCAGGAGGAGAGATAGTGGACAAGAGGGGGTCCAACCGCATGTCAGGAAAAAATCCTTCACCATGAGGACAGTCAAGCACTGGAACAGGTTGCCCAGAGAGGCTGTGCAGTCTCTGTCTTGGGAGGTTTTCAAGACCCAACTGGATAAAGCCCTGAGCAAGCTGGTGTGATCTCATAGCTGAGCCTGGTTTCAGTAGATCAGCCAGACCAGATGGCCTCCCAAGATCTCTTCCAACCAGAACTGTTCAAGCAAGAATTATTTTTCCTAGGCCAGTATATCCATAGAAAAACTGTTGCACAAAGTCGCATCTTCTGGCAAGCGCTGATTTCTTTTCCTTAGGTATAGCTGCAACATTTCACTGTTTGCAACTTTCACTTTTCATTGATGTAATGCTATCACCAACAGCATAATGCTGCCTAGCAACTTATCCCAAGTAATAAAATGTAACTGGGGACGAAAAAGACAAAATGGGGAGTATTATTTATAAGCACATTTATTCTTAAATCGATTTGTTTTCCTTTTTTTTTGTTTCAAGAGATATCAACTGGCTGATTGCTATCAAAGATATTAGTCCTGCAACCACTAAAATTAGGTGCTTAAATTACTGGAATTGCTAATGCTGGTAATGCACATACGTAAGCGCTGGCAGGACTGCATCCATAATCCTGAGCCAGCTCCTTAACTGGCTTATTAGTTTTTGTTGTAAGCATCAAATAGATATAATCTAAAGGAATCTAATACAATTTATGCCATACACTTTCCTTCTGCTTTCTGGGGTATTTTGCTAAGGGTTTTGTTTTTCAAATCCTATTCCATGTCTTTAATGCCATCATAGCAACAACAGCAATTGCAGGATTACATCTTTAATTTTGCTAATTTTACAAGCTCCAGAAGGCTATGAGTTCACATTATTTCGTATCAACTAGTATCATTTAAAGACAAATTATAATTTACAGGAAATTACTTTTTTTTTCCCAAGAAGGTAAAAATACAGATTGGAACATGGCAACTTCATTTATACAAACCGTTTTTCCAAGTATTTATTAATTTATTTATTTTTCATTTATTGTTGGTATCTCTTTACCAACAGGTGATATGAGTTATTTCACTGTGGGGCTCAAGACTGAGCCTTTATTTGGCTCTTCAGTAGTTTGAAAATCAACCAGACCACCCAGCTGATGCTACCAGTGAAGTAAATGCTCTGCAGCAGCAAAGAAGCGCATGAGTACCAAAAATGCTTTGAGATGCACAAGTAGGGTTTATCACCAAAATAAGAAAACTGTCCCAGTACTTGAAGGCTATCACGAGAAAGAAAAACCCAAAACACCCCAAATCCCAAAAGAAACCCTCTTGAACGGCAGCGGTGCCTGCTCAGGCCTCAGAGAGGATAACCCCGGTGGGCTCTTCCCTCGCTTCGCTCACCGCTGGCGTGTTTCGGGGCACAGCCAGCACATCCCAAAGTCGCTGTGGGACAGCGTTTTGTGTGACGGGACCACCGGCCTTCGTGGGCTCAGCCCCTGGCTCCGCAGCCGCTAAGCCGTATTTCTTCTGAAGCGGGAAGCTTTAGCAGCTCGGGGGTGGTGGGTGTTTATTTTTTAATGTGTCTGTGTGCGGTCGGCCCCGTCTCCTCCTCACCTGCTCCCTCCCCGGCGCCGGCCCGCAGGCCGCCCCGCCCGGCCCCCCCTCCCCGTCCCCGCCGTTGCCGAGAGACCGAGGGCGGCCACCGCCGCCACAGCCGCCGCTGCCGGGCGGGCCCCGCCGCCCCGATCCACCGCGGGGAGGACGGCATACGAGGCAGGAACGCAACCGTAACACCTCACACACTCGCGGGGGCCGGGACCGGCCGCTCCCGACCGCGCCATGAAGGGAGATGCTGGCGGTAGGTCGGAGGCATCGGGCGCGTCTTGCTGCGCGGCGCTCGGCTCGCTACCCGGTGGGCCCAGCTCCTCCCCGCCCCTTCTCCGGCTCCTCGATCGCCGGCGACCGCCGTGGCTTTCCCGGGCACGCTGGCCGTTTCCCAGGGAGGGGACGGGCAAGACGAGGAGGCCTGGGCCAGCTGCGTGGGAGGGCAGGGGCGGCGGGACCCTCCTCATCGCCCGCCCCAACCGTCCTCCCCCCGGCGGTGGGAGGGGGCGCTCCGGGACGGCCTCGGGGCCTGATGCCGCAGGGGTAGGCCGGCGGCGGGCGGCTAGCAGGGAGCGGGAAGGTGGCCGCCCGCCGCCGACTTACCCCCGCCAAGACCCAGGGCCCCCTCCACATCCCTCAGTGGGGCAGAAAAATGCCTCACTTGGTTCCTGAGGCAGAGCAGGGCTGTGAGGCAAACGGGCCTCTTCGTTTATCATAGGCCGGGGGTACACTAATTTAATGGGTCGTTGCGGATGGGGCCGAGGCGGGACGGGGGGAGCTGCATCCCTGAGGGAGGTTTCACCTGGTTTGCAGGGGCTGGTGGCTACAGGGTTGGGTGTGGCTGGAGAGAGCGATGTACCTAGGCCTGGAGTGAATCTCTTTAACGTGCTGTTTCAGGGGTCTCAACGCTGTTGATTGAGTGGAGAGAGAGGCGCTTAACGTTTTTTGTTGTTGACATCTTTTATTTTAGCACTCCCGGTAAGGTCAGAGGCACGTTTCTAAGGATGGAGGTTTCTGATGGCCTGTACATGCAGATGTAACTTTTAAGTCGGCTATGATTTGGTTGGTTACCCATTGTTGCGTTCTGAGTCACTCATAATGGAAATATGCACAGTGAGAAAATGCTAACTAAATGCTGTTTGAGTCTTTTGTTTTGTGTCTTAAGCATCTTCAATTTCCCTGTTTCTTGCCATTGTCCCTCTTTCTTTTCATTTCCTTCCATAGCAGCCACATCCCACCTGCCCTCTAAGTGACCAACAGAGAAATAATACATATTAACAATGAACTAAGTTTTGCTGCAAATCACAAAGTTAAGAAACCTTAATGGAGGGAGAAAAAAAATTTACATTTATTTGAGTTGGTCTCTCTGGCTGCTAGAAGGCTCCAGCTCTCTGCAGGTTCATGCATATACCTTTGGGGACTTCTAGGAACAGTTGGGGGAAGTTTTGTTTAATTGTTTGAGCTCGGTGCTGTGTTTTAAAATGAAATTTTAAAGCCATTACAATCAGCATGTCATTTGTGCTTTAGAAATGTAGACCCATAGTCTTTTTGCTTGGTGTGTCTGTTTTATTTCGGTCTGCGATTTGGTCCATCACAGTCCATTCCCATTGAAGCTATACCTCCTGGAAATACAGCTTACTCTGTTTTGACTTACTTCCAGCTTCTGGACATTGCCAGTATCATGAGCACTATGTAGACCTAGGTGGTGTTCATCCAAACCCAAGTCTTGAGTCACAGAGGTCTCACGTCTTAAACCTTCACCACAGGAGATGAGTAGTATCAGGCTGTGTTGTAGGGAGCAGTGAGCTACTGAATCAAGCTCTGGAAGAGGTGGGGAGTCTCGGATTTTCACAGATAAGAATGTCTTAAGGCATGAGTATCTCATGATGGGACAGAACTGTTACTAGCTTCTGGGGATTTGGGTTTCCTCCCCACCCCCCTAGGTATTTAGGAATTCAGGCAGTTGTAAACAGGATTTTTAATGTGTTATGAGTAAAATAGAGGTGTTGCATGCACAGATTATTTTTACTGTGTTATCAATAGAATACTTCCATGGTTGGAAAATGACTTGGATGTCCTGTAGATTTTGAGCATTAAATCTTTTTGGAGGTAGAGAGCAAAGTCAGCCTACTATGGGCATTATGGGTTGAATCATATTTTATTTCCCTTTCAAGCTTTTTCTGTTCTCCCTTTCTTTACGTCCATAACGCCTTTTATTTCATTTGAAGTTTCCTGTATCGGTTAAGTACTAATAAATGTCTTGCTTTGGGAGATACCACTCCTAGACTATGGTTGCAAATTGTCTTGGTTCTACTAGGCAATTTCTTTTCCTTTTCCTTTCTTTGTTTTCTGTGTTATTTTAATCTCTTTTTTTTTTTCCCCTCACCATGGGGACAATCAAGCAGTGGAACAAGATGCTCAAAGAAATTGTACATTCTCCATTGTTGGAGGTTTTCAAGATCGGACTGGAGTAACCTGAGTAAACTGCAGTAGCCTGGTCTGACACCAGAGTTGACCCTGCTTGAGCAGGAAATTGGACTAGAGACCTCCTGAGGTCCTTCCAACCCGAGTTAGCTTATGATTCTATGATCTCAGTTTTCTATTTATTTTTTTCCCCCAAAATAAAGCCTTCGGGTTTCGCCTTTTCTTCCTAGGGCATTACATTCAATCATTGTGTTTATGAAGATGGTAGTCCAGTATCAAAGGTAGGAACTGTCCTGTGGCGATGAGAATGTGTATCATGTGTCAATTTGTTTGTTTTAAAGGAAAGATAAGAGGATAAAAAAGGAAGAATACTAGTTTTGTCTTCAGGATTTCAAGTTTAAAAGAGATAGGTGTTAACTGTTTTGCTGGCGATTCCTTAAATCATGGAAAGGGAAGAATTTGGGAAAGGGGCATGATCTAGAATATCCAAATTTCTTAAATAATTATTTTAGCAAAAATTGTAGCAATGCTAAAAGAATATCACCACTGTTTAATTTTTAAGGTATTTCAATTTAAACTACAAAAAGATGTGTGTACAAGGTTTTAGGCACACTAACATGTAATTAGTGGTACAACAAAATCCCAGCAACATTAAAATAATCACTTAAGCAGGCATGCTGCCAGCCATCTGCCTACAGAGAAGCTCCTTTCCACCCCTGCATCATTCTGGGAAGGATGCCCTCATCCTCTTCTTTAAAACCGTGAAAAAATAGGTCTGCAGCATTCGTAGCAGGTTACTGATTGTGTGGTATTTTAGAGAGAGGATGGGTTGCTCCCTCAACCCTCTGAAAGAGTGACCTACTGCCACCTGCCTCCTTGCTTGCACAGGGGGCTACGACACAATTTCCACCTGGAGATGAGTAGACCGCAAACGCAAATCCGGAACACTACTGATCTCGTGTTTTTTCCAACATTGATTCTTACTAAGCACATGTCTGTGCCTCTTTGTCAGCTATGGGCTCTTAAAGATTTTCATCTAGACTACATTGCAGTAGACTAATCCTAGGGCAGCAAGTGGTGGGTAGGTGGCCCACAGTCGAAGTGGACTTTTGAAGTAATCTGGCTGTTAAACTATGCTATATATCCATAAAGGGAATATATTGCCATCAGTATATTCTCTACATATAATTACTGTGCATTCAGTGGTCAGCATTAAATTTTATCATTTTATCAGCAGTTCTGACCGAGTAATGTCTAAGGGTATATTTAAATTGTAGGGCTTGGAAAGCTTCCCTGTTGTCCAGTCACGCTAACAGCCAACATGTTGGAGGTAGACTGAGGGTGCTCACCACTCTTGTGCTTTGGTTTCCACTGAAAGAAAAAGCTGGTTACTTGTACAAGGAAGTAGCTGCTTCATGCTTGGATGTGTCCCTCGTTTTGGGATACCTGGGGAGCTGGGACTGTGAAATGTGAGAGTGTACCCGCCCTTTACTAGAGAAGTAGCTTTTGAGTACCTTGATCTCTACTTTGTATGTAAGAGAAGTGGTGTGGTGGAATGTGCCATGGTGTGGTCTAATAGCACCATTGGGAAAATCATCTTCAGTTATTTTTTTCTTTTACTCAACCAAATTTCTTAATTGAAAAATGTCAAAAAGCTAACCAATTCTATTTAAAATCATGAAGTTCATTCTCTGGCTGCATCATAGCACCATGTATATGCATGCGTAGTTTCTTCAAAATTGTGTCTTCTGGATGTTAGAAGGCTTATAGTAAAAAGGACTTGTGATGTGACATTATGTGATAGTAGTGGTAGGCTGTATATCAGGCTCACATGAGGTCTGCTTTTGTATGCTATGTGATATTTGATTCTCTCTGCTGAGTAGATCTGAATTATTTTGGCTAGGTCCAAGAGGAAGAACTTATATTTAAGAAATAAATATTATGTGAGCATTGTCCTTATCTGATAATAAGACAGGACACAGGAGACGTGTTGGGAGCAAAGAGCTGAAGTCTGGACACCTGTCTATTTTCAGACTAGATGTTCTTACATTGGCAGCCTTAAGCAATTGTTAAACCTTCCTCGATCCATGAACCTCAGTCTGGTATTTTTGATCTGGGGTCCTGTTAGTGCGTACAAGATGCCACCAGCTGTTCTTTCCAACCTGTTTCCAAATGATTTGAAAATGTGAATGTAACTGGTTTTTAGGATATTTTGTTCAGTATACCCTCTTTGTGAAGAATCCTGTTTGGTTTTAGTAAATACTGAAGTTCGGTCAGCTATTAACAGTATAATGTGTTCAAAATAATGAAGAGATCATAGAATCATAGAATTCCAGGTTGGAAGGGACCTCAAGGATCATCTGGTCCAACCTTCCTTGGCAAAAGCACAGTCTAGACAAGATGGCCCAGCACCCTGCCCAGCTGAATCTTAAAATGTCCAATGTTGGGGAATCCACCACTTCCCTACAGAGATTATTCCAACGGCTGATTGTTCTCATTGTGAAAAATTTTCCTCTTGTGTCCAATCAGATTCTGCCCAGGAGTAACTTGTACCCGTTACCCCTCGTCTTCTCTGTGTGACTCCTTGTAAAAAGGGAGTCTCCATCTTCTTTGTAGCCACCCTGTAAGTACTGGAACATGGTGATGAGGTCTCCCCAAAGCCTTCTTTTCTCAAGGCTGAACAAACACAGTTCTCTCAGCCTTTCCTGAGATGGCAGGCTTCCCAGTCCTTTGGTCATCTTTGTGGCCCTTCTCTGGACCCTCTCCAGCCTGTCCACATCTTTTTTGCATAGTGGGAACAAAACTGAAGAGTAGTCCAGATGTGGCCTGACAAGCACTGAGTAGAGTGGGATAATGACTTCTTTATCTCTGCTGGTGATGCCCTTGTTGATGCAACCCAGCATCCTGTTGGCTTTCTTTGCCACAGCAGCACACTGTTCGCTCATATTGAGCTTGTTGTCCACCAGAATCCCCAGGTCCCTTTCCACAGAGCTGCTCTCCAGGCAGGTAGATTCCAGTCTGTGCTGTACTCCTGGATTATGTTTCCCAGGTATAAGACCTTACACTTGTCCTTGTTGAACTTCGTAAGGTTCTTGTTAGCCCACTCTTCCAGCCTATCCAGGTCTTCCTGCAGAGTGGCTCTCCCTTCTGAAGTGTCCGCTTCCCCACTCAGTTTGGTATCATTGGCAAACTGCATCAGGGTATGCTTGATCCTGTCATCCAGATCACTTATGAAGATATTAAACAGCATTGGGCCCTGTATTGATCCCTGGGGGATCCCACTTGTGACAGGTTGCCAGTTTGAAAAAGAGCTATTTACCATGACCCTCTGGGTGGTGCCTGTCAGCAAGTTCCCCACCCACCACACAGATCTTTTAGGACATTTTGTCAGATGCAGTAACAATACCACACAGAAAGAAAAAGTACTGAAAGAAGTTTTTCCTTGAATCTAGTTAATAACATCCATAGTGGCATGTGCCATGTGATTGTATCCATTGGAATTCTCTCTTTACCCTTCTAAAATTAAATATAACTGTACCGTCATGTGTATAGCTCGCACACTTCAAGTATTTTGCTACATGAAAACAAATATGGAAATGCTGTTCACCTGTACCTGCACCCAAAAACGGGAATGGAAGAACATGAGGATGGAGGGAGCAGGCAATAGAGAATCAGCAACAATTTGCTAAGAGGGAAAGGAGAAAGCTATTGAGATGAAAGAATGAGAACTTACATTTTTCCTATAACCATATAATGCATACTATGGTTAAGAGCAATTTCTTCTTTAAGGTAGCCTGTAGTTTGGGGGTTTTTAAAATGTGTAATATGGAAACAGGGTTTTGTCATCATTCTGTGTGTATGGGTGTTCACGTCATCTTCCTGTCACCTGTTTTAGCTTTCACAGATAGTAAAAAGTTCAAAGATAATTATTCTCATAGAAGTGTATGTGCCACTTTGTGTGTCCCAGCTCTGGGAAAAGTTGGAAGGGGAGTTGACATTTTCAAAGAAGAGAGAATTGGTGTTGAAGAGAGTGCTTGCAGGTGGCCATCCCTGGAGGGACCTTCAGGCAGTGCTCACATGAGCTCAGGGGACAAAGTCAATAGGCAGTGAGAAAGAAGTAATGTTGGAAGCCAGACATTGCTGATTCCAAGGATTTGTCTGATTTTTAAACTTTCTCCATAAGTCATAGGTAGGAATATCTGCTTTATTTTGCTGTTTATTTTTCTGTAAAGTCATTTTTCAGCTGCTGCCTTTGTCTGCCAGAGCATTTATAAGCCTGTTTTCCTGACATCGTGATAGAGATTTCTTGAGCAGATTATGCTGTATACAGTGAGCTTGCTTTATAAATGAGACACAGATTTCTCAGCTTTTGATGGTGTGTAGGATCAGCTACTTTTTAAAATTTGTCATTTGATTTTTGTAGGAAGTGCAAACTTCCATCAGCAGGAGTGTCTTGTGGTTAGTATGGATATCACAAACTGGGATTAGACCTTCTTGAGACTTTTTTTTCCAAAGTGCACAGTCGGTCTTAAGTTCACCAACTATTGCAATAGCATACTTTCTTTTCAGGAAAAGCTGCAAACTCAGTGGTTGGTGGTGGTTTAGACAGCGTAGTGGTTGCTGAACATACCTGCAACTTCAGGGAGAGAGAGGAAGAGAGAAGGCTGACCAAATTGATCTGAAGGGGCTTAGTGTGTGAGTAATTGTCTATTTAGTTTTCTTCCTTTCATTTGTCTTTGCTTCTAAAAACAAAGACACTACATTCCTCCCTGAAAAGGCTGACATCTGCGCTGTGGATTTTCATTGATACTGTAAAGAAAATACTCCAAAGAAATGTGAAGTAGATGTAGCCCCAAAACTCCATAATATTTTCCTGTCTCAAAACCTGTCTTTGCCCTGCACCCAATGTTTCTTAAAAACTCTGGAGGTAGAAATATATCCTAGAGAATATATTAAGCCTTTCATGTTAATAACAGGTTGTGATCAAAGGAAGATCTAATGATGTCTGTCAGAATCAATGCAGGAACTGCAGGGGTGGATTTGTAGTCGGGGTTAGGGAGAACTACAGCCTCCCCATTAACACAGCTTGGTGTGGTGCTCACTGCGTGTCACATGCTGGAAGGAGTTGATGCACAGCTCCCTTCCTTCTCTTCCATCTTTCAGCTGGTTCCCCCTTGCAGAAACATGTGCAAAAGGGATTGTAGTCCAAGAGTTAAAATTATTTACACACATGGCAGAGTCCTGAGGCTGCACCAGGCATTGTGTTGCTCTACAGTAACAGACACATGTAAAAGCCTGTGTGTTCCCTGGAAAAATAGAAGTAGTGAGAACAACAACAAAAAATTGCATAAAAGCTTGACAGCAATTGTGCTGTACTTCGAATAATCTTGCTAAAGACCATTTTCAGAAGATTCTTGGCTTGTTGTCTTTATTCTTCATTTTTTTGTGGGCATTTCTGCTCATTTCAAGTAGAGAAGTAAACAAGCTGGTTCTTATATTCCATAAACATTTCCTCCCTTCCATTGGATTTATATACATGGCAATTTGTTTATTCAAGGCCACCTCTTAAAAATAAGAATTCTGATCTCTTTAGGCACAGCATTTAAGTACGTGAACTGAAGCCATTATGGACATCTTAAGTTCACGATATTTTCTATGCCCAGATCAATTAAAAAAAAAAAAAAAAAGAGGCACTGAGTAAAAGGGTAAATGGGAATTCCATTAGAAGGATATGGCTTATCTTCCTACACATCAGATGTATAAATAAACAATAGTGAGAAAGGCATGAAAACAACAGAGCCTCTCTAATAGCCAGTTGATAATTATCTACTTTCTTCCCCAAATGGACATAGCTTGCTATTTAGAGTGTCATTTATTAAAAAAAAAATCAGTAACGGCTTGTCAGTGTTTCATGTCCTGAGCCTTTTCTCATAATTATTGATTGTACTTATCTTATTGGCACATATTTTCTTAAGAGTTTACTGGGAGCACAGTCATAGCCATTACCAGAAAGGGTAAACATAAAATTATTATTTTCTTAAATCACAGATTAGCTTTTGAAGAACAGTTTCCAAAGGAACATATTTGCAAGAAACATTTTAGAAAGTGTCTTTTTTTTTCCCCTAAGGTCTTGAGAAATGCAGCTCCCAAGACATTGCAGTAAACTTCTTATCACTGTGCTAAAAGTAGCCATTTTGAGGATTCATGATCTCAAAAAGTACACCAACATCTCTGAGGCTTCAAGCATTTCTAGTTATGCTTTAGTCCAAGCAGGAGAAAAACAGGTCAATACACTAGGCTTAGAAATTAGTAGGAGAAAGCAGGAAAAATTGCAGAAGAGGAGGAAGTAGTGAATTCAGTTATGAGCAAGAAGTCGGAGTATGAAGCTTGAGCATGAGGTTTAAGAGAACATACAACTTGCATGGGTATTATTTCAGTCTTCATTTGTTAGAGAAAGACTATTAATTTATAATGTTCATTTTACAATATTTGCATATTTTTAGTGACAGCTTACCAATTTCACTTGTGCTAAGGTTCTGTGACTGGCCATCCAACACAAATAAAGGTGTCAGAAATTGTCCCTTATTTTGTGCCTTTATATAATTTCTGTTTATTTAAAAAAAATCAATTATTACATAGTGTCATCTCCTCCAACCGGGGGCATCGGTCCAAGACCTCACCATGTTGCTTAATGTTCTATACAAAGATGGTTCAGACTTGACTTTTAAATATTAGGCAGGAGATATGAGAAAGGTGCATATCGGCAGGAAAACACAAGGTCGTACTGGTGGCACAGTTGTCATGATCAGGAGCTTTAGTTTACTGACAGATAGGAAAGAAGATACTGAAAAACCTTTGTAGAAGCTTGCAAGGAACTCACATATGGAGCTCATGATGTATGGAGAGACACCATAGGAGAAACCACAAAAGAACTCGTCTGAAAATGTAGCGAGGGAATTACAGAGACAGGAGCTGACCTCTTGAATCTGAAAGAGAGAAAATAGGCAGAGTAGGAGTAGACTCTGAGGGACTTGAAGATGAATAGGTTATGTTTGCCATAACAGCTAAAAGAAGAGACAGCCAAGGATGCATAGGTGCATAGTGTTTGGACATGAAGCAGCAGCCTGTGTTGTTGAAAAGGCCAGCTGAGACCAAGCACGTCGGTACTTCTGCGCTCCTGAGCCCACTGTTTCCTCGAGCAAATCGAGGACAGTGTCTCTTTCATTCATGTTGTGGTCATCACTGTGATACTTGGGCCTGTAGTGACAGGACAAGGGGGCAACAGTTTTAAACTGAAAAAGGGAAGATTTAGGTTGGACATAAGGAAGAAATTCTTTATGATGAGGGTGGTGAGACACTGGAACAGGCTGCCCAGAGAAGTTGTGGATGCCCCATCACTGAAAGTGTTCAAGGTCAGGTTGGACAGGGCTTTGAGCAACCTGATCTACTGAAAGATGTCCCTGCTCGTGCAGGGGCATTGAATTAGATGATCTTTAAAGGTCCCTTCCAACCCAAACCATTCTATGATTCTCTTTTATACTGGTTTTGACAAACTTTTCAAAAGTATGGTGTCACCTACAAACCATGCTTGGTCTAGAGTAAAGGTCCAGGACAAGGTTCCAAGATCTTGCTTTCTCCTTCCCCCTCACTTTCCTGAAAAAAAAACCCTAAGAAATTGTATTTCATGAATGACAGAATTGTATTTCATGGGCAGACTGTTACTCCTTGAGAGAGTGCCCGATGGAAAAGGACCTGGGGGTATTGGTGGACAGCCGGCTGAACATGAGCCAGCAGTGTGCCCAGGTAGCCAAGAAGGCCAACAGCATCCTGGCTTATACCAGGAATAGTGTGGCCAGCAGGACTAGGGAAGTAATTGTCCCCCTGTACTCGGCACTGTTGAGGCTGCACCTCAAGTACTGTGTCCAGTTCTGGGCACCTCACTACAAGAGAGACATTGAGGTGCTGGAGTGAGTCCAGAGGAGGGCAACAAAGCTCGTGAAGGGTCTGGAGGGTATGTCCTATGAGGAATGGCTGAGGGAACTGGGATTGTTTAACCTGGAGAAAAGGAGGCTGAGGGGAGACCTTATCACTCTCTACAACTACCTGAAAGGAGGTTGTAGTGGGGTGGGGGTCAGCCTCTTCTCCCAGGCAACTAGCAACAGGACTAGAGGACACAGCCTCAAGCTGCACAAGGGGAGGTTCAGGTTAGACATTAGGGAAAATTTCTTCACAGAAGGGGTTATTAGGCATTGGAATGGGCTGCCCAGGGAGGTGGTGCAGTCACCATCCCTGGAGGTGTTTAAGAGAAGGCTAGATGTGGCACTTAGTGCCATGGTCTAGTTGACACAGTGGTGTTAGGTCAAAGGTTGGACTCGATGATCCCAGAGGTCTCTTCCAACCTAGTTGATTCCGTGATTTATTTAGACTCTGGGATCCATGAACTGTGTCTCTGGGAAAGTTGATAATAAGATCTAACCCACCTTTCTGCTCTCATGGTGTATCCACTAGTTGTGGCTCACATCGCTGAGCATATAGAAGGCTCAGTCAGTGCCACCCATGCAGGAATGTCCAGACTCAGCCTGACCTTGTGGAAACTTTCCTCAGCGCTTCCATGTGGCAACACAAACCCCAGAGACAGACAGCTATCTGGCTGTTGGATAGATAATTGCTAACATAAAAAAAAAGTATTACAAAAATACATGTTAATAGTAGTATGTAGCAGAAAGACTCTTCTGATTTCAGTAAAGAACATTAACATCTGTTGGCTGCTTAACATCTCCTGTTTGCCTTTGGCATGCCTTTGGCATGTTGGGCTTTATCTTAGCCTAGTGTAATAAATGGAAATGCCACCATTAAATTAAATGGCTCCAGGTCAAATCCATCCAACGATTACTCTGGGATTAAGTTCACAGCAATAGCATTCTTTGCATGTTGGTACAAACTTTCTGCCAGCATTGCTAAATTTCTGGTAATTGTTTGCGTTGCATACCTTTATGTAATTTTTCATAAACTAACAAGAGTCATGTCAGTGATTTTTACAGACAAAGCTTTTTAATAAAATGGAGATCCTGTTAATCAGTAAGTACAAGCAGTTTGCATGAAAACAATATGCTTTAGGTTATTTATAAAACTGTTCAAAATGCATTATAAAATGGTTTCAGTGAATTAATGTCTTCTCTTTTTTCTCCCCAAGGAGGTTTTCATGATTATAAATAACAAAAGTTAACTTCAGAATGCTAAAAAGGAAACAAAGTTCAAGGGTGGAAGCCCAGCCAGTTACAGATTTCGGTCCTGATGAATCTTTGTCAGACAATGCAGATATTCTGTGGATTAACAAACCAGTAGGTATCTCTTTCCATAGTTACTAATTTTAAGTTAAGTGTAACTTGTATGGTTGAAACATGACTTCCACGAAAGATTCTGAAATAGGTGTTTGTCAGAAACAAGTATTGACCTACAGTTGCTGATCTACCAGCTCATTTTTTGCAAAAAGTACAAAACTAAATAAAAAGGTTTCTTTTGGTTGTTGCAGACTGATGGGGATGATCAAGCAGTGTTTGCCAAGTCGTCCATCTACCGTTTTTTTAAACAGCCATCCTTTCAGTGTCTCTGGTTCCTAACATGTTTATTGAAATTAGAAGTTGTTTGTAAAATGAGCTTTTGAAAAGTATGTCAAAAGGAGCGTTTCATTGCTAAAGTGGTAGCCAGCAGTCAGCACTTTTGAATTTCAGATCTCTTTTAAATCATTTATTAATATGAAAGTGTATTTTGGCTGGTTATTTTGAAGTACAGCTCATATTTTTCTGGTGTCATTTAACCTACAAACTGCCCTAAGCAATAGATAGGTATTAAAGTGTCTGGCAACTTGAAATTGGGGAAAGCTTCTCTGGGAGCGGAGTTCTTAATAGAATGTGCAGTATTAAGAAAAGGCCTTTACCATGTAAATATGGTTATGATGATTAAATTATTTATTGAGCAGTCACTGTGCATCAAAATATTCCTATATTTTGAATGATTCATAGTTTTTCAGAGAAGGCATTTTTGCATTTCTCTTAAAGTAGCATATAAATTTTTACTTTCTAAAAGCAGAAAGTCAGATATTCTGAAATAATACACGTTGCTAGCATTACATTCATTTAATGGAACTACCATCTCGTGTGCAGTATGGATGCTAGATCCCCTCAGCTTTGCTGCTGAGTTTTAACACCTAAATGATTTACAAGACAACACCCGTATATTAATTCATGCTAAATAATCTTAAATAGAATGTTTGTATTGACTGCTGTAATAAGCTCAAAATGTCATTGCAGAAATATATGCTGGGTTATTTACCTGTGTTTCTCAGCACACAGTACACGACTTTTCGATGGAATAATTTTTTTCTTGTCATGCTGATGGACTAGTTGTATATTGCTTAGCATGTATAATATCGACATTTTGCTGTGGCAGACAATGTTTTTTATATCAGCCACACTGTAATATTTATGTTAATTTTTTCAGTTGAAATAAGGTTTGAAACAAAGTGGGTATTAATGGGACGTAAGAGATCATTCATCAGGTGCCTTCCGCTTCCAAATTATTAATTTGGGCTCAGAGTATGCAAATATTAGAGCTTTTCAATTCAGGTCAAATATCATTACACTTAGGTGAGTGTACAGTGGATATTAAATTAGGTGAGTGTTCTTAAATCTTCTTGATATCAAAAGGTCTGAGGTGATGTAAATGAAAGTAGAATTTTTCCTCAGATGAAAAATTGCTGTAAATACACTTTGGTTCAGTGTTTTTTCTTTGGAAATTTTTTTTCTTACTGAAATGTCTTTTTTTGTCTTTTGTTTTGACGGATACAACCTTACCAACTCTGATTCATTACACTTGTCTGGCTTCAAGATGTTTCAGTGATGTTTTGATTTAAAAGAAAAAAAATCCAACCTTAAACCCCTGTATTGATACATTCTACTTTTTCGTTAGACCTCCCACTGTGACTGGCACTGAATATCAGCCTTATTAATATTCATTGTAGTGAGACTCAGACCAAAGTAGTCATAAAAATGAACTGTTCTCTTATAGCAACAAAACTTGTTTGGATCAAAAGTGAATCCTGATATTAAGAAGTAGCTTTCTGTGACATGGTCTCTTTTACTCTTTTCATAAATGGAAGGAAGCCTTTAATCCCCCTGCCTTTCACTTAATCTTTGGAATTGTAAACTGATTTAAAAATCAGTTCATCTAAATGTGGAACTAAAATTTTCCACAGATATTTTCATTTAATATATTCACCCAAGTTATAACATCAGCTAATTCCACATATTGTCTGCACATAAATGTGACAAGTTGTCAATTGAAAAGAAATTGGATTACAAAAGCCGCAAAATAGAAATGATAGAACCCTAATTTTCAGTTTCCTGGCTTTTAATTCTGGGTTTCTGACTTACACAACCTCCCAAATTAGCTAATAAAATTATATATGTGTATATATACACATATATATATGTGTATATGTATATATAAAAATAAACTAAAGTCAGGAGTGCTTATTTTTGGATGAAGACCTTTAATATGTGGATCATGATGTAAAAGAAAAATGCAAATGTGAGTTTACAAAAAGTGCCAGTACAAGTTATGGAGGCTAAATATTTGGGCTTTTTTTGAACATCAAAGCAATCTCACATTGTCTTGTGTTTTTTTTTTTTCAGTGGGTACACTCTTTACTACGCATCTGTGCCATCATCAGTGTTATTTCTGTTTGTATGAACACTCCAAAGACCTTCGAGCATTATCCTCCGCTCCAATATGTGACGTTTGCTCTTGATACTCTGTTGATGTTTCTTTACACTGCAGAGATGATAGCCAAAATGCATATCCGTGGGATAGTTAAGGTAAGCGTTTAAACAGTATTCTACATGTGCTTAAGAAAGTGATCTGAATATATGCTGGTGACATTTGATCTTTGTTTTTTAACTTCTCAGCTCTTTTTGCTATGATTGTTTTTAGCTGCAGGCGACACCATGGCGTATAAACTGAAAAGGCAGACTGACAAAGATGCAGCTTTACTGCATATTTAATCCCCCCCAAAATATAATACCAACATTCATAATAATGGTTTCCTGCTAAGAAATAGTTTCATTGTATGAATATAAAGAATGAAAGGAAAAATAAGCTACATATACATTAGCAAGAATATTTTGTAAATGTCTAGAGATCCATATATGGACTTAGAACTTTTGATTTTCATTTCAGAAGGCTGGATGTGTTGTTCTGTGGTTACTTTATTTAAATAAGAACATATGTCTTACTGTGAGCTAAATGAAGAAAGTTATCTTACTTTACTGATTTTTTTCCTTAATATAATGCATGTTGGTAAACAAACACTTCTGTTATGATATGTTTACTGTTGTTGCTGGACTAATTTGTGTAAGTTGATATGATATTGGAGAATGTAAAACTGCAGAGTTTTCCAGAGATCATTATTTTGCAGCATTATTTTACTGATTGTTTCCAGTCTTCTGCAAAAAGATACAAATTCAGCTTGCATATAGAAAATCCATCTGCAGGCCATATTTGACAATGCAATTATGTCACTATTGCACAGGACAGATAATCCGTGTGTTATTGTCTCCTGAAAGGTCTGGTAACTCCGGAGACATCTGAGGTTGTCCTTAGGTCTTCAGTTTGTTCTGAGTTTGCAGATAGCATTTTTTGTTCACTGCCAAACTAAGCTATTATGTCATCATACTTAAGGAATATTAATAGCAAAAGATAAAGTATCATTAATATTAATATTTAGAAAGTTACTGAAATAAGGTGATTCTGAGAAAATCCTTGTGTGTTGCTTAAGACCAAAGTAGTCCTTTGTGAAGTGCTATTTCTGGCTGCTACCTGTACTCTTTTATTCAGAGATGTCCGTTAAACAGGTGAAGATGAGAACACAGGATCATGAATGGGGAATTAGCAACCAGTGTGCACATTTGAACAGTGTGGAAGCCAGTACAGACTTTGCAAAGAAATGGGCACATAGATATTAGAGCAGAGAGAGGGAGGGGTGGCCAACAGTGCAACTTTTGTACAAAGCTTGATTTCTCAACCTTTGTGTATGGAAATACCAACTTCACTCACAGTCAACACTTCAGGACTATGAATAATACGTTGCTGCATATTCTAACGTCTTTCAGTGCATTGTTTAAATTTGTGGTTTTGTGGATATAGAATTAGAATAGAATAGAATAGAATAGAATAGAATAGAATAGAATAGAATAGAATAGAATAGAATAGAATAGTTGGAAGGGACAGTTGGAAGGGACCTACAGCGATCGTCCAGTCCAACTGCCTGACCAATTCAGTGCTGAACAAAAGTTAAAGCATGTTATTAAGGGCATTGTCCAAATGCCTTTTAAACACTGACAGGCTTGGGGCATCGACCACCTCTGTAGGAAGCCTGTTCCAGTGTTTGACCACCCTCTTGGTAAAGAAATGCTTCTTTATGTCCAGTCTGAACCTCCCCTGGTGCAGCTTGGAACCCTTCCCACGCGTCCTATCACTGAATACCAGGGAGAAGAGATCAGCACCTTTCTCTCCACTTCGCCTCCTCAGGAACCTGTAGAGAGCAATGAGGTCGCCCCTCAGCCTCCTTTTCTCTGAACTAGCCAAACACAGAGTCCTTAGCTGCTCCTCATAGGATGAACTTACCTTTGATTACCATATGATGAACTCGTATTTGAAGCATGTCTGATGAGTCTGTCCACACAGAATGAATAGCTGTCTGGAGCTGGTTCCATTGCCTTGATTCATGTTATACATGTATAGATCACAATGCAGATTATTTCATTTGCGCACTGACATTTTACTCTTCGTTTATTACATAAAAATACAGTAGAATAGATTAGACATGGGCTCTGTTACGCAAAGATAGATTGTTTAAGTAGAAAATGGCTGCATTTATTGCTATTTTAGCCACTGAGGATTTGTTTACAACTTAATGTCTTGTAGCATTCGTCAGTGAATAGTTGCACTGGAATGAAGTGCCTTCATTGGCACTATTCATGGAATCATAGAATAATTTAGATTGGAAGGGACCTCCAGAGGCCATCAGCTGATGCCCAAAGCAGGTCCAGTTAGATGAAGTTGCCCATGGCTTGGGTTGTCCAGGTGAATCTCAGACTCCTCCAAGGATGAAGATTCCACAAGCTCTCTACACAGC